>NC_140802.1:15094459-15679459 GCF_037176805.1 Vigna unguiculata
AAATACTAAATATAAAACCATAATCCTAATCTTCTTTTTCATCTATGACTGCAACGACTTCTTCCCCATTCTTATCGTCCTCAGCCGCCATCTTCACCGGTTCTTCCTCTGGGTTGCTCTCCTCTTCACTTATCAGCTGACTGTCAACTACATCCTTGTTCACATCGAACCTAGAGTCCGACACATCAACATCTTTGCTGAAGAAAGCCGCTTGCCGCAAGCCTTTCTGAAAATCGTTAATATGTTCCTGGATGATACAACCCTTCAAGTCTTCCAACTCAACCTCCAAGCCTTTATGTTTTAGCTCGTCGTATTCGGCCTCCAAATAAACAATCTTCCTCTTCAACTTCTTTTCCGAGTCCAAACATCGAACTTTCCAGGTACCAAGCCTCTTCTTTTCCTTCAGCCATTTTTCCTTCTCCTTTTCCCACGCCGCCTTCTCTTCAACATGTTTATCAACTTCACCCTGCAATTCATCTATCTTTGACCGATTCCCTTCCCTTAATTCCCTCTAGTACAAGGACCCCATCCTGTGTCCTAATATCAACGCCTTGCTACCAAACTCCACCATTGCCCTCACCAGTGCGTTCGACTCCATGTTGTCAATCGAGTTCACCAAACTCTTCGACAAATTCATTTCAATATCACACCGAACAATAGTCTTCGGCAACTCGATGAGTCCAGCCTCCGGTTCTTTCTCACCAGATAAAGATCCCGACCCCAACAAAGCGGCCCTAACCTTCTTCACATCCTTCCCCTTACCAAGCCTGACCAGCAACTCAGCTTTCCTCTTAGAGCCCCCATGCACATGGACTTCCACAAGAGGTTCCTACAAGTTAGGAACTTTAGTGCTCCCAGCAGCCTTCGCCCTTGCTGCCTTCTCCTTATGAAGAGCTTGAAAAAGATTCAGATTCTTCTTCCCCATCTATGCCATATGACCTATAAACAAAAACGAATGCCAATCAGTTAACTCAAACACAATATAACACTTACAAATACAAAAAGATACCTTCTATATCAATAATTGGATGAATCAAATTATAAACCCTAACTCCCTGTCCGCCACCTCCTTGTCCGCCACCAATAACTCCTCCCTCATCATACCCTTATACCGCCAAGGATTGCTGGTCTAGTAAAAAGGAAACTTAGTGCTCCCGTCATCAGTATAAAGTGTTTAAAGGACTAGGTAAATGCGTCCAATCTATTTATCCCTGGTCGACTTATGAGCGATAACCAGGTTGTTGAACTCCTCGGCCGAGTATCGAAGAAATAAAGGAACAAATGTGGAAAGGGTCGTAAATACAATGCTTTACACAATACTCGAAATGCCTGCAGGTATGCCTAACTATTCGGATGTAGCTGAGTAGGGGTGACATTCAGCAATCGCAACACCCCCATAGTTAAATCATCGAAAGGCAGCCCAATGTACAACTGTGAAAAGTGACGCATATACAAATAGAAGAACTCCTCAGTAGCTCTTTCTCGACCGTGACATACATAGTCAACGGCACTGACCCTCTCCAATGCCACAATATCCTTTCGAGCGCCCCTCTCAAATATGGGAATGTAATTTAGCCACGACTTCAGCAACCGCGACCACCGAAACAAGGAGTACTGTGTCCACACATCCTTGGCGACCCACCCGTATCCTGCCTTCATCGGCCAGTTGCTCTTCGCCAACTCTTCTGGTGGGTCTTCCCTCACTTCGATTGTCGTCTCTATAGGAATTCTCCCCTCACCTCCCAGTTGACCCCTTTCACCACTCGTAGACTGACTACTTCCATCCCCCCTAACCAATCACTCCCACTACCCGGACTCGACAAAGAAACAAAATCACTAATACTAGACATACTTTTTCTTTTTAAACAACAAGTAGACGGTAGATAAGAGGAAGGTATCAGACAAGATCTCATGCAGACAGATAGCTCCCCCCAAATTTCTTGCAAATGAACCAAAGTAAAACTTTTTCTCCTCCGTATTTGTATTTATAACCAGCATCTCAAACGTTTCAATTTTTCCCGCCAGAAATAATGATTAGACGAAGCGTCACAACGAAATGTGAAACATCACAACACTCCAAACGGTGGCAACCCATGATTAGACCTCTGACATCTACCACTCTTTCATCAGACTTAAAGGGTAGGGGACTGGTGCAGTGCACCTAGGCGGACTAATAAAACTGCTCACACACTTCTACTCCTTTGCCCTTATGCCTCACCGACAAAGGCTAGGGGACTGGTGTACTGCACCTAGGCGGACTAATAAAACTGCACGACTGAGCTCGCCTACATATAACCTCGCAAGCAAAGTTATAAAATGAATAGACGGACAAGCAGAAGCGACCTAGGCCGCCTACTTCAGAGGACAAGACGAAAATTGTTGACCACTCTAGACTTAGAATATTACAAGACAAAGCCCTTAGTACCTACAATCATTAACTAAGGGCCTGGGCCAGGCCCAGACCCATCTATGACCCAAGCAATGGCCCAGCCCACAAGAGGAGCAAACATAATTAATAACTCTGTAAATACACGTGGACCCCAACAATTAAAGGTTCGCTTTCATTAATCCCCTAATCAAGAGCTTTGACTTTCTGAGAATCTCTTCGCTGAATTGATCGTCGGAGCCCTCTCCGTAGGTAACCCCTCAAGGGTCCAGACCATGTACACTGCCAAATGGCATATGCAAAGTGAGAAGGAGCCAACTCAAAAGGTGGAGGATTGAGGTAAGGTGATATTTGTGTCCTTAACATCTCTTATTTTTTTCTACAAGAATGCGGCCTGGGTCGAATACCCTTAATGTAAAATCGCATTCGCAAACCAAAACGCTTCTTATCGAATTAAACACTCTAAAGCAAACACCACATGCATCAAACTCACACTCACGATTATATCATACCATAAATGCACCGCTATAACACGAGTTATCGGTATCAAACAAACAACAAAGCATACACAAAGCATTCGTCACATTAGCATAAAAGTAATTAATGTACGAGTTATTACAAACTTAGAATCAACATCAAATTGGAAGTATTAAAATAACAGTTCTAAGTCGCCTCTTGGTCAGCATCCTTTGCAGCTGCGCCATCAACGTTCGCATCCACTTCCTCCACCCTCTTCCCCGCATCCTCTTCGGGACTAGATTCTGCCTCATCCATAAGCACACCATCAACCACATCCTTATTTACATCAAACCTCGCATCATTAACATCAACATCCTTATAGAAGAAGGCCGCTTGCCGCAAACCCTTCTGAAAGTCGTTTATATGCTCCTAGATAACACAACTTTTCAAATCTTCCAGCTCCACCTCCAACCCGTCATATTTCTCTTTCACCTCATCATAATCGGCCTCCAGATCCGCAATTCAACCCTTCAGCTTTTCTTCCGAGTCTAGGCAGCGCACACCTTCCAAGTTGCCAGTCTTTTCCTTTCTTCTTTCCAATCCTCTTTCTCCTTTTTCCACTCCCCTTTCTCCTCGGCATACTTGTCAACCTTTCCTTGAAACTCTTTGACTTTTGCCCGGCTTCCCTCCTTCAACTCTCTCTGATATAAAGACCCCACCCACCACCCCAGTATCAGCGTCTTGCTGCTAAACTCAACCTAAGCCTTCACTAAAGCATTAGGCATTATATTGTCAATCGAATCAATTAGCGATTCCGGCATATTGATCTCGATGTCTTTTTGCATAGTTGTCTCCGGAAGCTCGATCAAGCCAACCTCTGGTCCTTTACCTCTGCTAGACAACCCCGACCCCATCAAGGTGGCACGCACTTTCTTCACATCCTTTCCCTTACGAGGCCTAGCCGGAAACTCCGTCCTCCTCTTCGTTCCACCGTGCACATGCACGTCTACTAGCGACTCTTGCAAGTTAGGAACCTCAGTGTTCCCAGGGGCTCTAGCTCTAGTTGCCTTCTCCTTCTGCAACGTTTGGAAGAGTGTCAAATTCTTCTTTCCCATCTGTGCCATATGACCTGCAACCCACAACATACAACCGTCAGAACGCTCAAACACAAAGTAACACTCAAAAATACAAAAAGATACCTTCAATATCTATAATCAGATGAACCGAATTATAAACCCTAACTAAGGCCTTAGTGGGCATCTTATTGCTAAAGAGCATCACTGCATCCACCACCTCCTTGTCAGCCATCGACAACTCCTCCCTCGCCATCCCTTTATACTTCCAAGGGTTGTCGGTCCAGAAAAAAGGGAACTTAGTATTACCGTCAATAGTGTAAAAATGCGAACAACCAACTTGCTTTATCACCACTTTAAAGAACCCATCTTTAAAGTGTTTAAAAGATTAGGTAAAAGCATCCAATCTGTTAAAACCAGGCTGGCTTATAAGCGACAACCACATCATTGGACTTCTCGACCTCGTAACAAAAAAGTAGAGGAACGCCCGCGGAGAAGGTTGCAAATACAAAGCCATACACAATAGCCGAAACGCCTGGAAGTATGCCCAGCTTTTTTGGTACAATTGAGTGGGAGCAACATTCAACAGCCGTAGCACTCCCATAGTAAACTCATCAAACGACAACCGGATATGTAGTTGTGAGAAATGACACATGTACATGTAAAAAAACTCCTCAGCAACTCTATCTCGGCCATGGCAAACACATTCTACAGCAGTTACCCTCTCTGGCACCACTATGTCCCTTCGAGCACCTTTCTCAAAGATAGGAGTACAGTTCAGCCACGACTTCAACAATTGCGACCACTAGAATATCGACTATTGTTTTCGCACGTCTGCTGCAACCCACTCGTATCCCGTCCTTGCCGGCCAACTGCTTTCCGCCAACTCCTCAAGTAGATCCTCCCTAACTTCAACTATCCTCTCCATGGGGATCCTCCCCACATTTCTCGGTTCCTCCTTATCACTACTATCTGATTGACTACTCCCGGTCCCCCAGACCTCTCACTACTCGAACTCGACAAGGAAACCCTATCACTACTACTAGACATACCTGATTCTTTTTAGGATAACGGTGGAGATAAGGAAGATATCGGACAGCTCTAACGCACACAAAGTAATTGATCTCAGATTTTTTACAAATGAAGCAACATGAACACATTTTCAACAATCTTCATTTATAAACATGAATCCCAAACGTTACAACTTCTTCCCGCCAAAAGTCACAACCTATATCAATCGTCACAAGGCTCACCAAAGGTCATGAACATAAAAATGATAGCGCAAAACCCCTTTGGATTAGACTTCTGACACCCCTTCACCTGCCACAAACCTCTTCACATTTTAAGCCTTAACATTGTTCATCACATTTAAAGGCTGGGGGACTGGTGTACCACACCTAGCCGGCCTAGCCAAACATACCAACACTTCTCATCCTTTACCGTCATAGCTATACCGGCAAAGGCTAGGGGACTGGTGTACCACACCTAGTCGACCTAGCCAAATTATAACCATAAAACTCGTCTACGTAACCACCAAGGACACAAATAATCACCATGTATAAACGAATGATAGTACCCGGCCTAAACCGCCAAAGAAGTAATCGGCCTAAGCCGCTAACTAAGGATAATTAAACAAGAACTTAGCAACAACTTAGCATATTCAGGGCACTACCAGTAAGGCCCTTGGGGCCCACGATATTCAAATTAAGGAGCCTAGATCATGACCCAGGCCCACCTATGACCCAAGTAGGAGCCCAACCCATGACGTGGCAAGACATAATTAATAAATCTATAAATAAGCATGGACCCCAGCAATTAAAGGTATGCATTCATTATTCCCCTAACTACGAGATTTGACTTTTCTAAGAGGTTTTGCTAACTTGAGCATCAGAGTCTCTTCTGCAGGTAACCCCTCTCGGCAAACCAATTCACACCGAGATATTCATAGACGACATATACCAACCGGGAGGAAGCCTACTGAGAAGATTGTGGACTGAAGTAAGATAACACTTGTGTCTGACATCTTATTTGTTCTATGCAGGAACATTTTTTATTATAATTTTTCATAATATAAATTTAATATAAGTAATATAAATAATAGATAAATATAATTTTAAAAGATATATAAATATATGTAAAAATTAAAGAAAAACCTTTGGGATAGCTACGACTTTTCCTGTCATCACCAAGGTCCATCGGTGATTACATTATAAGATTTGTTTTGAAATTAATAAAAGCATTATCAGAAAAATAATGTATAGCAAATATATTGTTATTTCACTGTAAGAAATAAAAATTCATCTTAATTTAATATTTTAAGATTAGTCCCAATGACTTTAAGACAATTTTAAAAATAATACAATTATTTACAAATTTAAAACTAATAACTAAATTAATTAATTATTTAAATTATTGTGAATTACTTAAATAATGTAGTATTGTATAATGACATAAAATTAATTATTCAAGAGGAATTTGATTTGAAATTAATTATTGTATATGTCTTTGAGAAAGTGTGTGAAATTTATTATGCATTCCTTTATAAGACTTATTTTAGAATTAATAGGAACATTATCATAATTAATAATATAATGAACATATGCATATCAAATATATTGTTATTTTATTTTAAGGAATAATAATTGAGATTAATTTATTACTTTATTATTAGTTTTATTGATTTTAAAGATAATTTTTAAAAAATAAAAAAATTATTAAAATTAAAATAATAATTATTTTAATTAATTTTTTAAATTCATGTGAATTACTTAAATATTGTAGTATTATATAAGGAAAAAAATTAACTATTAAGTAGGAATTTGATTTTATTTAATTATTCATGTGTATGGGAAAAAATATGGAATTTATTAATGCATTACTTTTATAAGATTTATTTGGAAATTGGTAAGAACATTATAATGATATAATATTAAAGATAAGAATGAATAATATTGTTTCTTTTATTCCTAATGTATTTATTTACATAATTATGTATGTAATCAAAACTATATTTTTCTTTTCCTAATTTATATTATATTTCTAATTTATCACTATTAAATTCCGATTTAATTATGATTTCAAATGAAAAAAAAAAAACTTAATGGAAACATTCAAATAGGTCTATAAATAATATCATATAGGATGTTATTCTTTGTATAACAATTTGAAGAAGTGAAACTTGTATTTGTGTTACAATAAATGGAGAAGATTCTTGTTGCAACTCTCTTATTTGTCCTTGTCTCTCAAGGTGAGTTTTTATCTCATGAGAGAAATATAACTTTTGTTTACAAAATATTGTTGATGATCTGTGTTATGCATGATGCTTTCAGGTTATAGTCAATGCTCTTTGAGCAATATTGTTGTAACCCAATCTCCAACCGGAAAAAAGTGCTTGGAAAGACTGAATGGACTATGACTATCACAAATCGGTGTGCATGTAAAGAATGTGAAGTCGAATTGTAAAGGATTTCAAACTGTTGAAGCAGTTGAAGCTTCATATTTGAAAGTTTTAGGTGATGTTTGTCTTGTTAGTGACGGTCAACCTCTGTTTAACGATGCCATTGAATTCAATTACGCTTGGGACAATCAATTTCCATTGAATCCCATTTCCTCAGATATTGTCTATTAAGCGTACACCCAAACTATTTTTTCTGCTATCTTATATATCAATATTATCATTTTGTAATAAAACAATTCTCTTGTGATGTTGAATTCCTTTTCATAATTTTTAATTTACTATTTACTAGTTCTTTGGAAAGTGTTTGCTATGCTAATAATATATTCTATTTTTATATTGACTTATTTAATGGTAATGAAGTTAAATTGTTAAACCATATAGTGTAATAAGTGTTTACTATTTCGTATAAAGTTTAACTGGACAACTGTCTTTTTAAATATGTAGCATTCGTTCACCCCTCTAGAAGAATCGTGTAATATTTTAGAAGTTACAATAATATTAAATTCAAAGATTAAATTATTGAGTGTGATATATACTCACCCAAAATTTATTGTGATAGAAGATAAATAATTGCATGAAAAAAGTTGACAGTTTTATAAATGGTATGTTCCATGTTTGACACTTATTAAACACCCATATACATATGATATTTAGTGAAGTGTCTAATATGAAAGATACATATTTTTTTGTTTTTGACATAATTTTAATATGGTTCTAACATAATGTTAATAACAATAAATACGATATTTTTTTTTAAATTCATAAATTTGTAAGTTTATCGTATAAGTTTCTATTATGATGATAGAAATAAGGTACAAATCTCATATAATCGTGACTTTTTATTTTTGAGACGTTAGATTGATTGGTTATATTCTATTTAGTATTAGCTGATGTTTTTAGATTATTATATTTAAATAATCTTATTTGTATAGTTTTTAGTATCTAAACACATAATCTAATATATATTTGTGTCCATGCGTCCTACATTGTGGATAATACCAGATCAATTTTGGATTTAAACTTAAGTTTTTCATAGTAATTTAATGAAGTTAGATAGATGTTAATTAATTTCTACACAAGGATTATAATTTCATAAGACTAAAAATTGATTAGTACCTTTCCATTAATTTCTACACAAGGATTATAATTTCATAAAACTAAAAATTGATTAGTACCTTTCCATGGCGATGGCAAATATCATTATTGAAATATCATTAGGTATTAGCTATTTTATTGAATCATCTCTCCAAAAAGCAAATCAAATCTGGTTTCAAAATGAATAAACATCTTATGGCAAGATTATCATCATTAATGACATACCTCTCCTCCGCAATACTGTCAGCATAAGACAATGTTTTCAAACAGAATATATCAGTGCTGAAGAAGGCCCATACAGGGAACAACAACATTTGTTGCTTGAATCATTAGGGTTTTAGTGAAAAAATAAGACAAATCAATGGAGCTAAAATCCTGATACTAAATCAAAAATAGTCAAGTTGAATAGAAAATTATCTTTGTTTTACTATGAAAGCAAACAAATAGTCATATTGAGAAATCTCACAACAATAACTCACACATTCAAATATACTTTGCACGTATTCTGCTTTCAAGAATCTTAACCTTACATGTTGAAACACACAAAAACTAGGTGATAAGAGCAAACTAAAGAAGATAAAACATAAATAAATGAAAAAGTGGGAAAGGCGCAAGTGAATTAAGAGATCTTCCTTGAAGTTTAATACAATTAGAAAAATAATTATAATTGAATTCCATAGATCAGAAGGCTTGGACTATGAGCTCGCATAGCAAATAGAGTGAATATTTGCTCCTCTTTCAAGTAAAAAAAACTAAAAATATTACAATAAAGTAAACATTTGTTACGGTTAACATAAAGTAACAAAAATTATAATTCTTTTAATCTTTTAAAATAAAAAAATAAATTGTTAATAAAAGTTAGTTTTTTCTTAGTGAATTAAGTTACTTCACTAACACGAAATAAGCTTATTATTGTAAGTATTGAAATGCATAGTTTAGCCAAGAAAAAGGAGTTGAATAGGCTTTATAAAACTTTGTTTACTTTTTAAAAACTTAAAACCCTGTTTCACTAAATCAAACTAACCACGAAATTAGAAAGCAAGTATTGCATAACTGTACGCTTTCAAGTGATTAAAACCAAAAATAGCAGATTAATTTGTTCATGTAATTTGATTCAAAAGATTAAAATATAAAATCAATCAGTTGATATTCTGGGAAATTATGCAAAAACACAAAATGCACGAAACTCATTCAAACAACATGCTTTATCAACCAAAATATGCTCCAATCAATATATCCAACTTAGTTATATTACCAGATAATGTGAAAACACATGCACACCTTACAAATTGATTTAATTGATTTTCTTGAGATTTAAATGACGAACAAGGTAAGGGAGAGGATCACTCAATAACTAAGCTACATTTAGTTTATCAAGGCAACCTGAGCAAAAGTTTTACACAATCCCTCAAAGATTACACTTTTAAATAAAGAAAAACACCAAGATTATTTAATCCCACAAGAATCTTATCTCCAATACTATAAGAATCTCACTTATAGACTTGGAATCACACCAGGATCAACATAAAAGCACAAGAACAACCAAACCCGTTGGAGGCTCTCCCTAGCCAACCAAACACGTGTTCTTCTAGCTTCAACCAAGTAAAAAAACTTCCAAGACCAACCAAGATCTTCAATCAACAGCTGCAACTAAGTAATATAGAGAGAGAGTTTTTCAAATTCATATCACTATTTTTGACGCTCAGAAATCTCAAGTTGTATCTCATTTCTTTGAAAGCCAGCTTATATAGCTCAGCCATAAGTGAATTCAACAGGTTGATTTGTCCGTACAATCTATTGATTTCACTTGACTTAAGTGAAATTAGTTGATTAAATAACAATTCAACTGATAGAATACATTCATACCAAAACTATATGTTGCAAGCCTTTTAACCTGTTAAAAACCTTTTTAACATATTAAAAAGGGCACACCCAGGATAAAACGACATCTAACCTATGTCATATGGTCTACGAATACAATACAAACAACAAGCTCAATGATCTTCAAGACAATTCCAGATTTAACAAATCCCTAGCTTGATCAATAATACATCTTTATCAATTATTCATCAACCTCATATGATCTCATGCACTTGCTTCTTCAAATCCATGTACCATGGTCACTTGTGCTAACAATCTCCCCCTTATTTGATGAAGCCAACACCCTTGAGTTGAATTGATGAGGCAAGATCCATTGAGAAATCTGAAATAACTTTTGTATACAAGAAATACACACACATATACATACACACACAAAAGCATACAAGCATGCATACACTTCACATGTTCCTTTATCATTATTGTGATTTGACTTCAGATTTGTAGATCCATTTTACATTATTACTCAGTTGAACCAATTATGCAATTCATGAAATATTTAGTTTTTCTTAATTATACTCAATTTACTCAATTTTTCTCCCCCTTTTGATTAATCAAATTAAGGCAATGAACTGATTATTTTGGAAATGTTAAAATTTTCATTAATAAAACGATCAAAGACATACTGTCAGATAAACTGGTAGAGGATACACAAACTAAAAGAAGAAGAATAGAAAAGAAAACAAACTAAAGTTAGGACTAATATAATCAGTCGATTAAAACATAGAAACAACAAACTGAAGAATTGATAGCAGAAAAAAAAAACATGAATCAACACACCAAATTTAATGCATGACCTAAGAGCCATCCCACTAAATCATTCCTTGGGTTGTCACTATTGTAGACATTAGAAAGGATGTCATGAAAATTTTGATCTGATCATCCAGGTCTTGAAACCTTGTAGTGTAATAGGCATGATAAGCATTTTGTGACACATTCAGTTCTTAAAGTTTATTGAGAACAATCCACTATTTGCCTTCTGGGTCCAAACCGATATGTACAAGCTGGGAAGAAGCCAACTGAGGAGATAGCGGACTACATGGTAAGGTGACGTTTGTGCCTAATTCATCTTATTTGTTCTCTGCAGGAACATAAAGGAATAAAGAGAAAGTCTTAAGGAACCATGCACTACATGCATTTACGTATGCAAAATAGAAAAAGAAGAAAGAGAATACAGAGAAAGAAGAAAAGAGAAAAACTATTCCTATACTTGCTGCAGCGTGATATTTGGGAACCAATTTTCATCCTATCAAAACAAGACAAAGCATGTGGACCATGTCTCCTACAACCACCTAAACATGATATATATATATATATATATATATATATATATATATATATATATATATATATATATATATATATATATATATATATATATATATATTATATATATATATATATATATGTATATGTATATATATATATATATGTACATATATATATATATATATATGTATATGTACATATACATATACATATATATGTATATGTACATATATATATATATATATATATATACATATATATATATATATATATATATATATAATATATATATGTATATATATACATATACATATATATGTATATGTATATGTACATATACATATATATATATATATGTATATATATATATATATATATATATATATATAGTGGCGGATCTTACTCACAAATTTTGGAGGGGCCAAAATAATATAATTTTTTAATCATTAGATTGTTGGATCATTAGTATAATATTTTAAGAATTGGTTTCTCTAACTGAATAATTTGATCTTTAGTATAATGTTGTGAAAAATATAATCTATCTTGTTTCCATCTTCACGAATAGCTTCACTTTTATCACTTTTGAATAATGAATTTATTCTTTTATTCTTCATCAATATACCAATTTTTTAAAATAATATTAAAAATAATTTATCATACATTACTTACAAATTTAAGAAGTGTAAATATTAAAGGAAAAATATAATATAGTTAAGTCACAATTAAAAATCGGTTATGATAAAACACATAATACATTATTTTTCTTCTATATTCATAAAAAATGAATATACCAAAGGCTCATGAGATAAAAGAAACAATGCTAACTATTAAATTAATATTTCATTATCAAGTAAGATAAAAGATAATTACTTTTTTTTTCTTCAAAAAATAAATAAGAGAAATGAGAAATGAGAGAAAAAATAATTACTTTTTTCTTAAAAAAGAAATATGACAGTGAGAGATGAGTACATTTTTTGTAAAATTAAGAAGACAACAAGAAAGGACATAAAAAATATCTTAATAAATATTTGGTTTAATTATTCTTTTAGTTATTGTTTTAGTTCAAAAATGTTAAGTTAGTCCTTCAATTTTGTTTAGTTTCAATTTGGTTATGAATTTTGAAAAGCTGATGTAATTTGGTTATTTTTATTAAATTTCTTAAAATAGATCAATATTTTTTCATTAAAATTAAAGTTGTAAATAGAAATAGTTTGTTTTGTTGGTATAATTAACACAATCTCACTGTCAATCTTGATGAAAATTGTTGATCCACTTCAATAAATTTAACGAAAATAACCAAATTGTATCAATTTTTCAAAAGTCGGGATCAAATTAAAAAATTAAAACTAGAAAATATATTACTTATAATTTAAAAAACTTTAAAAAAAATCAAAATTTTCAAAATGTATATAATATTAAAAAAAATTCAAAAATCTTGAGGGATCATGGCCCCTCCCGCCCTTAAGATGCTCTGCCACTAATATATATATATATATATATATATATATATATATATATATATATAATTTGAATAATGGTCTTGTAGCGACAAACATAAAACGAAAGTGAAATTGCACCAATGGAAAAAGAAACCAAATCACATGCAACCATGGTCCCTACATGTGTACTATGAACTAGTTTTTTGACCCGTGCAATGCACGGGATTATTTATAATAATTATCATGAATTATATATTTTAAACAAAATTTCAAAAACCATTTATTATAAACAATTATATTGTAATATAACAAAGTTCAATATTCATAATTGATGAAGTACAAAAATATATTGTCATATAACAAAGTTGAATGACCATAATTCATCAACATTCAAACATTATCGTTAATCTAATCACAACAACAACCATTCACGAATACTTCAACATTTGATTCAATGAAATCATTGTCTACTTGAAAGACAACAATATCTCCTTCTTTTAATTCATTTTTAGAACAAAATAACCTCCAACCTTGACCAATCTTTGTTGAACTTCGTTGTTTGTTGGATATTAGTATTTTGCAATTCACTATAGTTTTAGGCCCTATAAGAAAGACGTCTTCTACCTTGACCTCCCGAATAAAGTTGGCAAACTTTGATGGCAAATCCTACATCATTAAAACGTTTATTGTTAGCATAATTATTTGAATTTAATTATAGTAATAAGCATAATAATAAATAAGAAGGAATATACCAAGTGACTTGCTTTGCTTTGATACTTTGACAATTTCACTGAAAATATAGATCTTGTATTTTGATGAGTAATACGGTTCATAAATGTTGTCCAACTTGTTCATGTACATCCACCTTTAAACATTGTTAGGTGAAATAAACAATTTCCCAAATACTGAAACTGGATGTGAGAATCACTTTGAATTTGATACAAATTTCTCATATTAAACCAACCTTCAGTGATCCTTGGGTTATCTGAATCCATGTTATAGGTAACTGTTGTGGTGATACCATTTACATCTACCAAGTGCCACTGTGGGCCTAATTCGTGTGCATAACCAACAGCAAAGTGTCGATCAACAAACAAAAATGGCTACAAAAAATAACAATAAAGACATTATGAATATTTTTTCTGCAATAACCGAATGAAAAACAAAACATATATAAGTTGTCAACAGACTTATATATCAACAAAAAATATATTTATTTATAACAGACGTTGATAAAAATTGAAAAAATTCTGGACATTCAAATAATAAAGAAACCTAAGTGAGAGGTGCAGTACATACGTTATGAATAGAGAATACTGCGAACCACATACAATAGAACATCTGAATGCAGGGTAATAGATCTAAATTTTTAAAATTGAAGACAAACCTTAGAGAATATGTAGATGGTGTTGAACTTCCAAAGTATTCTTCTCTGATGTTGGGTTTGGTCCATTTCCAATCTTGTAATTGCAGAGAAATAGAGGTTGAAATGTAGTGTTGAGTGAAGGATGTGTATGAAATGGTAAAGTGAAAGTTGTGAAGTGCAAACATAGATAAAATAGAGAACATTGTCACGTGCAAACAGTGTCAACAAATTTAAAATTGTTATTGTTCACTGTCAGTAAAGTAACAGATAAAATAAAGTATAGAAGTTACAGGTAAAGTAACAGCAAAAATATATAATTCAGATTCTTTAACAGTAAAAATATATAATTCAGATTCTTTATGTCAATTCGGATTCAGTAACACCCAAGCACATGTATGTAGATATTTAAAGTAACAAATAACAATTGAAAACCAACATATATATATAACTAATAGAAGAAACAATAGTGTATTAATATATAAGAAGCATTACTGGAATGCAAAGAAGTAGGTCCTGGAAAAAAAATTATAAACAATGAAAGTGTGAAAACATTTATAAATCACTATAAATTATACAGTTCTAATCTGCATGAACTGTAATGTTCACCAAAAATTGTATATGGACCCCAAATATAAAGTAATCTGCACCAATTGTAATCTGCAAGGTAAAAATTAAATACAGTTAAATGTAAAATAATTGAAAAATTTTAAGAATTATATAAAAGTAATTTGTATACCTTTATCAAAGATTTTCAAAGATTTCTTTGTAAACCACATTTGTAGTTGTAGTGGTTACTTTTCCATCTTCATCCAGAATTAAGATTTTTAGTCCTTTCTTTGATGTGACTCTAGAAACTGCTACGTACAATTGTCCATGAGTAAAAACTAGGCGAGGAAGATAAAGTCCAACTTTAGAAAGAGTTTGACCTTGGCTTTTGTTTATTGTCATCGCAAAGCATAAGGATATTGGAAATTGCCTCCTTTGAAATTTGAACGGAATGCTGGAATCAGAAGGTGTCAAGTTCATTCTTGGTATGAATATTTTGTCACCAACGTTTTTGCCAGTTATTACTGTAGCAGAGATAACATTCTTTCCCAAATCATTAACTTGCAACCTTGTACCATTGCACAAACCATTTGCTTGATCAATGTTTCTTAAAAGCATAATTGGTACGCCAACTTTCAATTTAATCCTATGATTTGGAATTCCTGAACATTTAATATCATTTAGAAACTCTTGAGTAAACCACTCACCTTGAATTTCTTGATCATCATCAGATTGGCAAGGAGTGTCTGAACTTAAATAAACTTTTTCTTCACCAGGAATCAATGATAAAATGAAGTCATTTACTTGTTCAACACTATCAATTGTAGGGCAAAGTATTGCACCATCATCAAAGAATCCAGGAGTCATGATATTTTCAATTAGACCACCATAAACAAATTTGACTAAAGAAAGTAAAGGTGTTTCACTTTCCTGAATTAGAAGATCTGCTGGTATTGAAAGGTTGGCTTCACCACTTTCATTCAAATTCATATTTCCATGTCTAATTTTAAGAATCCAATTAGCAAATTCTTTTATATCTTTTGCACTTTCATTTGAAGTAGCAGTCTTTAACCTCATGTTTTGTGATAGCTTAAGAACTGTACAATATTGTCACAAATCAGAATAGTTAATTGATGAGTTGACAATATCATACCTTGATCCCTTTCTAACTACTGGCAAGATTTGTCTAAAATCACCGCCGAAGACCACCACCTTTCCACCAAATGGTTTGTCAGCATTATGTTCATTCCTAGCTCTCATAATGTCTCTCAATGTTCTATCAAAAGCTTGAAAGCATAGCTTATTCATCATAGGAGCTTCATCCCATATTATAAGTTTTGCTTCCATCAATAGTTTAGCACGAAGACTTCCTTGATTGATGTTACATGTTGATTCATCATTGATGGCTAATGGTATGCAAAAAGTAGAATGAGCAGTTTTACCTCCAGGAAGCAATAAAGATGCAATGCCACTTGAAGCTACATTAAGGGCAATCATTCCCTTTGCTCTAATAGCAGCTGACAAAAGTTTCCAGAGATATGTTTTTCCAGTACCACCATAACCATATAAGAAAAAGAAATTCCCTACCTCTGAGTTCACTGCTGTCATAATTCTGTTATAAACATGTAGTTACTCATTAGTGACAGACTGCAATAGAGATTGATGTAGCTTCTCCATTTGTTCTTTATCATAATTCATTTCATCAACAATGAACCTGTTCTGAAATTTGAATGAATTTGAAAGATCAGGTTGAGGAAGGCAACTATAATCTGATAAAGCTCGCCCATTTGAATTTAGAAGTTCTTGTACTTCTAATAAGCAAAGATTGTGTAAATCATGCTCTTCAATTTGAAAATCTACAAAATAGAATATGTAATTAATACCTAATTATGGAAAAAACAGTGTACAATAATTGAATTTAGTACCTGGTATGTTCAAGTCTTTTCTTTTTTGATATAGGATGCCATCTGCAAGTAAAGTCCAAGTTGCATCCCAAACAACATTTGGCTTAGACATTGTATTCATCATTAACAAAGCAACAAATAACCTTCTAAGTTGATTTCCAGATGCAAGATGGCTAGCCTCTTTAATGCCATCAATGAATTCTTTGTCATCTGCCAATAATCCTAATTCTTGGCAAGTCTCTTGGTAAGTGGAGAATGTTTTACCATTAATTGTCTTTATACTATCATGATCAATACAACCTTTTTGTTTTGTTAGTAAGATTCTCATGTAGTAGCATTCACCTGATCCTGGAGGAACATATGTTAGTCGACCAATACTATAACCTTGCTTTCTTGGTTTCCATTGTTTTTGTTGAGGCATCCAAACAAACTTTGTTGGAAATTCAGCATAGGTCAAGTTTCTACCTTCCTCAAATTTTTTGTTAGCTTCAAACCAAGCTAAGAACATGGTGTTCATATTCTCATTCCTATGCAATACATCATCAATTCGATCATCATCTTTAAACAAAACTGGTTGTTGATCTTGTAAGTGAAAAGTTAACCGTTGAACAGCTGGCCACCGATGATGGATATCAAAACCAAAAATTCGCCAAACTGCTTCACATGCAGATAAATATCTACAATCATAGTATCTTTTTATCTCATCGACAATACGCATCTCTGTACATTCATTTTCCTTGTCTGTAATTTTAATTGTTGCTCTATCAGGACCTTTGTTTACATATTTGAACAAATACTTGATTGAGTTGGATTTGTTGCAATATTCTGTGTTAACATGAGCTTGATAACGCATTAACAAAAGAGGACTATATGGCACCACATTTGCATTACCTAATTTATGTCCATTTTTCAACACAAATAAACCATCATCTCTACGTCTATATACAGGATATCCATCTTCATCAATTGTAGTTGAATGTCTAAATTTTTTAGGAAAAAATTTAGAACACCGACCTTCTTTCATACATGGCGAGTTGAATCTAGCAGCTCCGTAAGGACCATGTATCAAATATGTTTGAACAGCTTTTGAAAGTTTAAGATAGAGATCTGGATGAGGAAGTTCAGCAGAGATAACTTGATCTATATGCTTTGCATTTTCTAACTTGTTAGAGTCACTCAACCATAGTAATATATGAGCATGTGGCAGACCTCTCTTCTGAAATTCAACAGTATACATTCCTAAATTTGTAAAATAATTATTAGAGAAAACAATAGGCAGAAAAGAAAAATAAATTAAGAAAATTAAAATTGTATACCTGCATTGACTTTGCCAAAGAAATGATTCTTCTTGAAATCTGTCATCATTTGGTCTAATTTCATTTTAAAAACTCTGCAAACTATGTCTGGCCTATCTGAAGCAGTTAATCCTCTTGATTTGACAAAATCAACAATTTCAGGCCAATTTACATTACATGTGATTGTTATAAACAAATCTGGATAGCCATACCTCTTACAAATTGCCATAGCATCTTGGCAATTATTGAACATGTATCTCATACCACCTGTAAATGAAGCTGGAAGAACAATACGCTTACCAATGGAAGAAGGATCAGTTTCACCTTTGTTAACAGCTTCTTGTAACCCATTCAGAATATGTGAACGAATGAGTTTTTGATTATTTCGTATAAAAGACAACCTTTGGGATTCAATCATGGTGTATGTATCCACTAAAAACTGTTGAAACAATCTACGTGAATTTACAACATTACCAAATTCCACCTTTCTCTCTTGTATTCTGAAAGTAATGAATTCTCGTAAAGAAATGCGAATTCTTTTTCTACTTTGTCCATATTTTTGACAATCTCTAATTGGAATATCCTCTTGATAACCATCCTCTCCGTATGGGAAAATCAAAGGATATTGAAGAGGAATGAAACATGTGTGTGTTTCATGTAGTCTTGTTAATTGACCAGAAACTTTCTTGACAATGATGTCCCTTCCTACATCTAAGGTGCTCAAATCACCAACAATCAATGCTGCCACTTCATCTGCTACTGGTGTAATATATACTCTAGGATCCTTAAAGCGATGTCTAAATAACCTCAATCCAAAATCTGATTGTTCATCATCATGTATAAAATCTCTTACTCTTCTGAATGTTTGAGCAAGTACATTGTGTTTGTCAATCATTTTCTTCAATTCTTCGATCAATGATTTATCAAATATGGATTGCTGACTATCAGACCTGAAAAAGTAAATATTAGTCAATTATATGCCAATGATGGCTAAAACATAAAGAAACTATTTAAACATACCCAAAGTGACTAACTCTGTTGCTTGTTTCATTTTCTGTGTCATAAATATATAGTTGCGCAAATTTGGGATTTGATCCTTTTTCGGGCAATAAACTTCCAATGCGATGGTAATTTTGACCACTAAGAATAAATTGAGGAGGACCTGATCCATCGTTGATTGAGGAATGGATCTTAGCACCAATGGATGTAAATGAGAACATGTTGTTGTAACTTCTTATGTAATGTAAGAAATTCTGGCTTGTACTGTCTTCTCCTTTTAACAACTTTTGAAGCAATTGTGGAGGTTTCTTCAACAATGGAAGTTGTACTTTTCCCTTTTGACAACAAAGAGAGAAATCAACTTGTTTTAATCTTTTGCATTTATCAGATCTTTCTTCGTACCACAGTTGAGCTTGACAATAGGGACACTCAAGTGAACACTCCCCAACATCAACATTTCCTAATTACATAAAAAACATATATGTCAGTAATTAAATAACATTTATACTTAAATATCAGAACACTAAAAAGTATTGTTTCACCTTGAATTTCAGCTTTTGAATACAAATCAGATTTGAAATGTCCAATTATGTTATCTGAAAGAAGAAGAATGTATTTATTATTTAAAAAACAATTTAAATAAAAAAACACAAAGTATTTATTATTGATTACCATCATTTTCATCTTCTTCAGAATTATTGTCAAAATCCAATATCTTCGAAATAGATCTAATAGCCTGCTCCCGAGAAGGCTGACAGAATTGTAAACCTTTAACAAAAATTGAAATTAATATTAGGAAGCTGAATTTTTAACAATTACAGAAATTAAAGTAATGAAATGAATTTTGTTTATATTATAAATTACCAGGACTTTGGTGTTGTTGAACATAAAAAGGATTGACAACTTCAGAAAAACCAGAAGAATTTAGTGAAGCATGACTGGAGCTGGTACCCACAATTTCTTTAGGTAACAGTTCTGTATTAAAGACATTGATTTTGCTTCTTCCAATAGGACAATCAAATTGAACAATACCTGCAAGTACATCCATAAATTAATGAACTAAATATTATTTATATAGGTGATTTTGTAATTCTGTTATTAATTTAATTTATCATTCAAATATAATTTTAGATAGTAAAATATATTAGTGGTATATATTAAAGCACTAATATATTAAGAGAAAAGCATTAAAAAAATTAATATATTTTTCATTTGTACCTTTGTTGTTACTGTTGCTGTTTTGCAAAATTGGAGCATTGGTAGATCCAATTGATGTAGAACCATGAGATTCTGATAAGAGAGGTAGTAATAGAAAAATTTACTATGAAAGAAATTCAATTGAAGATTTCATAATAATAGATATATAAAGAATTAGATATGAAAGAAATTACTTTTATATTCCAACTTGTGATTTATAATAAGTTTCCTTCTTCTTCTTGCAGCTTTCCCATTATTTTGTTCAAGTTCTGAAAAATGCAGTTAAAAAAAGGATTATGAAATGAATTTAAAGATGAAACCAATTAATTATGGGTGTTAATTGTATAATATGCATTAAAAATAAATTAAAAAACAAACTTACCACAATATGTCAACTCGGAAAGTGGCTTTCTAATAGTGGATTGAATTCTTTTATTCTGCACGTCTATCTCTTCACTTGAATCTGGCGTAACATTTTCTTTGGATACTGGTAGAATAGTTAAAAAGTCCAATGAGAAAGTATAGAAGTTGACATGTCAAACGAATGCATTAATAAAGATTTGTGTTAGTGCAATCAATGGATTCAGATTTGTGAATGAAATGAAAAATAGTTTGATAACAATGAATGCAGTAATAAATTTGTTGGATGAAATGTATAGTGAAATGAAATGAGCTCCAAAAAATGAAGAAACTTAAAAATGCAATGTGAGAAACATAAAAATATTGAACCTGTGAACTTCATCAAGGTATTGGATAAATTTTGTGGGATAATGTTCTTCCTTTTTCTTCTTCCATTTGTTGAATCCATTTTGTTGTGATAATGTTCAAAGTGTGCAGAAGTTATGCATTGTATTGTGGTATTATGGTGTTTTACAAATTCATTACATGTTGGAGGAAGATTTAAAATTACAAATAGAAAACTAATAACAAAAACAATTCATTGCACTGTGAAGAAAGTAAAGCAGAGAGGAAGAAAAAACCTATTAGTATATGTAGGCACATTTTTAGTATTCAACCAACATTCTTCCTGATGATTCAGGTACTGTCAGTACAATGTTTTGACAAAAAAGAACAAACATGTCATTGATATGGAAATATCAGAACTGAACAAATAAATCAAAATTTGGAAAAGCGTACCTTTTGAAAAAGATTTGATCTGCAAAGTCCAAATTGATGATTTGCAGACAATGCAAAGTCTCATTTCAGAATGTGGATCTGTGATATATGTCCTTTTTTGCCAAGCACAAAAGTACTATGCTTTGTAATAGTCAACCATTCAAGTAAAATGCAACTACTAAAGAAAGGCCAAAAGAAAATAATTTTATTGTTTTCAAGTTTAGAAATGAAAAAAAATTTCGAAGAAATTAAATTTTAATTAAAATACTTGTAAGAGAGTTCAAAATTAAATGGGTTTTAAAGTTTTCATAGTTACTATATTAATAAAAAACAATTTGAATAAATTTTGCAACAAATATTAAAAAAAAATTGTAAAGAAATTAATAAAATCTTTTGAAAATTATATTCTGTTAGTATGCCCAATTATTAGTATTGTACAATATGAAGTTCGCTTCTTTATTAAAAGGAAAACAATGAAATATTTTAACATATTTGAATTCTTATCATAATCATTTCAAATTATTTATAGTATCGGATATGTAAATTTATTTTATAAAATCATTACTTAAATAAAATATGTATTACGAAAATAATTAAAATATAAAACGTGACGATAATTAAATTCGGTTAAATACTTTTAGATATGGCTTCTAATTATTAGAAGCAACAAAAAAAGGATGCTAAAACTATTACAAACAAAATTAAACCAAACTACTTTCAAAGTTCTTCAAAAAAACATACATAATATAAATAGTAAACTAAAAGAAAAGTGCAATATTAGAAATTGCATTCTTTGTGGACGTATACTTTGATCTTCTTCTTTTTCATTTTTTTGTTCGCTAGAAACACCAGAATATCTCCTTCTTCCAAACGATTGAATGTGCAGAAGTCCTTCCATCCCTTCCCAATCTTACTTGACTTCTTTGGTGTATTACGGAGCAGAAGTTTACATTGAACAATGAAGGTATTGTTACGTGCCTGCAATTCCAACCTCCTCAATCTACGTTTACGAACGTAATCTGCAAAGTCAGATTGGAGGTCCTGAAAAAAGAACAAAATAAGAACACAAATACAAATATATAAAGAAAACAAAATATATAACCAAAATAATAAAATTAAAAGTTCACCAGATGGCTTCCTTTGCATTGAGATTTTGACAATTTGACTCTAAAGAGATGTTTTTTTCGCAACCGAATTAGGTTTGAAAGAAATTTGGCACCAGTTGATATTGTAGACATGTTAGGGAATACAGTGATGTGGAAGGTAGAATTGCCAACATATCTAAATACAATTTGATGGATATGTTGCATTTTATAAAAAACTCGTAGGCTATACCAACCATCCGTGAGAACGGGATGATTCAAATCCATATTAAAGCTTAACTGATGTTGATTCCCTTCAATATCTTCCAAGTGCCAAACGGGTCCTAATTCGTCACCAAAAATAGCGAAAAATATTGGATCAACATGTCCAAACTACTAATGAGACAAAAAATAGATAGAAAGGTCAAAAAGATGAATAAGACAAATATGAAACTGATGATGAAAGCATAACTATTAAAATACAGGAATAAAAACATGCATGGGTGATGTAAAACTGATAAAAACAAAGAACAGAAAAGTAGTCAATTTGAATGGTTACTGGAAAAAGATGACATCTTTAGAAGAAACCAATAGTAAGTCAGAGTTCAAACAAAGTAAAAATATAAGTTGTGTTATAAAAGACAAAAAAGGTGGACATAGATGATAAATGCATAAAAAACAGTAGTTTTAACTGATTTCAACGATTATTGAAGAAAGATGACATTTTCATAACAAAAAATAAAATGAAGTAAGTTTAACATACATGAAGCATGGGAAACAAATAGAAAAAAACGACCTTTGAAGGATTATTGCAGAAAGTTTGAATTTTTATAAAGAAAATCGATAATAAGTAATATTGTGTAAAAAGTGATGACATAAAAACATGTTTTTGAACGATTGTGAAGTAGATATTGTGAAATAGACGTACCTGATTATGAACAAAATGAAACGTGGTGAACCTTCCTAAAGTTTTTCTGGCAGTGACACTCAAAGAGGAAGCCATGGAAGCAAGTGTAGAGGAGTGAGCTTTCTTTTTCAGTGATTTTGTAAAAACATAAAACTTGATAGTAAATAGGAAAACAGACGGTTATATAGATACTGAAGGTTTTTGAAAATACGAAAAGACTTGATAAAAACATAAAATACGAAAAGACTTGTAATTAAAGAGACAGGTTTTTGAAAATTGAATCATATTTAATAATATTTTTAATTTAATTTTGAGAAAGTAGAAATAACTTTAAAAAAAATTAAGAATTTGAAAGAGTAATAACAGATAAAATTAATATAATAAAGAATTCAGAAAAAAATTTAATTAATAAAAAAATAAAAGATAATATTCAAGTGAATAAATAGATATGAAAAGACTTTTAATTAAAAGTAATTAATAAAAGAATAAAAGAAGGCTTTTTCAAAATTCACTGCTACTTAAAAAAATTTTAAAATTAATTTTGAGAAAGTATAAATAAAAAGAAATTATTAAATAAAAACAAATAAGAAGTTGGCAGAGTAATAGCACATAAAAATAATATAATAAAAGATTAATAAAAGAACAAAACTTAATGATTAAGAAAAATAAAAATCAACTTTTATCCTTTAAATGAAAAGTTACAAATGTTTTTTGATTTGTTAATAAATCCAAAAACATTAAATAATTTTTTTATGTTACGAAAACAATAATGTAGTTCAAAAATATACATAGATAAAAACTTAGTGAATTTGATGTAGCTAGCATCATAATATAGTTGACATTAAAAATAATATCAAAACTTCGACATTAGGCTAGCAATATATAATAAATTTTAAAAATAAGCATATACAACAAAATGTATATAAATTTAAAGAAATCTATTTAAAAAAGGTAAACAAATATTCAAAATAAAGGATTTTTTATAAAAACAAACAAAAGGAAAAACCTATGCTAAAATTAATTAATTTAATGTAGCTAGCATGATTATGGTGTTGACAATGACAAATTATATCAACACACTTTGATTCAGCTAGCAAATTTTGAAAGAAAAAATAGAGTATAGAATTAAAAATAAGCATGAAATGTATTCATAATTAAATTAAAACATAGTTGAAGTAATATTGTTTTCAAAATAACAACCAAAGACAAACAGAAAATAATGTTCATGAGTACAAATACATAGATAAAAACTTAGTGAATTTGATGTAGCTAGCATCATAATGTAATTGATATTAAAAATAATATCAAAACTTCGACATTAGGCTAGCAATATATACTAAATTTTAAAAATAAGCATATACAACAAAATGTATATAAATTTAAAGAAATCTATTTAAAAAAGGTAAGCAAATATTCAAAATAAAGGATTTTTTATAAACCAAAACAAAAGGAAAAACCTATGCAAAAATTAATTAATTTAATGTAGCTAGCATGATTATGGTGTTGACAATGTCAAATTATATCAACACACTTTGATTCAGCTAGCAAATTTTTAAAGAAAAAATAGAGTACAGAATTAAAAATAAGCATCAAATCTATTCATAATTAAATTAAAACATAGTTGAAGTAATATTGTTTTCAAAATAACAACCACAGACAAACAGGAAATAATGGTCATGAGTACAAATACATAACAGCAGCAAATGTTTTTCAAAAAATAACATAAGAAACATAAAGTCTATCACTTTTCAATCTTTATATTCTTCTTCAACATCTTCACTGGAATCTTCTTGTTTTCTTGAACCATAGATCGACTTTGTCTTTTAAGTACTGGAACAGGTGGTTGAGTACCCAAATCAAGATTGTACAGATGAGATGATTCTTTGCGGGTTAACTCATGAATTTGAACATCAATTACATTTTTATTTTTCAAGGATTCTTCGGGAGGAACATGGCTTGATACTATATTGTTCAAATGATCACTTAGAGTCTCAAGATCATTTGATTCTTCTGTGAATTTGATCAACAAATCCTAAAAAAACAAAAGATTAGAATATACCAAGCTTTACAAAATAAGTAAAATTGTAATCTTCAACTACCTCTGCAATGGAATCAGGTGAGAGTTGATTTGTTGGCTCATTTAATTTGGTTTCTTCTTCATTTGCAGAGTATAGATCCTAAAAATTGTATAAAATATTAATAATGATAAAATTTAAGAAAAAATTAGGCTAACACCTGAAAAAAAAATAGAAAAATAAACTTACCAAAGACTTAATTTCAACATCAGAAAAGCATTCAATTACTTTTTCATCCATGCAAACTTTTTTAACTCTGAATGATTGTTCAAATTTGGTATTATAATCATTCTTGCACTCAACTTTGAAGAGATAGGTCTTATCAATTAGGACTTCAAACTCTTTAGGCAAGTCTCCAGCAGCAGTGTTCTATTAAAAAAGCAATTAATATAAATGATGTAAATTAATGTAAAAGCAATAATGAGTAGAATAAGTGCAAACGAAGTACCAAATATAAAACATTTAAGTTAAATGTCAACAAAGCAGAAATGATTAGATTAAAAACTTAACCTTGTCTTGCAATTCAAGAATGTCAGAGCATGATTTCTTCAACATTGCACTTGCATCACGATCAAATACAACAAAAGTTGTAGAATCCGTAGCATCAATTACACGAAGTTTCAGTTTAAACCTAAAAAAAACAATAAAGACATTATGAACATTATTAAGTTTTCTTAATATTATATTAATAAAATCATTATGTGAATATTGAAAATATTACCTAGGTGTAACCTTAATGACATGCTTGTTACACTTTTCACAAAAAAACATTTTGGAATCAGGATAAACTGCTTTGTTGCAGATACATGCTGTATACCACCAATCATCATGATCTAGCACATGTTTGATAGTAGCTTTTACTACAAAAGTACTTTCCTGTAAAATTTAGAATATAAAATTATGAAAAAAAAAATAGTCATTAAATAAAAAAATTTATGTGGAACATAGAGACAAATATTTGAACCTGCTTAAAATCTTTTAGACCTTCAATTGAACTCCTAGGATGCAGCTTAATGAAATCATCTTCTAAGCTAACTTTAGAAGAAGCAGAAAGTTGGGTAAGAGCTTGAGAAGGAGATTCAGTATTATCCCACATCCTACATTAAAAAAATATTTTATATTACAAAGATATACATATATCTATGTATAAACAAAGATGTATGTTATGTATATAGACTTACATTTTTTTCAACTTGGTTGCATCTTCACCATCACAGTTAAAGATAATCTTGGTACAGTTCATACAGTTTTGAATAGAAACTTTATCTACAAAAGATAAAATGTCAAAAAGATTTTTATTCATTAATACAACTGTAATAATGTGGTTTATGTTAGTTACCTTGGAAGGTCTTCACTTTGCAATAATGCAAAGCAATGACAACATGTTGATCCTCTCCAGAGGCCAGAAATGCATTTAACATATCAACATATTGACCAAATAAAGTACACTCCAGTTGCAAACTATTGAATGTTAAAAATAACATCAAAAGAGAAGAAAATGAAATACATGAAGAAAAATAAAAAACAATAAAGAACAAAAACAAATGAAATCTGCTTACCCATCAGCTTCAATAAGGATGACATTCATTTTGGTTTTCTTACCAGCTTTCTCTAGCTCCCTCTCTGTTCCAACAGCAGTAAACATCCCAATCACATCTACAAAAAGAGGAAAAAGAAAGAAAATAAATTAACAAAAAGTTATACAAAAAAATGAAGAAAAATAAGCAAAACATACTTACTAACTAAGTAATCTGTGTCAAAACCATCAGCTATGATGGTTGAAAAAGGGGTGTATGAAGTTGTAGTTTTCGGAACTAAGGTACTTTGCACCATATTGACCTTGGTTCCAAATTGGAAGTTGATCTTATAGGCATGTTTTGTGGTTCTATAAGAACCACCATTACATGAAACACTGAAAGATTGGATGCTGTAAACCTTGTCCTCTTTGATTTCAGACTGGAATTTGTATATCAATGTGCGTCTAACAGATGCATGGATTAGTACACCCTGAAAAAAAAGAGTCATAAATGAAAAAAGAGAAGCACATATGTAAACTTTTGGGTAAAAAAAAATTTAGGAAAAGTCAAAAAATAAAAGTCGTTTATAGTTCAAGGAAGATACCTCTTGGTCTTGAAGAACAATTTCCATGGAAAATGGAGTTTTTCCTTTTGTGTAATCTTCAACAAACCATAACCTTACAACTCTTGCAAGGATATTCCAACTCTCCTTCTCAGGGTTTAGTTCTTCTAAAGAGTGAGTGTGTTTTGGGATAACAGACATGGTTGAAGGAATGAGGAAAATGAGGGAAATCAGAGTAGAGTAGAGTAAGGAATGAAGAAAGGTCTACAGAAATGTATTTGTACAAAAGAATAGATTGGAAGATCATAAATACAAAACAACAGCATACGCATGCTCTGGTCTTCATTTCACAAATTTAGAAACAATCTGCAAAAGCAAAATCAGATTTTGATACGAAAAAAGATATTTACTGAAACAACACGCAAAGTGTGGTTTAGGTTAAACAAATGGAGTAAAAATTGGGAGAAGTGACTGACAAAAATACGAAGATCACAAAAAAGAACAAAAGCTGTTTTTCACATGGCTCAATGTTGTGCAATAAAAGGAAATATGGCAGAAAGCAGTACAAAAAGAAAAACAAAAGTAACTTTAAATGTTGGAAAAGGTTGACAAATCAACGAAAATAGGAAATAAAGATCTGATTTCAATATACCACTAATGAAAAAAGTAAGGGAATGCAATAGGCCACAAAAATATATTTTTAACACTATAGTATGGAAGATCTTTGAATCAAACAAAGAACATCAGACATCACAAAATCAATAACAAAGAAAGACATGTTTCTCAGATAATAGAAACCAATAAAACATGAAATAGGCGACAAAAATAGATTTTAAAAACTGTAATATGGAATATCTTTGAATGAACGATAAAACAAAAAAATAAATCAATAAAACAAATTCATAAATAATTCATAAAGAATCAACAATAAATTATGTTATGAAATAAAATGGCAACAGATTCTACATTTAAAGTTGAGGGACAATAAGATGAAGCTCAAACTTCTTCATCAGGCATAACAAAATCAATAACAAAGAAAGACATGTTTAATGAAAAAACATGAATTAAACAATTAAACAATACAACATATTAAAGGAATTCCTTTGATTAAAACATATTCTCCTCAGCAGTGGAGAAAAAGAAATTTGATCAGCAACTGGAATACGTAGTGGACGTCAGGATGAAGTTATCTTATTAGAGTTAATGAAGGAATGAACCCAAAAACAACCTACATAAACAAAAAAAAAACAAAAAAATTAGTTACAAAAACATAACAGATTTATGAAGTAACATAAAATATAAAATTAACAAAAAAATGAAATATACCTCAAATTTTGGGGTTCGAATTAAGCAAACCTGAAATGGTGGGATTTGTTAAGAAGTGAAGCAACTTTCTCAGTTAATAGAAACCAATAAAACATGCAATAGGCAACATATCAGATTGAAATGGTAGGGTTTGAGTCTGATTCAACAGAGAAATCGAGAGGTTTTCAAAAGGTACAGAACCACAAAAAAAATCTACACAAAGAAAAATATGAGTAAGAAAGGAAAAATTAGGGTTTCAAATTAAAAGTGAAGAGATAAAAGTTATTACCAAAGAGCGATGGAGAGCGTTTGACGCGGCGTGAGAGAGATGGGCGCACAGAAGAACAGAAACAATCTACAGAAACAAAACAAACCAAAAAAAGAGTTAGAAGACAACAAAATTGATGTAAACCAATTTGGATTCACTGAGTCTAAGAACAAAAAATTAGGGTTTGAGGATCGCGTTTCAGGCGGCGTCAAAGAGCTGGCTAGGGTTTGATGACGCAGAAAGGGGGAGAGTGCGATTCCCATGGAGAGCGTTTCATGCGACACAAAAGAGGACATGGTTTCATGAAAGGGAATCGTGGACTGAAAAAAAATGTCGAATGAAGTTCAGAAAGAACAGGGGTGGATCGCGTTTGTGCAGGAAGAGCGTCTGAAGCAAAAAAACCATCTACACAAACAAAAAAAAAACAAAAAATTAGTTAAAAGCAAAAAAAATTGATGTTAACCCTAAAACAGTACGAATCGAGAGAATCGTGAACACAAGAAAAATGTCGAATGAAGTTCACAAAGAAAAGAGGTGGATCGCGTTTCTGCAGGAAGAGCGTCTGAAGCAAAAAAACCATCTACACAAACAAAACAAACCAAAAAATTAGTTAAAAGCAGAAAAAATTGATGTTAAACCTAAAACAGTACGAATCGAGAGAATCGTGAACAGAAAAAAAATGTCGAATGAAGTTCAGAAAGAAAAGAGGTGGATCGCGTTTGTGCAGGAAGAGCGTCTGAAGCAAAAAAACCATCTACACAAACAAAACAAACCAAAAAATTAGTTAGAAGCAAAAAAATTGATGTTAACCCTAAAACAATACGAATCGAGAGAATCGTCGAGATGGTTGGACGCGGCAAAAAGGTCCAATGAAGTTGAGAAGGAAGGGAGGTCGATGGCGTAGAAGTGGAGAATGCGTAAAACAGGTTAGGGTTCCACATAGGGAAAGTGAAGAGAGGTGGAGAACGTTATTTGGTGACACGTTTGTGGAGGAAGAGCGAATAAGAGCGACTGAGGTGGAGGAGGAGGCAGAGAGGTAGAGGCGGAGCCAGAGGTGTGGCTAGGGTTTGAGGAAGGAGATAAGTGGAGAGTGCATGAAGGTTTGAGAGAGAAAGTGAAGAGAGAGAGAGGAAGTGAAAGGTTTGAGGAAGGAGAGAACTGAAGTGTGCGTAAACAGAGAGAGAAAATGAAGAGAGAGAGGAAGTCGAGAGAGATGATTAAAGTGAGTGTGGTGAAACGTGAAAATGGCTGAGACGGGATAAGAAGATGACACGTGTCCCATTTACCTTAAGAGGTAAAAAATTTAAAAATTTTGAAATTGAACAAATTCAGAGAAAATGACACGTGTAATTTTTTGCCTTTTGTGATTCTTCGAATTGTATTATAAATAGATTAGTGGAATGTGGAAGAAAGAGAAATGTGATTATACTTGTGAGCCCAATCCACATGTGGAGTAAAACAATAAAAGACAAAAGTGCACCAACCACTACAAACTATTAGAAAAGAAAGGAAAAGAAAGTGACCATGGCATACAAAACAACAGGTACTGTCACGGAAATCCATTAGACCTACTTTCAAAAGATTAAAACCAAAGAAAATGTGGACAACAAAACTTAAAACCTCAAACCCCTTGTGTTCCTTCATGAGCGAAGATTGTGCAGACCCACGTACATGAACCAAAGACCAATTCACATGCAAAACTTGGATCCCCTATATCATCCTAATGCGTGTTGTGGTATGAGTAATGTGACAAAAAAACTACCCCTAAAGAAACCAAACTGCACCTCTATGAGACTCTGGACCAAAAGTATAAGCAAACCAGAGACCAAAAGACCAAACCAGAGAGAACTTCAACCACTAAAATGCATGGCAACTCAAAATAAAAGAGACTCGAAAGTGCACATTGCATGCTTACGTAAAACTGCACTAACAGCCCTAAAATAAGCCACGATCCAAAACCACTCTCATCATTATGTTATTTCATAACCCATACATAACTTTCAAAGTTTTAAGCATCAACCCGTAAAAACGTTAAAGGAGAAAAGAGACAAGGTCAAGCTTCACACAAAATAGAAAGTACAATCAACTTCTCCTACACTACACATCCATGCTTTTCAAGTTTCATTTATCAAGCAAACAATAAGAAAACAATAAAAGAAAGCAAGGTTAGCTTCCTGATGAGTTCAAATTTTTGCCCTCATTTAATATTTAAATTTGGGGATTTAATTGAATTTTTTGTGCTTAAAGATTGATTTAATTAGGATTTGTGATTATTGGATTTATTGAGTAAGTTTGGTAAAAGTGGCGTAAAAATTGATTTTAGTTGCATAAAATATTATTGGATATTCTAACATTTGTTAATGCAGCTGGAGTTTATTTTTGGTCAATTAATAGTGTGATTTTGAAGTATTCAAAGTTACAAAATAAGTCCAAAATCAAGAAATTCTGAAAAAGAATAAATCAGGAGCTAAATGCACCCCCAGATTTTATTTGCACACTCCTTTCTAAAGTGGACAACCAAAAACCTGTTCTGCACCCCCAGTTTTCACTAAGTTGCGCCCCTCCTTCCACTTAAACTCCACTCAACCAGATCATGCCATGTGGCAATCCCCACCTCTTAAAATTAGCCAACCAGAACAAGCCACGTGTCATAATCCTACCCTCACCAAATTAACCAATCAGATCTTGCCACATCATCATCTCCTCCATCTCACACATGAAACCCTAACCCTAGTTTCCCTTCCACCCTCCACGGCAGCCGCCGCCGCCAACCTCGCCGGCCACCACTAAAACTCGCCGGAAACTGCAGAACCACCGCGACGCAGCACCTCCATTTTCTCTCTATCATCCTCTCCGTCGCGCTCACCATGACAACACCATCTTCACGCCTCCGCGAGGTTTGCTTCGCGACCACCACGATTCTGCAGCGCACAACCATGGAGCTCCTTCGCCTGCACCAGTTCCTCCACCATCGCGATCATCTTCTTCACTCGCGCCACCAGATCGCGCAGTCACCACCTGTTCTGCAGCACCATTTTCGCGCGGCACCGCTGCAGCAACAACTCCACCATTGCAGCGCATCTCCATCTTCTCCATGGCAGCAGCGACCGCGAAGCAAACTGGCGCACCACCGCGCAGCAGCAACGACGCCTTCTCGCCTCCGCACCGCAGCAGCATCACAGATCTTCGCGCGAACCAGTGCCGCCACTGCACCTGCACCACCGCGCCCACCGGAGAAGCCACCACGCCGTCGCAGCAGCTTCCACACGAACCTTGCACTTCTCTGCAGCCAAAGGAGCAAGCGGAAACCCTAATTTGGGAGAGAGAAGGAGCTGCCACGTGTCATCCTCTCAATGGACACTGAAATGGTCAAAACTGGTCAACTCTGGTCAACTCTGGTCAACTGGTCAAAGTCAGCAGTCAAATTCTGGTCAATTTTGTAAAAATGCTTAAATAAAAGGGGCAGAATTAGAAATTGGACAGAAATTGAGTTGTTAATTAATTAAATAAAAATAAAAGATTTTAGCAACTGACAGATAAAGCCCAAAGTCCAGTGGAAGCCTATATAAAGAGACTTAAGGGAGCAAAAGGGGGAACTGACAATTTTACAACTCACAGCTTAGACACTTAGAACTCTCTGGTTTTGGCAGATACTGTCTCCACCACATCTCTCATTTTTTCTTTTATTTTCTTTCTTTCATATCATCATGTATTCCATCAAAGCCATGGAGGGCTAAGCTTTTAAGGGTTGATTCCACTGTAATTTCTTAAATGGATTCTGAGGTTAGATGAATTTATATGTTTTGTTATTTTGATTATTGTTGTGGTTTTTGTTATTCTATGTCCTTTGCTTCTAAATTGAATAGAAAATAATGATTTTAAATCTACATGCATGCTAATCATATGAGTTAAAAGGTTTTTAAATTAAATTGAGACTTTACTTTGATTTTGTTTAGAAACTTTCATTTGATTAAATAAGTTTTTGCCAATAATTGAGACTTTAATTTGATTAGAGGTAATTACTTTAACTAAAATTAGTCAAGACTTTACTTTGATTAATTAAGTTTTCTATTTGGTAAAGAAACAAAGGAATAGACATGATTAGGCATAGTAAAATTAATTGAGACTGTACTTTGATTAAATTTATTATGGACAATCTAAACAATTCTCACTTTTACTTTTAATTGAGACTGTACTTTGATTAAAAGTGAGGATGCCAACAAATGAATTGAGTCTTTACATTGATTTATTTGTAAATCAACAACAATAATTAATTTAACAATAATCTCTAGATAACCAATGAAGAATCTTATTTAGAAAAAGCAGTGGAATTGGCCTATTTACTATTACTGTGTTTACAATCTTCCGTGTCATTTTCTTTGCATATCAAAACCCCCTATTTTTATAGTTGCTAGTTTTAAATTACATTTTTGAGAATCAAATATTTGAGATCAATTCCGTATTCGTTGTGAGACGACTTAGGGTTATCTTAACCCTAACTATTTTCTTCACTACAAACTGGCAATACTGAAGTTGCTAAAGTAGTGGTAATTTGATCGCCTAACGACAGCGATATCAAATTTGGCGCCGTTGCCGGGGAATACGGTTAGTATTTCTTTTATTTTGATTCTGTTTTTATTTATTTTATTTTATTTTATTTTATTTTTTTTATTTTTTATTTATTTTACGCATATACGTTTGATATAGTTTGTTATTTTGTAGTATCTAGTTTTCTGTTAATATATTCCAAGCAAAGTTCTATTTTTGTTTTGATTAAGAATTTCTTTTAAGAAATTTTTTGAGACTAGTTTGGAAAACTCTGTCTAGGAAAGACTTGGTATTTAAGTTGTCCATTGTGACGCACCTCTCTTTCCTGGGAGTAGACCCAACGACATCTTAACTCATTTCTTTCTTGAAATCTTTCTCCAAAACAAGAATAGGAAAAAAAAACACACAGGGAAACACTTTCAGGTGGACTTGCATAGTGCATGACTCGGGCCAATCCGGGTCAATTCTATCAACTTGATTCAGAACTTGAAAGGAATTTACGTAAATCACGTAGGAGACTTGATCTCAGGTGTTCTACTGAAGGAGCACCATCATCATCTGAACCTACCACTGAAAGTGTACCACTAGAATCACCTCCGGTGATTAACATATCTTCTGAACCATCACCTGAACCAGAAATTCAAGAAAATAGAATGGAAGAAAGAACAATAAGAGAGTTGGCTTCACCGGATGCAGCAATTACACAAAACATGTGCATCCAATATCCAGATGGAGAATGTGAGCTTAAGTCTGGGTTAATCCATCTTTTACCCAAATTCCATGGATTAGCAGGAGAAGACCCATACCATCACTTGAAGGAAATTCATGTTGTTTGTTCATCCATGAGACCTACAACAGTGACAGAGGAACATATCAAGCTTAAGGCTTTTCCATTCTCATTGCAAGATGCCGCTAAGAATTGGTTATACTGCCTTCCGCCAGGATCCATCAATACCTGGGAGACTCTGAAAAGATTATTTCTGGAAAAGTTTTTTCCAGCATCTAGAGTTGCTGCTATTCGCAAAGATATTTATGGGATAAGGCAACAAGAAAGAGAAAGTCTTCACGAGTATTGGGAAAGATTCAAAAAGTTATGTGCTTCCTGTCCTCATCACCAAATAAACGAGCATCTCCTCATTCAATACTTTTATGAGGAATTGAGTATCATGGATAGACAAATGATAGATGCTGCAAGTGGAGGGTCATTGGTGGACAAAACGCCAACAAATGCAAGACAATTGATTGAAACTATGGCGTCGAACCATCAACAATTTTCCACAAGGAGTAATTCTATAACTCTATTGAAGGGAACCCATGGAGTAGAAGCTTCATATGTTGCAGATCACAAGAAATTAGAAGGGAAGTTGGATGACTTAGCGGCAATGGTAAGGACCTTGACAGACTTACAGAAAAAGCCTATTCCTTCTACTTTATGTGGAATTTGTGCTTCTACTAATCATCCTACAGAGGCTTGTTCTATGTTAAAAGAGACAGGGACGTTAGACAATGAACAACCTCAAGCATATGCTGCAAACATCTATGGCAATAATAGACCACCTCGGCAGCAATACAACCATGATTTGTCCTCCAACAAGTACAACCCAGATTGGAAGGAATATCCCAGCCAGAAATGGGGAAATCAACAGCCTCAACACCAACAAGTCTATGTTCCACCTCAACAGAGGCAACAACCACAACCAGCGGCAACCTCTGGTGATTCAAACATGGAGGCAATGATGAAAATGATGGCTGACATGATGAAGGGACAAATCAATGAGTTGAAACAGACAATGGAAGCAACCAATCAGAACTTGCAAAATCAGATTGGACAAATGGCAAATGAGTTAAATCAGATGAAGTCTCAACAAGGCTCAAGCAATTTGCCTGCACAAACTGTAATCAACCCGAGAAATGTAAGTGCTATTACTTTAAGATCGGGTAAGCAAATACAAGGTCTTGGGGATGCCCAAGAAGATGAAGATAAGGATAATGAAGTTGTACCTAATGATGAAAGAGGAAGATCAGATGAAGCAACACAAGCAACATCTGAAATGCCTGCACCCAGTGATAACTCCAGGTTGGTATCCCCTAATACTTCCTCTGAAAATCCTTCTCCTTATTCTCCTCCTCCTCCCTATCCAAACCGTTTGAAACCAAAAACTAAAAAGATGGAGGAGTTAGACAAAGAAATCCTGAATACTTTCAAGAAAGTGGAGATAAACATCCCTTTGTTGGATGCTGTGAGACAAATTCTTAAATACGCTAAGTTTCTCAAAGAATTATGTACACATAAAAGGCGTATTATGAACAAAGAGGTAGTGAACATGGGAAGGAATGTCTCTAGCTTAATTAAGAAGCCTACAGTCAGAATGCCGCAAAAGTGTAAGGATCCAGGTATGTTTTCTGTTCCCTGCATTATAGGAAGTACTAAGTTTGATAATGCTATGTTAGATTTAGGAGCTTCCATTAATGTAATGCCTTTATCTGTTTTTACTTCACTTCATCTTGGACCTCTTAAGTCTACTGGTGTGGTCATTCAGTTGGCCAACCGTAGCACAGTTAACCCTGCAGGTGTGCTAGAAGATGTGCTTGTCCGTGTGGACAAGTTAATTTTTCCTGCAGATTTCTATATCTTGGATATGAAGGATGATGAAGGAATGAGTTCAACTACAATCATCTTGGGAAGACCATTCATGATGACAGCACGTACCAAGATAGACGTGCATGCAGGATCCTTAACTATGGACATAGGAGATGAGAAGGTGCAGTTCAACGTGCTAGAAGCCATGAAGCACCCAATTGAAGACCATTCTTTGTTTTGTATTGATTTATTGAGTAATGTAGTGAACAATTATGCTTTTGGACTTTTGGACGTTTTATCTGGTTTTTCTTCTTCTTTGGATTTTTCTTTTTCGAATATTTCGGGCTCAATTTTAGACGAAAGAGAAAATTGCAAAACAGGTGATGTTGAGGACGCGGTGTCACTATTTGATACCTCTGTGGCGTCCAAGTGTGATGCTGAGGTGGCTGAAATTACCTTAGGCAGTAAAATGTTGCCATCTGTGGAACAGCCACCCACTTTGGAGTTGAAACCTTTACCATCTCATTTGAAATATGTTTATCTTGAAGGGGATGGGAAACTCCCTGTTATTATATCTGCCTTGCTTACTGACGAGCAGGAACAAAAGCTATTACAGGTTATCAAAGACCACAAGCGAGCAATAGGCTGGACTTTGGCAGATATTCCTGGTATTAGTCCTTCTTTCTGCATGCACAGAATACTCTTGGAGGAGGATGCTAAGCCAGTGAGGCAACCTCAGAGGAGACTGAATCCTCAGCTGATGGAGGTTGTGAAGAAAGAAGTCACCAAGTTGCTACAAGCAGGTATTATATATCCTATTTCTGACAGCACTTGGGTGAGTCCTGTACATGTGGTCCCCAAGAAATCTAGGATCACCGTGGTCAAGAATGAGAAGAACAAGTTGATTCCTACTCGTATTCAGAATAGCTGGAGGGTATGTATTGATTATAGAAGACTAAACCAGGCCACCAGGAAGGACCACTTTCCTTTACCATTCATGGACCAGATGCTAGATCGATTGGCAGGTAAGTCTCATTACTGTTTTCTTGATGGATTCTCTGGGTATTTTCAGATTTGTATTGCCCCAGAGGATCAACATAAGACTACTTTTACTTGTCCATTCGGTACATATGCTTATAGGAAAATGCCATTTGGCCTTTGCAATGCTCCTGGAACATTTCAGCGATGTATGATGAGTATTTTTACAGATTTGTTGGAGCATTGTATTGAGGTTTTTATGGATGATTTTAGTGTATATGGTTCATCTTTTGATCACTGCTTGTCTAATCTTGCTAGAGTCTTGGAGAGATGTGAAGAAACTAACCTTGTTCTAAATTTTAAAAAATGTCATTTTATGGTGGAACAAGGTATAGTTTTAGGTCACGTTGTTTCCAAGAATGGTATATCTGTAGATCCTGCTAAAATAGATATTATTTCACAATTGCCTTACCCCTCTTCTGTGAAAGAGGTTCGATCTTTTCTTGGACATGCAGGATTTTACATGAGGTTTATCAAGGACTTCAGCAAGATAGCCAACCCTCTCTCCAACTTGTTGCAAAAGGATGTAGTATTTGACTTTGGAGAGAGGTGCAAAGATGCGTTTGATACATTGAAAAAGGCGCTTACCACTACTCCTATCATCCAGCCACCTGACTGGACATTACCGTTCGAGCTGATGTGTGATGCATCAAACTTTGCAGTAGGAGCGGTGCTTGCACAAAAAGATGGGAAGCTATCACATGTGATATATTATGCTTCCAGAACGTTGGACACAGCGCAGGCTAACTACACCACGACTGAGAAGGAATTATTGGCTGTTGTGTTTGCCTTGGACAAATTCAGACCGTATATACTTGGTTCCAAGGTAATTGTTTATACTGATCATGCAGCATTAAAATTCCTTCTGAAGAAAGCAGATTCGAAACCAAGGTTGATCAGATGGATGAGGTTGATCAGATGGATGCTACTGCTCCAAGAGTTTGACATTGAGATTTTAGACAGAAGTGGAGCACATAACTTGGTAGCCGATCATCTTAGCAGGATTGAAAATGGAGAAGATAACATTCCTATTAAGGATGACTTTCCTGATGAAGTCCTCCTAGCATTGACTGCTGTGAAAGGTATGTTTCCTGAACCTTGGTTTGCTGACATTGTTAATTATTTGGTTGTTTCTGCTATTCCTCCTTCCTTATCCAAATATGAAAGAATCAAGCTAAAAAGTGAGGCAAAATACTATATCTGGGAAGATCCAATCTTATGGCGCATTGGTAGTGACCAAGTCATAAGGAGGTGTGTTCCAGATATCGAGATACCTCATGTGCTTGAGTTCTGTCATTCGTCTCCTTTTGGTGGACATTATGGCACACAAAGAACAGGTAGGAAGGTGTTGGATTGTGGATTATATTGGCCTACCATTTTTAAAGATGCACAGAGGGTATATGAAAATTGTGAGCAGTGCCAAAGGGCAGCCAGATCCATTACAAGAAGGGATGAAATGCCTCAACAACCCATGCTATATTGTGAGGTATTTGATATTTGGGGTATTGATTTTATGGGTCCTTTTCCTCTTTCTTTTGGGTTTTCTTATATTTTGCTTGTTGTAGACTATGTCTCCAAATGGGTGGAAGCCATAGCTACAAGGACTAATGATTCTCGAGTTGTTATGAGTTTTGTCAGGTCTAACATTTTCTGCAGATTTGGGATACCACGAGCCATCATCAGTGACCAGGGGACTCATTTCTGTAATAGGCTACTTGAGAACATGTTGAAGAAGTATGGGGTGACACATCGCATTGCTACACCATATCACCCCCAAACCAATGGGCAAGCAGAGATCTCTAACAGGGAGATTAAAAAGATACTAGAGAAAGTAGTGAAGCCTAGTCGAAAGGATTGGGCCACAAGATTGGATGAAGCACTTTGGGCACATAGGACAGCCTACAAAACACCTATAGGTATGTCACCTTTCAGGGTGGTTTTTGGAAAGGCTTGTCATCTACCTGTGGAGATTGAACATCGGGCCTATTGGGTCGTGAAAGCATGCAACTTGGATTTGGAAGAAGCAGGAAATGAGTGAAAGCTTCAATTGCAAGAACTAGAGGAGATTAGGCTAGCAGCCTATGAAAATTCAAAGTTCTACAAAGAGAAAACCAAGAAGTTCCATGACCAAAAGCTTGTGGCTAGAAAGGATTTCAAGGTAGGCCAGAAGGTGTTACTATACAAATCCAAGCTTGGTCACATGAGTGGTAAGTTGCGTTCTACTTAGGAAGGACCATACATTGTTACAAAAGTCTTCCCTTATGGAGCAGTGGAGATCAAGGAAGAATCTTCAGCAAGAACTTTTAAAGTTAATGGGCATCGTCTTCAGATATTCAATGAAAATCAAGATATGCTGAACAAGACGATGGATGGGATGAACTTGACTTCTCCCTCATACCTTCCACCTTGAGGAGGTAAGTACACTTCATACTTTTTCTTTGCATTTTATACATATTGAATACATTGAGGACAATGCATGGATAAAGTGTGGGGGTGTGGGGAGATTTTCCCCCTTTCTGTTTTTGTTTTCTATTTGTTTTGTTTTTTTTCCTTTTCTAATTTTGTTTTCTGTTTGTTTTTATTTAAAAAAAAAAAAAGGTTTTTGCTTTCAATAAAACATATTGACAATGGATTTTTGGATTTGATTCACTAATTGGAACGATCATAATTCTGGGAAAATAAGAGTCATGTGCTATGAATGGATTATTTCTGTGAATTACTGACTGAGTTGATTTGAGAGTTTCTGGAATAAATCTTTTGTGAAAGAGTTTTTGACCTTGTGAGTTTTGAGCTTTATTGTAAGGATGAACTATTGTGTGTCATTCCTATTTTTCTTGTGTGATTTGCTCATGTCTTGTTGGTACTCAAATGTTTAGCTTGATTCTGTTGTTTTGCATCTTAGGTGGACATGCATGATTTGATATGACTGAGGCATTTCTTGTTTTTAGCTACTTGGCCAAATAAGCTAACCATAACATTGATCCATTGGTAGCCCCTTGAGCTTAAACCTCTTTTTCTTGTTTTGAGCATATTGTTAAACCTTAAAAAGAAAAAGACCATGTTTATCCTTACCTTAGGGAGAAAGAAGGAGCTAGTGGATTATGTTGAGATTGGTTGAGGAATAAAGTGTGGGGGTGTGTATTTCCCCCCACAAAGTTGTAAAAATGGCAAAAAGGAAAATAATTGTTGATGACAGAGTGTTGAAATGATTGCTGTCTGAAAAAGAGAAACAAAGGATAAAAGGAAAAGAAAAAAAAAAAAGGGATTGTTTTTGAAACTATGCTCCATAACTCTTTCTTCCCTACTATTTCAAAAACACACAAATCCTAAAGTTTTTTTTTCCTACCTTTGCCTTGGCCTCATTATAACCTGTGAAAAGTCCTCATGATTTTTGAATGCATGTTTTCTGAAAGCTGTGATATTAGAGTCTTGCTAAGCATTGAGAGTGTTTACTTGCATGGGTATTTTGAGTGAAAACACAAGCCAAAACACTTGAGCGAATCTTGGTGAGAAAATATATATTTAACTTGAGTGTTTCTCTTTCATATTTGATTATCTTGTAAACTCAAAAGATTAACTCATGTGTGAAAAATAGAATTTTATCCATTTGTTTGTGCATGACAACATGATTTCTAGAAGTTTGATCTGTTTCCATTGGTATTCATTTCTTTAATCCACTGAAAATATGGAATAAAAGACCTCAGAATAAAGTTTTGAAATTGTTAAATTTTGCCCAAGAGTGCAAAAGGATAAGTGTGGGTGTGTGATGAGTTCAAATTTTTGCCCTCATTTAATATTTAAATTTGGGGATTTAATTGAATTTTCTGTGCTTAAAGATTGATTTAATTAGGATTTGTGATTATTGGATTTATTGAGTAAGTTTGGTAAAAGTGGCGTAAAAATTGATTTTAGTTGCATAAAATATTATTGGATATTCTAACGTTTGTTAATGCAGCTGGAGTTTATTTTTGGTCAATTAATAGTGTGATTTTGAAGTATTCAAAGTTACAAAATAAGTCCAAAATCAAGAAATTCTGAAAAAGAATAAATCAGGAGCTAAATGCACCCCCAGATTTTATTTGCACACTCCTTTCTAAAGTGGACCACCAAAAACCTGTTCTGCACCCCCAGTTTTCACTAAGTTGCGCCCCTCCTTCCACTTAAACTCCACTCAACCAGATCATGCCATGTGGCAATCCCCACCTCTTAAAATTAGCCAACCAGAACAAGCCACGTGTCATAATCCTACCCTCACCAAATTAACCAATCAGATCTTGCCACATCATCATCTCCTCCATCTCACACATGAAACCCTAACCCTAGTTTCCCTTCCACCCTCCACGGCAGCCGCCGCCGCCAACCTCGCCGGCCACCACTAAAACTCGCCGGAAACTGCAGAACCACCGCGACGCAGCACCTCCATTTTCTCTCCATCATCCTCTCCGTCGCGCTCACCATGACAACACCATCTTCACGCCTCCGCGAGGTTTGCTTTGCGACCACCACGATTCTGCAGCGCACAACCATGGAGCTCCTTCGCCTGCACCAGTTCCTCCACCATCGCGATCATCTTCTTCACTCGCGCCACCAGATCGCGCAGTCACCACCTGTTCTGCAGCACCATTTTCGTGCGGCACCGTTGCAGCAACAACTCCACCATTGCAGCGCATCTCCATCTTCTCCATGGCAGCAGCGACCGCGAAGCAAACTGGCGCACCACCGCGCAGCAGCAACGACGCCTTCTCGCCTCCGCACCGCAGCAGCATCACAGATCTTCGCGCGAACCAGTGCCGCCACTGCACCTGCACCACCGCGCCCACCGGAGAAGCCACCACGCCGTCGCAGCAGCTTCCACACGAACCTTGCACTTCTCTGCAGCCAAAGGAGCAAGCGGAAACCCTAATTTGGGAGAGAGAAGGAGCTGCCACGTGTCATCCTCTCAATGGACACTGAAATGGTCAAAACTGGTCAACTCTGGTCAACTCTGGTCAACTGGTCAAAGTCAGCAGTCAAATTCTGGTCAATTTTGTAAAAATGCTTAAATAAGAGGGGCAGAATTAGAAATTGGACAGAAATTGAGTTGTTAATTAATTAAATAAAAATAAAAGATTTTAGCAACTGACAGATAAAGCCCAAAGTCCAGTGGAAGCCTATATAAAGAGACTTAAGGGAGCAAAAGGGGGAACTGACAATTTTACAACTCACAGCTTAGACACTTAGAACTCTCTGGTTTTGGCAGATACCGTCTCCACCACATCTCTCATTTTTTCTTTTATTTTCTTTCTTTCATATCATCATGTATTCCATCAAAGCCATGGAAGGCTAAGCTTTTAAGGGTTGATTCCACTGTAATTTCTTAAATGGATTCTGAGGTTAGATGAATTTATATGTTTTGTTATTTTGATTATTGTTGTGGTTTTTTGTTATTCTATGTCCTTTGCTTCTAAATTGAATAGAAAATAATGATTTTAAATCTACATGCATGCTAATCATATGAGTTAAAAGGTTTTTAAATTAAATTGAGACTTTACTTTGATTTTGTTTAGAAACTTTCATTTGATTAAATAAGTTTTTGCCAATAATTGAGACTTTAATTTGATTAGAGGTAATTACTTTAACTAAAATTAGTCAAGACTTTACTTTGATTAATTAAGTTTTCTATTTGGTAAAGAAACAAAGGAATAGACATGATTAGGCATAGTAAAATTAATTGAGACTGTACTTTGATTAAATTTATTATGGACAATCTAAAAAATTCTCACTTTTAATTGAGACTGTACTTTGATTAAAAGTGAGGATGCCAACAAATGAATTGAGTCTTTACATTGATTTATTTATAAATCAACAACAATAATTAATTTAACAATAATCTCTAGATAACCAATGAAGAATCTTATTTAGAAAAAGCAGTGGAATTGGCCTATTTACTATTACTGTGTTTACAATCTTCCGTGTCATTTTCTTTGCATATCAAAACCCCCTATTTTTATAGTTGCTAGTTTTAAATTACATTTTTGAGAATCAAATATTTGAGATCAATTCCGTATTCGTTGTGAGACGACTCAGGGTTATCTTAACCCTAACTATTTTCTTCACTACAAACTGGCAATACTGAAGTTGCTAAAGTAGTGGTAATTTGATCGCCTAACGACAGCGATATCACTTCCCCTACCTTGATTTGGTTCCTTACTATGCGTTTCTCCCGCAGCTTCCTCTTTCCCTCACCATGTTTCTCCCGTTTCTCAAACTCTCCTTCTCTCCCTCTCAAAACCCTAATATTAAAACTAAATTTTTCTCTTATTATTCCTAGCCTTTTCTGTTTATATATTAAAAAATAAAATATATTCTTTGGTTGTTCTATTAATATATGACAGCAGAGATTTTCCAAAAGAAAAGAAAAACGGATTTTACTAAAACAAAACCAGCAATCATATATATATATATATATATATATATATATATATATATATATATATATATATATATATATATATATATATATTTTAGTGACAAATCTTGACCAAAATTGTCGGAGGGGTCAAAATAATATAATTTTGAGATTATTAGATTCAATCATTAGTATAATGTGCCAAAAAATGACTTCTTTAACTGAACATTTTTTATCATTAGTATAATGTTTCAAAATATGTGAAGAGGTAGAATCTATCTTGTTTTAATCAATAATTTCATTTTCATCACTCTTAAACGATTAATTTATTCTTTCATTATTTATCAATATACCTTTTTTGTAAACAATACTAAAAAATAATTGATCATAATCTAATAAAAAATTGAGACCTGTAATTATTAAAAGAAAAATATATTCACTATTATTAATACATAATACACTATTTTTTTTCTATATTCATAAAAAAAATATACAAAAAGCTCATGAAGTAAAAAAAATAATGTTTTCATTATCAAGTAAAACAAGAGACAGGAAAGGAAGAGGATAAATGAGAAATATAATGAGTTTATGTGTAACTTTTTTTAAAAAAAAAAAAACAAAAAGAAGACATATGAGAGTGAGAGATTATTACAATCTGTGAAAAACTAAAAAGACAATGAAAAGGAAAATAAAAATTATGTTAATAAATATTTGGTTTAATTACTCTTTTGATTCATGTTTTGGTTTAAAAATGTTAAGTTGGTCCTCCAATTTTTTTAGTCTCAATTTGATCCTGATTTTTGAGAAAACTGATGTAATTCGATCTTTTATGATAAATTTCGTTCAATTCCTCGAAACAGATCAATGATCTTTTCATTAAAATTGAGACTCTTTATGAATAATTTACTTTGTTGGTATAATTAACCTAATCCTAATGTCAATTTTTAAATAAAAACAGGAACCAAAAGAAAAATTAAACCTAAATATTTTTATTTTTTATTATATTTTATTTTATATTTACATTAAATGTTATGTTTAAATAAAAAAATTAAAATTAAAAATTTAATTTTTATTAATTTTTAATATATATTACCTACAATTTAAAAAATTTAAAAAATTTTAAATATATTTATATATATATATATATAAATTCAAAATTTTGGGGATGCCAGCCCTCCCTGCCCCCAAAAAGTTCAGCCCCTGTATATATTGTATCACGACGTGAAGTGAATGAAGAAAGTGGCATGCAATTCAATTCCATTCCGAAAATCTTTGCACCATCGTGAATTAGGAGAGAGAAAATTGATTGCAAAGTTTCGTGGGCCCCACACTCTAAATGAGAAAAAAAATATGATTTTAAACCAACACCTCCGAAAATCAGCTAACCAGATTCAAACCACTAAGCTACATGCTTATTCATGTTTTGGTGCGCGCTTATTACATTATAAAAACTCGTTTTGAACAAATTATAATTAGATTAAAATTTAAAATAAAAAAAATAATAACTTACATCACTTAAATAATAATTATTTCATAGTTCATAATTTAATAACCTAATTAAATTAAATAAATCAACAATCTTAATTAAGTCATTAATTTTTTCCGTGTATTTCTTTTTAGTCTAATTTTTCTTGAGTCTTACAAGTAACACATTTTCACGCAACCAACAACATATATCAAGCACCTAGCACGTATAATCAACCAAAGAGACATATGAACTTGAAAATAGCAAAGCCCTAACTTCCCTTACCTTATCAAAGTTACTATGAGAGGTTTTTGGCATGAACAGAAAAACACCCAGCTCCTTGAACAGTTTAGCGAGCTAAAAAATAGTAATACCAGAACAAAATAAGGTTACTTAGAGGAACCCTAGTAGGAATCACGAAGACATGCTAGGGAAGGGAAGGTGTGAGTTGAGAACTAACTTACATGAATTTGAAAAGGAGTCTGCTAGCTTGACACGAAAAGGAAACCAGACCCTAGCAGAGCCTCTGTAAGGAGACAGAAGAGAGCGTTTGAGAAGTGTTGTTTGCAAAGTGAGAGTAGTATGGGAAATGAAAGGATAGTTAGGGTTCTGAAGTCCCTAAGTGGGCTGACTTTAGGCCTACTAAGAAGCCAAGCCCTAAACTTATAAGGCAGAAAGAAAAGGGGACCTTACAATTAAGGATCTTTAAGATTTAATATTCTCACACAATAAAACATGATAGAGCAGTGACCTTGATCCATAAGAGATCTTGTGAGTATGCGTTCTTCAATTTGTAATTTGCGTGCTCTTCAAGCACTGTTTCCTAATCTATCTCTTTGCCTTTCTTTTTTCTTCTCACACGTTCTTGATGAATTATTGTGAAAAAAAAATTTATGGTTAAAGACAGAACCCCAATCCCTTTTATTAAACCAACGTCCATCAAGTTGATTTTTATTTTATCTCTATTTTATTTTATTATCACTTCCCATAATAACCAATAAGTCTTTAATTTTATTAATTAAATCACAATTGGGCCCATCATAATATTTCAAATGAGTCTCATAATATAATTAATTCGCCAATTAATTTTAACATTGGACACAATGTTTCTAATGTAGTCTCCAATTTTAGTTGTAGGGGATCTTTCTTAGTTTTGGTCTTTTGAGAACAACAACATGCACTTAAGAGTTTCTGTTACAGTGCTTGGGCATTTTTCTTTCCTCCATAGTAATTCTTCCTTTTCCTTCTTTTAGATTTACAGAAGTGATTTGACTTTAACCTAGTGGGGTGGCTTTTTGGGGTTCAACCTCTATGTTATACCTTTTGAGCTACTCTGGGGAGGGGCACACGACCTACATCAACCTACCCCTTGTGATTGGTGAGGCATTGGGGTTATTTTTCCTTTTGACAATTACGTAGTTGGGTGATTGGTAGGATGCATGAGGCGCATGCAATTTTGTTTCTTTTAGTTATGTTTGGGTGTAGACCCATGAAGCCATATGGTTCATCTAGTTGGGTGTTCAAGCCAATTATAGTCTTGATCGGTCACCGTACCCTAATCCATGAATACAGATGCATTTGGATTTATCCTTGGTGGGTTAGGGTTTGTTCTTTTTGCTCGTATGTATCACTTGGGGAACGAATCTTATCTTGGGGTTAGTTACTTGTGGGTGTTGGTTGGATACATCGATAAATTTTCTATATATAATATTCCTACTTTCTATTAAGACAATTTTCAAAATTTAGAAGTATGCATATATATTAATATCGGATTGAACTAAGCATTAATTTACATATTAGAGACTCACTTTGTTAAGTGTGAATTGAACTAACTGCAGTGTGATAATTAGTGCATTAAAAGAAATTCATACATTAATCTATTTGAGAGTGTAATATATCATTATTTCAAGTTTTGTTAATCTCAGCAACCTATCCTATTCATGGCTACATATGCATTATGTTTATTGATGTATTTTGATTCATAACTACGTGCACAAATTACATATAATAAATAGATGCCATGATTAATTAAATCTAATAATGTAGAGTTTTATAATCATTTTAAATCCAAACATGTGACTAATGATTTGTGCTTTTAATTTTGTAAAATATACTATAAAAGAATGAAAGTTTAAGGCATTACAGTTTCATCTTTTCATACAGGATTTTCAAAATTACAAACAGAATTCATTACTCACATAAATGATGGATTCATATAATTATTAATTCCTACATGATTAAATTTAACAGATCATGAAATCTAACCAATTTATATATAATAATACATGTAACAATGAATAATAATACATCTAACAACTAAATAAATGATATTAATATAAAAAATTATTAATTTGATTAAAATGCCTATCAAATTTAACTAATATATGTAGCCGGAAAGGATAGGTTGCAAGAACAATAAAACATAAAATAAGAACATATTACACTCTCAAATTAATTCACACGTGTATGAAATTCAATGTACTAACTACACAAGATAAACTTAACCAATTCACAATATAAAAACAAGATGAGTTTCCCATATATACGAACCAATGTTAGAAAAAAATGATAATGATTCAATGACTACCGAAATTTGACTCCTATGTTACTCCCTGACGTGGAAAGTAATTTTTAATTTCTTTTTACTTGCAAAAGAGAGTGTGTCACGTGAGGGAAAGAGAAGTTAATTAATGTTAACTTTTTCAAGCTGTGAAAGTGAATGGAAATGGTCAAAAGCGGTTTTGAAAAAAATCATTCGCATACCATTGAGAATGGTGTTGGAATCCTTCCAAACTTCACTGTGCCTACGAAATCTATATTTTCCTCCATGCGAAATCCACGGTGCTGGTCTTCTTCCTTGGAAAATCTCCACACTCCCTACGAAAGCCACAATCTTTGTTCCATTCCGTGAGAGAAGAGAAATGCAAAAGGGAAAACGAGTGGGAGAAGGCAAATACGGAAGACGAAGAATAGTCACAAGCATCGAAAAGAAGGGTCTGTCGCGTAGGGTTAGAGAGAAGTGGTGAAGATGAAAGTGTGAGGAAGAAGACCCCATTTTTTCGAAATCCCCTTTGGAAGTTTTTTCATTACCATTAAACCCTAAAGGAATGGTACAAGTTTAGCACCCTAACACCAGACCCCATTTGATATTGATGTGCAAAAAGTAATGGGTAGGTCACTATGTAATACATCAGGGGTCACTCACTAATGCAGTCACTATTATCATGTGTGTGAGGGGGGCACTTGTGGGCCAAATATTCCATAGGAATTTTTCTTATGATTAAATATACCTTCCATACATGTTTTTTAGGTATTCCTAGATAGTATAAATGTTTTAGTTGTGGACTTCCTTACAATAGAGCAATGTGAAAAATGTTCAAGGTAGGTCATCACTTAATAAGTCAATGGTCACCAATAATTCCATGCAGAATTTATAATATATATATATATATATATATATATATATATATATATATATATACATATATATATACATATATATATATATATATACATATATATATATATACATATATATATATATATATATATATATATATATATATATAAGTTGGATTTCGTGGACCAATTATCTCACAACAATTTTTATTAGGTTCAATATACGTTGTAGACATGCTTTGAAGGTCATGTGAGTCACTGTGAATGATGTACAAGTTTAGCACCCTAACCACATACCCCATTTGATATTGATGTGCAAAAATTAATGGACAAGTCAACATGTAATACATCAGGGGTTAATGCAACCATTGTTATCATGTGTGTTAGGTGAGAGTTGTGGGTCAATTATTCCATACCAATTTCTATTAGGAGTAAATATGCCTTCCAGACATGTTATTGAGGTCTTCATAGACAGCAAACATGTTTTAATTGTCGACTTCCTTACAATAGAGCAATGGTGAAATGAATGTGCAAAAGGTTCAAGGCAAGTCACCACTTAATAAGTCAGTGGTCACCAATTATTCCATGCAGAATTGATACATATATATAAGCTGGATTTCATGGACCAATTATCTCACAATTTTTATTAGGTTTAATATACGTTGCAGACATGCTTTGAAGGTCATATGAGTCATTGTGAATGTTGTACAAGTTTAGCACCTTAACCGCAGACCCCATTTGATATTGATGTGCAAAAAGTAATGGGTAGGTCACTACGTAATACATCAGGGATGACCAGTTAATACAACCAGTTATCACATGTGTTAGGTGGGAGTTGTGGGTCAATTATTCCACATGAATTTCTCTGAGGAGTAAATATACCTTCCATATATTTTATTGAGGTCTTCCTAGACAGTAAACATGTTTTAGTTGTGAACTTCCTTACAACAGAGCAATGGTGAAACAGGTGTGCAAAAAGTTCAAGGCAGGTCACCACTTAATAAGTCAGTGGTCACCAGTTATTCCATGCAGAATTGATACATATATATAAGCTGGATTTTGTGGACTAATTATCTCGTAACAATTTTTATTAGGTTCAATATACATTGCAGACATGCTTTGAAGGTCATGTGAGTCATTGTGAATGGTGTAGGAGTTTAGCACCCTAACTGCATACCCCATTTGATATTGATGTGCAAAAATTGATGGTCAAGTCACTAAGTAATACATCATGGGTGACCAGTTAATGCAACCACAATTATCACGTGTGTTAGGTGGGAGTTGTGGGTCAATTATTCCACACCAATTTCTCTTAGGAGTAAATATACCTTCCATACATGTTATTGAGGTCTTCCTAGACAGTAAACATGCTTTAGTTGTGGACTTCCTTACAATAGAGAAGTGGTGAAACTAATGTGCAAAACGTTCAAGGCAGGTCACCACTTAATAAATTAGTGGTCACCAGTTATTCCATGCAGAATATATATATATATATATACACATATATATGTGTGTATATACACATATACACATATATATGTGTATATATATATATATATATGTATATATATATATATATATGTATATATGTATATATATATGTATATATGTATATAATGTGTGTGTGTGTGAGTGAGAGAGAGAGAGCTAGATTTCGTGGACCAATTATCTCGCAACAATATTTATTAGGTTCAATATTCGTTGTAGACATGCTTTGAATGTCATGTAGTCACTCTGAATGGTGTACAAGTTTAGTGTCGTAACCACAGACCCCATTTGATATTGATGTGCAAAAAGTAATGGACAGGTCAACATGTAATACATCAGGGGTGACCAGTTAATGCAACCACTGTTATCATGTGTGAGCTGGGGAGTTGTGGGCCAATTTTTCCACACCAATTTCTCTTATAAGTATATTTTAGTGACTGGAGTCAATGTTGGTGGAGCCTTTGGCGAGAATATAAATAAAAAAAAGAATCAAAATGGAACACAATATCCACCACACGACATCCTAGAGCCTCCCCTTTCTTGGCTTTCGAAAATTTGCACTTCTTCGTCTCATAATTGGAGCTGAAGAGGGAGATCTACTGTTGGGTTTGGATATTTTAGGAATAAAGAACAAAACTTTGAAGAAATCTTTGAGTTTCAGTGAATTTCGTAGGTATGATGGAGTTCGGAAGGATTCCAACACCATTCTCAATGATTTGCGAATGGGTTTTTTCCAAAACCGCTTTTGGCCATTTTGTTTCACTTTCACGGCTTAAAAAAGTTAACATTAATTAACTTCTATTTCCCTCACGTGACACACTCTCTTTTGCAAGTAAAAAAAAATTAAAAATTACTTTCCACGTCAGGAAGTAACATAGAAGTCAAATTTTAGTAGTCATTTAATCATTATCCTAGAAAAATATATGTGGTGAATAATGTGGTGATATTTCAGTATACCATTACATAAATATTTTTGTATACATGAATATAAATAAATAAGAAAGAACAGTGGTTTATTAGAAAACAAATTGAAATAAATATACAAGATCAATAATTTGCAGAAAATATGTATACACAATCTTGAAAGTTTGAAACAAATAAAGAATGTTTAGAATGTAAATATATATATATATATATATATATATATATATATATATATATATTTTTTTTTTTTTGATGAAGAATTGTAAAATAATTGTTATCAAGAAAATATAATTGTTATGGCTACTGCAATCCAACAATATTGAACATTGAGATACATCAAATGCAAGTATTTTATATATCTGCTAATGAAATGTACATTTTATCTTTCACAGCAAAAACATTACATATTATACAAAATCTCATTAGTTTATTAGGTTAGTATCAAGACACTGCAACAGATAATAATGAAATGTTTATTTATATTTATTAAGTTTTAATTCATTAAATAAGTTATGCTAAATGATATTTGTTTAATTTTGTTTAATATCTTTTACTGAAACAGGTTTATATACATTTCCTACTTAATATTTGTTGCAGTGAACTAAATGCTAACCTGATGAGTTTTGTTCTTACTGTAAAAAATCGAATATTCACTTAATTAGCAGCATACTTTTTTTAGATGTAATATTCATTATATAGGCAATCACATATATTAATCAGATAATTTTAAATTTAATTATGTAAAAAATTTATAATCACTTGAATCCAAACATATAACTAATGGCTTGTGCTCATAGTTTTATAAAATATATTATGAAAGGATGAAACTTTAAGTATTATATCGATTATAATAGATTTTCATCCTTTCACACTAGATTCAAATACTACAAAAACAATCCATTACTTAAATTTGATTCATAATAAAATCTAATCATTGAAAACAAAAATTAAAAAGAATAGTTGTCTATTAAAAAAAATTAAACAAATAGACAATATTAGGCAAGAATTTGCAGAAGATTTATGTGCTTTCTGTGCACAATAGTTCAAGATGGTGAATGAAAGAATGTGAGTGAGAGTACACAAATTATTATACATTTTTACAGCCTCTCAACACAACAAATAGAATAGAAATTGAGAAAACAGAAGAACATAATATATAAATCAGATCCATAAAGTTTTTCACACGTACATTGGTAAAACAGTGTGTATGAAAGTGTTTACTTACTCAAAAAAAATATTCACTTTTGCATCTTCAAAGCACACCAAATGAGAGTGAAAAAAAGAAAAAAAAAAAAAACCTAAAGGAGGCGCAAAAAGAGTGTGATATTTCAGCGATTTAGGTCTAACGTATATATACACAAATATTGGGAGCGAGTGGTTGGAAAAATTTATTGTTATTTAAATATTTTTATATAAAATATACGTGTAAGTTAATCTAAAAAAAATTATAGAATAATACTTTTAAAATTATGCATAAGTATATTTACACATATATAAATGTCAGTGTATATCCTTTTAAAAATAAGTATAAAATGATTTTTTTATTCAATTAAAAATTATCACGTTAGTCAAATAAAGATTCATAATAAATTTAATATTATTGATATATGAAATCATTTAATGTTAATTAACTTTTTATGTGAAATAATATTGTAAGCTAATATTTAAAAAATAAAAATAAACTGCAGAGTAATAATTTTATCTCTGTTATATTTCATATCCGGTTATATATTAATTTAGACCTTTTAGTTAAATTGTGGAATAATACAAAAATAATGATAAATACTGTGGAACATTGTAGGAAAACAAACATTTAGCATCTACTAAATATTATTGACTTTATAGTAGGTGAGCCAATAATAATAGAGTAGATTAAAAAATGTTAAATAATTTCTTTTATATTAATTTAGTCTGTGTAAGTTTATCCACGATATTAATTTAAACGAAGGAAATGAAAAACGTGATAAAAAATGTATGTGAATAAAAAAATAAATACATATCATAAATACATATCAAATTATAGTTTGAATATAAAATTTTAATTTAACTAGTTTTATTTCAATTTCATTAATAATAAATATGATTACATATTTCAATTTTAATAATTATAACATACCTTTATTAAAAACAATTACATTTACTTACGATATATATTATTTAATATAATAATTTCATTTACAAATATATTTTCATATTTCAACGCAGCTACATGTAAGGCCCGATTAATTCTGTCCCTTTTTATTTTATAGACTGTCCAATCTTTGGGCCTAAGGGGAGTTGGCCCAATTCGTTTTCTGACCTAAAGTGCCCAAACCCTAATTTGAGCTCATTTTTGTAAAAACAGATTTCCCTTCCCTTAGAGTTGTTGCCGCCTCTGCTAGGGTTCTAGAGCACACCTTCAGTTCATGTTCCACTTGACTCCGTTCTTGACCCATGTAAGTGTTTCCAATCCATGCTTCTAAAATCTTTGGTCCTATTTTTCGTGTGTAGTGTTAGAGCTTCAGTAGTAAACACTCCCTGTTTATTTTTCCAACTCTGCGATCTTCTCCCAGAGTTGTGGTACTCCGATGTTCGGTGTCGAGGCACTAAAAACTACCTCGTTCTAGATAAGGGAAGCTAGACCCTCTTCATATGGTGTGATTTGGTTTGTATCGTTGTAGTTTGTTGATTCCTTGAGTTTGTGTACTGCTATGAGTGTCTGGACTGGCTGGAATATTTGTTGGGTGTGTGTGTATGCGTTGTGCTGGTGCGAACAATGGCGGGCACTAATAGTCTCGCCCAAGCGAGCTTGCCTCGCCTAAGCGAGATGTGCAGAGGCTCGCCCAGGGGTTTCTGCGCGAGTGGTCGCCCAGGCGACCAGAACGTGTTTTGAGCGAGTAGATGCCTCGCTTAGGCAGAGGGGATCTCGCCTAAGAGAGATTGTGCAGGGGCCACTGTACTCTTTGTCGAGCTCTCGCCTAGGCGGAGGAGGACTCGCCTGAGCGAGAGCCATTCTCGCTTGAGCGAGACCCTCCAGCCTGAGCGAGGAGCTGGGCAAGGATGCGTCCCGAGATGTTGTGTTCTTTGTGATTGGATGTTTAAATTGTGCTTATATGGGTTATTGTATGATGGCTTAATGGGAATAAGTATGCATGATTAGGAAGGGATTATATGTGGGTGATTGTGAGCTTGGCATGATTTCTATATGAGTTGTACATGAGAAGTTGGATACATATATATGTGTGTGTGGTCACAAATTTGGCATGAGCAACAATGGATCATGATGGTTGGTAAACCAGTGGCATGGTTTTGGTATGAGGAGAAACACTTTACTCATGGTTGGGAATAACGAGTTGGTATTGATTCGACATGTGAGAAATGAGGATTGGTTACGGATGTTGGTATGAAATATCATGTGTAATGTATGTTAAAATTCTTGGCTGTTTATTATGTTGGTCCGTGTCAATGTGTAATTCCTTGGAGTCTCTAGGTGAGACTTTCAGGGTCGTGCTTCAGTGGTCGGGACGTAATTCCATGGCCCCTGTTAGTAGGTGTCCATGGTGGTTCCCCATCTATATGGTCTGGTAAGGATTCAAGGTAAGGTTGCATTCTGACACTCTAAGGGGTCAGTTAGTCTCACTTAGAGCGGACTGACTCTTGTGGTGAGAGTAGCAAGAGGTCTGAAATTCATTAAGGGCTAACCTTGTGTGTGAGGGAAATTGATTAATTATAACACTTGTAACACTTAGCTCGAGGGTGAGCAGAGGTATCCACCACAAGTGTAAGCATCCGCTGAATCTGACCAGGTTATATGTATCCGGATGAGTCGAGTCTTAGTGTATTAATTGAAGGGTCATAGCATGCTTGGGTGATAGATGTATATTGTATGTGTGTATACTGAATTATGAAAGTACATTTGATTGCATGGTAAATGTGTTGGTTCTAGCTTACCCTTTCTTTTTGGTTGTTTTGTATGTTGTTCTTCTATCTTCACGATGATCATCAATTTTATTGATGGGAGCAGATGCGAGAGGTAACCGTGGTCAACAGGGGAGAGACGAATCTGCTGCTTAGCCTCTTTGGGCTGGACTTTCTATCCTTCTTGGGTTATCTTTGGGGCTACGACCCATGTACTTGTCTACCTTTATATTTCTCTAGGAACCCAGTAAACTGTTTAATATGTTTCCTCTATTTTTGGTGGCATCGCAGTATGCCTTGGTCTGTACGGTGTTATATTTAAACTCTAAGACTGCATTGTTATATTATAATTGTGTGACGTTTCTTTAATGACGCGTATTAATTAAATGGAACGTTACATTTATGGTATTAGAGCGGTCATTCCTTAGGTCTGTGAACTTGGATGTCCGCTTAGCTTTCTCTGTGTCTTCTGAGTGTTCTTAGTTAAATTCTTGCCTTATTCGAGCCTAACCAAGTGATTTTCTTTGTGCCAATGAACTATGACACCTCCTCGTAGGACTTCACAATTGTCCTAGGGTGACGTGCCCGATATCGCCAGGGCAATAGAGGCGATGGTGGCCGCCATGACACAACAGAGCACCGCGATGATGCAGCAGCACGAAGCAACCATGCAGCGATAGGCAGCATCGCTTGAGTAGCAACAACTTGTGATGCAGCAGATGGAGGCTACTAGGGCAGCTGTTGAGGATACCCATCGGCAGCATATGGAGGCCCTTTACCAGCTGGAGGAGAACAAGACGGTTGCCCCTGCGTTTGGCCCAGAGCCACGAACGCTAGTTAGGGAGTGGAGTCTGGAAGACTTCTTGAAACACCATCTCGTGAAGTTCAACGGGAAGACGAGCCCTGACGCAGCAGACCAGTGGCTAAAGGATCTGGAGAGGATCTTTGATGCAAAAACATGTCCAACGGAGAACAGGTTGGCTTTCACAGTGTACATGCTCACCGAGGAGGCCGAACATCGGTGGACCAGCACCAAATCCATCATGGAGGAGAAGGGAGAGCCAGTCACATGGGAGGCTTTCCTGGGAAGGTTTCTCTTAGAGTATTTCCCCAATAGCGTTAGATATGCCAAGGAGGTGGAGTTCCTCCAGCTCACCCAGGGAGGGAAGTCCGTAGCTGACTATGCTGAGAAGTTCAAGCATCTCAGCCGCTTCTACATCTTGCCACTCGATGAGGAGTGGAGATGTCGCAAGTTCGAGAATGGGCTGCATGGCGACATTCGCTTGATGGTGGCACCTTTATCCATTAAGGATTTCGTCGCTCTGGTGGAGAAGGCCAGAGTAATAGAGAAAATGAAAAACGAAGTGCAGGGCCAGAGGCCTCAACAGTCACAGAGGGTAGGCGGACCATCTGGGTCCAAACCCAGACATGAGGAGCGAAGGAGACCATATGACAGACCTCCTCTTCAGCCTCAAGGGTCTAGGGGTCTTCCTCCCCAATAGGGTCGCGTGCAGTGTTACATATGTGGGGGTCCTCACCTGAGGAGTGCCTGCCCATGTATGGAGGGTTATCGCAGATGCAACAACTGTTGCAAGGAGGGCCACTTTGGGAAGGATTGTCCCACTTTTGTTAGGACAGCGACACGCCATCCGGTTCAGGCTTCTCACCAATATCAGCAGAGAGACAGGGGCAACAGGTCTTAGGCGACGGGCCGAGTTTATGCTATGACAAGAGCGGAAGCTACAGGTTATGGTAACCTCGTGATGGGTTTTTGTTTGATAGCTGGGATGAAATGTTGTGTGCTATATGATTCTAGAGCGACACACTCCTTTGTGTCAGATGCTTGTGTGGAAAAGTTGGGTCTGCCGGTGATTGAGCTGCAGTGTGAACTTGTGGTATCTACTCTGGCATCGGGTTTGGTCAGGACATCGTCCTTGTGTGCTAGGTGTCCTGTGGAGGTGGAGGGACGCAGATATAAGGTGAATTTGATATGTCTGTCTCTCCAAGAGTTAGAAGTAATCCTACGGATGGATTGGCTCTCGACCAACCGCATCCTTATAGACTGCCGGGAGAAGAGGTTGTTGTTTCCCGATTTAGAGGAGCTTGAGTTGGTGTCTCCTCAGGGGGTGGTGAAGGAGATTTAGAGTGGCGCACAATGCTTCATAATCTTCGCCCGTATGGAAGTGGGGGAGAGAGAGAGACCATCAATTATACTTGTGGTACATGAGTTTGAGGACGTGTTTCCGGATGAAGTACCTGGGTTACCTCTCAGTAGAGAGGTGGAGTTCTCTATTGACCTAGTACCGGGGACAGGTCCGGTATCGATGGCTCCATACCGCATGGCTCCGGTAGAGTTGGTGGAACTCAAGAAACAGATAGAGGAACTAATGGAGAAGCAGTTTATCCGACCCAGTACTTCGCCGTGGGGAGCACCAGTGTTGCTAGTAAAGAAGAAGGATGGGAGTTCACGTCTATGTGTGGACTACAAACAATTAAACAAGATGACTATCAAGAACAAATATCCGCTTTCGAGGATTGATGACTTGATGGATTAGTTGCATGGGTCATCAATGTTCTCGAAGATAGACCTACGGTCAAGATACCACCAGATTTTGGTAAAGGCTGATGATGTGCAAAAGACGGCCTTCCGATAACGGTATGGACACTATGAGTACGTGGTTATGCCTTTTGGTGTGACCAATGCTCTAGCAGTGTTCATGGACTACATGAACCAAATTTTCAGACCCTTCTTATATAAGTTTGTTGTGGTCTTCATAGACGACATCCTTACTATTCTAAGACTCAAGAGGAGCATGCAGAACACCTGAGATTGGTGCTTGGTGTTCTGAGAGAGAAACAGTTGTATGCCAAGTTGTCCAAGTGCGAATTCTAGATGGATGAGGTTCAGTTTTTGGGACATGTGATATCCGCCCAGGGGATTACAGTGGACCCAGCAAAGGTTGAGGTGGTAGTAAAGTGGGAAAGTCCTAAGTCGGCCACAGAGATCAGGAGCTTTGTGGGGTTAGCAGGCTACTATAGGAGATTTATAGAGGGATTCTCCAAGATAGTGGCACCCCTGACACTGCTTACCCGGAAGGACCAACCCTTCACTTGGACAGATAAGTGTGAGGAAAGTTTCTAAGAGCTGAAGAGAAGATTGACCAGCGCTCCGATACTTGTGATCCCGGATGTCGGGAAGCCATTCGAGGTCTACTATGACGCCTCCCACCTCGGACTTGGTTGTGTATTGATGCAGGAGAAGAAGGTTGTGGCATATGTTTCAAGGCAACTTAAGATTCATGAGAGAAACTACCTCACTCATGACCTAGAGTTAGCAGTCATAGTGTTCGTCTTGAAGATTTGGAGGCATTATCTCTATGGCGCTCAGTTCCGTGTGTTCAGCGATCATAAGAGCCTTAAGTATTTGTTTGACCAGAAGGAGCTGAACATGAGGCAGAGAAGATGGATGGAATTCCTGAAGGACTATGATTTCGAGCTCCTATATCACCTCGGGAAGGCGAATGTAGTGGCAGATGCCTTGACTAGGAAGACAGTGCATACCGCACACCTTATGATTAAGGAGGTGGAACTACTAGAGAAATTCCGCGATATGAAGCTACAGGTGGAGGTAGGATCTGAGTTCATTAGATGTAGTACCCTAACTATATCTAGTGACTTCTTGGGCTCAGTGAGAGAGAGGCAGTTATTGGATGCTAGTCTGAACAGAGTCAGAGAATAGCTTGGGTCAGATGAGGCTAGAGATTTTGCATTGGGTGGTGATGGTATATTGAGGTTTCAGGGTAGGGTATGCGTACCTGATGATGTCGAGGTGAAAAGGTTAATTCTGGAAGAAGGACACAAGAGTCGTCTTAGTTTGTATCCTGGCATGACTAAGATGTACCAAGATCTTAAGGAGACCTTCTGGTGGCAGGGAATGAAGAGGGATGTTGATCAGTTTGTATCAGCCTGTTTGACATGTCAGAAGGCGAAGGTGGAGCATCAGAGACCCGGTGGGATCCTACAGCCCTTGGAAATACTAGTGTGGAAATGGGACAACATCTCGATGGACTTTGTGACCCATTTGCCACGGACCTTTAGAGGACATGACACCATCTGGGTGATAGTGGATCGGTTGACCAAGAGTGCCCACTTCTTGGCGATGAACTTGAGGATGTCCATGGCCAAGTTAGCCCAGATGTACATTAAGGAGATCGTGAGGTTGCATGGAGTACCTACGAGCATAGTTTCTGACAGAGACCCACGGTTTACGTCTCGGTTCTGGCAAACCTTATAGGAAGCTTTGGGGACCAAGTTGACTATGAGCTCAGCCTACCATCCCCAGACTGATGGCCAATCAGAAAGGACCATTCAGTCACTTGAGAACTTGCTACGGACGTATATATTGGATCACCTGGGGGCTTGGGATGAGGTGTTGCCTTTGATTGAGTTTACCTACAACAACAGCTTTCATGCGAGCATTGGCATGGCGCCATACGAGGCTCGTTATGGTAGGAAGTGTAGGACCCCCCTATGTTGGTATCAGAATGGGGAAGCAGTACTCGTCGGGCCAGAATTGTTGGAACAAACTATCGAGAAAGTCAGGATGGTGAGGGGTAGGATGCAGGCCTCTCAGAGTAGGCAGAAGGCTTATGCAGATCGCAGAAGAAGACCTTTAGAGTTTGCAGCGGGCGATCATGTGTTCTTGACGGTGACCCGAACCACGGGCGTGCGAAGGGCTCTCCGCTCAAGGAAACTTTCTCCTAAATTCCTTGGTCCATATCAAATCACGAGGAGGATTTGACCAGTGGCCTATGAGATAGCTTTAACCCCGCAGTTGGCCAACCTTCACCTAGTGTTTCATGTATCACAGCTGAGGAATTATGTTTTCGACCCGTCCCATGTACTAGAGGCTGAAGATATACAGATTAGAGAGGACCTCACAGTGGAAGTACCACTCATCGCTTTAGAGGATAGCAAGGTTGAGGAGTGCCGAGGAAAGGCCGTCAGCTTTGTTAAGGTCATCTAGGATCGAAGAACGGGTGACTCGACTTGGGAGTTAGAGGAAGACATGAGAAAATCACATCCACACATGTTTACCTAGTGAGTCTTTATTTTCGAGGTCAAAAATTTTGTTATTGGAGGGAATGTAAGGCCCAATTAATTCCGCCCTTTTTTATTTTATAGATTGTCCAATCTTTGGGCCTAAGGGGAGCTGGCCCAATTCGTTTTCTGACCTAAAGTGCCCAAACCCTAATTTGAGCTCATTTTCGTAAAAACAGATTTCCCTTCCCTTAGAGTTGCTGCCACCTCTGCTAGGGTTCTAGAGCACACCTTCAGTTCACGTTCCGCTTGACTTCGTTCTTGACCCACGTAAGTGTTTCCAATCCATGCTTCTAAAATCTCTGGTCCTATTTTTCGTGTGTAATGTTAGAGCTTTAGTAGTAAACACTCCTTGTTCGTTTTTCCAGCTTTGCGATCTTCTGCTAGAGTTGTGGTACTCCACTGTTCGGTGTCGAGGCACTTAAAACTAGCTCGTTCCAGGTAAGGGAAGTTAGACCCTCTTCATATGGTGTGATTTGGTTTGTATCGTTGTAGTTTGTTGATTCCTTGAGTTTGTGTACTGCTATGAGTGTCTGGACTGGCTGGAATATCTGTTGGGTGTGTGTGTATGCATTGCGCAGGGGCCACTGTACTCTTTGTCGAGCTCTCGCCTAGGCGGAGGAGGACTCGCCTGAGCGAGAGCCATTCTCGCTTGAGCGAGACCCTCCAGCCTGAGCGAGGAGTTGGGCAAGGATGCGTCCCGAGATGTTGTGTTCTCTGTGATTGGATGTTTAAATTGTGCTTATATGGGTTATTGTATGATGGCTTAATGGGAATGAGTATGCATGATTAGGAAGGGATTATATGTGGGTGATTGTGAGCTTGGCATGATTTCTATATGAGTTGTACATGAGAAGTTGGATACATATATATGTGTGTGTGGTCACAAATTTGGCATGAGCAACAATGGATCTTGATGGTTGGTAAACTAGTGGCATGGTTTTGGTATGAGGAGAAACATTTTACTCATGGTTGGGAATAACGAGTTGGTATTGATTCGACATGTGAGAAATGAGGATTGGTTACGGATGTTGGTATGAAATATCATGTGTATTGTATGTGAAAATTCTTGGTTATTTATTATGTTGGTCCGTGTCGGTGCGTAATTTGTTTATGAAATATCATGTTGTTTATTACGGACACACTTTTCGTTTAAAGTTTCGTTCCTCCTTTTAATTTGTTTTTAATGATCACCAATGCATGTCTTTGGTCTGTAAAAATTTTCAGCTATTTATGCTGCTGCTCTGACATAGTATGAGAAATGCCAATTAACATTTTGCTCTGCATTATGCAGAAGGGTAAAGCATCATTGGCCAAACTTTTCGTCAAGTTTTTTGTCGGTGACTGTCACTACCAATGCATGTCTTTGATCTGAGACAGTATCAGGAATCCACCGATGATGCTGCCAATTAACGTTTTATGAATCCAGCCATGACTTCTGCTCTGCATTATGCAGCAGAAGGCGAAGAGGACCATTCATAAAAACTTCTTACCTCTGCAATCTGCATGTTTGCCATATGTACAAGGATTCAACGTTCTACCAATCAAAATCTCTTAAATATCATAAATATTTTGTTTCTATATATTCACGCATCACTGTATTAAGGAAAATTCCAGCTAAAAAATATGTAAAAGATAAAGATAAATATCATATCGGATGAAAGGATGGGTCAGACTAACATTGTTTTGTTTACAAAGAATGCACACATTATCATTCTATGAAGTTGTTTTTCTCTATAAAAAGTGATTAGTTATTGTAGTTTAAAATATAGATTTTACTAATAAGCTGACAAACACCAAAATTATTTCTTCTCTTCCGAAACATTTTCTTTAACAAATATTAGTTTAATTATTTCTTCAAGAGTGTATATAAAAAAATAAGTAATTAACACAGCACTTGTTACTAACAATGTATGTATCACAACATTTATTGTTTGCATTGAAAATCTAAGTAATTGAAGAGAGATGGAGCTGCATCGTGTGAATAAAGACAGAAGAAAGACTACACCTAAGTATTCTTTAAAGTGTTGGATTCGTAGATATTTCTTTTCACTTAAATAACATATTTTACATTTCTTTTTCAACAATATATTATGTCAATTATTTCCACGTCTAAAATTTCAGTTTCAGAGAGAATCCTGAACACCGATCGACGCAGAATTGAAAAACCAGTCGAATTTCAATTTGTGAGGAATTGAATTTTGAGATGGGTTTTAGTATTTTTTTCTTTTTGTTCTTTATTTAAAAATAAAGAATGAAGGAAATTTTTAAGAAAATAATTAAACAAATGATTGGTTTGAAATATAATTATGTAAAAAACATCTATCTAGAAAAATAAGTGTATAAAAAGAATAATTTAGATAAGAAAATATTTGAAAAAATACTTATATATATATATATACTTAAAATTATATATTTTTAAATAATTAGGTAAATAATTATGTAAAGAAAAAGAATAATTTATAAAAATTACTTTGTAAGTAATATAATTCCTTGTTTTTTCATCACTTATTTTTATTATAATTTTTTTTTATCGAATTTCTATCTTTGAGCGCCTAGCTCAAAAGATGTTAGATAGCATAAAAAAGAGAAGAGTATGTGCCTAATTTTGTGAATAATGGACAAACACTTCTTTTCTTTCTTAAATATGTGAATAATCCTTAATAGTATGTGCCTAATTTTGTGTAAACATCTTTCATCTGTTTCCAATGTCTTAAAGAACACTGTTGTATTTTTACAAAAGACTTTGTTACTAAAATATTGTATTCAAAGAGTTTAATAGTACATTCAACATCTTGTCAGGAGTACTATCGAAAAAGATAACATTTTCTTATAATTCTTCATGTCAACAATTGATCATTTATGAAAGGATAATGATAGAATGTCCCTTTTTTTTGACCCCGAAGTTACCCGCTTACGTGGCAGTCATTATTTTAATAATTTTTAACCAAACGGGAGCAGAAACGCGTGAGAGAAGGTGGAGTGAATGGTGAGGTTGTGATACACGCGCAAGAGAGGAAAAAGGAAAAGTTAGAAAAACAGAACTTTCCTTTGCGGTTTAAACTAAAGGCGAGAGTGCGGCGAGAGTGCGGATTGCTGTCATAGCTTCGTGCGTCGAATTGGAAGCCCTAATTTGAAGTGTTCTTGTTCTGCAAATCAAAGGATGCTCTGGTTTTACTATCCGATTACAAACCCCTATTTTTATGATGTTCTTCCCCAAATGAAACCACTATTTTTGTGATGTTTTTCCGGAAATGAAACCCCATTATCGTATTTTCTTGTTCGATGATTGAAATGGCATTTTGATGAGTTGTTCCCCAAATTGATGCTCTGTAAATCGTAAATGTTGTCGTGGATAGTTAATTGAAATGTGAACTGTTTTGTGTAACCAAAAATGCGAACTGTTTCGGCAGTTAGGGTCGGGTGGCTACAAATGCGAAGTGCAGTTGTGTTGTTGGATGTTCGAAACTGAGTTTGTTGGTTTCGAACATGTAATTGAAACCTATGAAACATTAAGTTGTGTACAATTCTATTTGTTGTGTTTCTGTTGTGTTATGGTGCAATTAATAAATAATGATTTTTCTAAAGTGTTTGTGGTGTTATGTAGTGCATGTACAAAAAGTTCATCGTAAAAACGCAGTTATGGAAACACAAAAGGACACTTGATTAACGAACCAGAAAAGTTCGTTTTTAATTGAATTTTGAATTCCAATTACTTATTTAGGTTGTTTGGTGATGATTCATGGTGATGGAATTATTTCGATGGCCATTCGATTGTGTCGAAACCCTATTTCAAGTAATAATACAGTGTAAAATAAGTTGCAGTATTGGCAGTACAAAAAGTTCATGGTAAAAAGGCAGTTATGGAATCACAAAAGGACACTTGATTATCGAACCAGAAAAGTTCGTTTTTAATTGAATCTTGAATTCCAATTACTTATTTAGGTTGGTTGGTGATGATTCATGGTGATGAAATTATTTCGATGGCCATTCGATTATGTCGAAACCATATTTCAAGTAATAATACAGTGTAAAATCAGTTGCAGTACTGGCAGTACAAAAAGTTCATGGTAAAAAGGCAGTTATGGAATCACAAAAGGATACTTGATTATCGAACTAGAAAAGTTCGTTTTTAATTGAATCTTGATTTCCAATTACTTATTTAGGTTGTTTGGTGATGATTCATGGTGATGGAATTATTTCGATGGCCATTCGATTGTGTCGAAACCCTATTTCAAATAATAATACAGTGTAAAATCAGTTGCAGTACTGCATGTACAAAAAGTTCATCGTAAAAAGGCAGTTATGGAAACACAAAATGACACTTGATTAACGAACCAGAAAAGTCTGTTTTTAATTGAATCTTGAATTCCAATTACTTATTTAGGTTGTTTGGTGATGATTCATGGTGATGGAATTTTTCGATGGCTATTCGATTGTGTCGAAACCCTATTTCAAGTAATAATACAGTGTAAAATCAGTTATAGTACTGGTAGTACAAAAAGTTCATGGTAAAAAAGCAATTATGGAATCACAAAAGAACACTTGATTATCGAACAAGAAAAGTTCGTTTTTAATTGAATCTTGAATTCCAATTACTTATTTAGGTTGTTTGGTGATGATTCATGGTGATGGAATTATTTCGATGGCCATTCGATTGTGTCGAAACCCTATTTCAAGTAATAATACAGTGTAAAATCAGTTGCAGTACTGCATGTACAAAAAGTTCATCATAAAAAGGCAGTTATGGAAACACAAAAGGACACTTGATTAACGAACTAGAAAAGTTCGTTTTTAATTGAATCTTGATTTCCAATTACTTATTTAGGTTGTTTGGTGATGATTCATGGTGATGGAATTATTTCGATGGCTATACAATTGTGTCGAAACCCTATTTCAAGTAATAATACAGTATAAAATCAGTTGCAGTACTGCATGTACAAAAAGTTCATCGTAAAAAGGCAGTTATGGAAACACAAAATGACACTTGATTAACGAACCAAAAAAGTTCGTTTTTAATTGAATCTTGAATTCCAAATACTTATTTAGGTTGTTGGGTGATGATTCATGGTGATGGAATTATTTCGATGGCCATTCGATTGTGTCGAAACCCTATTTCAAGTAATAATACAGTGTAAAATCAGTTGCAGTACTGGCAGTACAAAAAGTTCATGGTAAAAAGGCAGTTATGGAATCACAAAAGGACACTTGATTATCGAACAAGAAAAGTTCATTTTTAATTGAATCTTGAATTCCAATTACTTATTTAGGTTGTTTCGATGGCTATATGATTGTGTCGAAACCCTATTTCAAGTAATAATACAGTGTAAAATCAGTTGTAGTACTAGCAGTACAAAAAGTTCATGGTAAAAAGGCAGTTATGGAATCACAAAAGGACACTTGATTATCGAACAAGAAAAGTTCGTTTTTAATTGAATCTTGAATTCCAATTACTTATTTAGTTTGTTTGGTGATGATCCATGGTGATGGAATTATTTCGATGGCTATACGATTGTGTCGAAACCCTATTTCAAGTAATAATACAGTGTAAAATCAGTTGCAGTACTGGCAGTACAAAATGTTCATCGTAAAAAGGCAGTTATGGAAACACAAAAGGACAGTTCATTGAAATACCAGAAAACACAAATATCAGATTTTTATGAAAAGCTTAACTTTCATTACATCACATGAAATTGTTTGAAGATCATAATTAGTCGTCCCACAAACATTTGTTGACAAAGACTGTAATGAATTCATCAGCATCAGTGTGATCCACTTGAAAGAGCACACGATCCCCTTCTTTGAATTGATGTTGATTGCAAAATTCCTTCCAGCCCTTCCCTATCTTCATCGAGCGGGGTGAATCTGAAATTAGAAGTTTGCAAACTACCGCAGTATTGGGGCCACTAAGAACGACTTGATTGATATGCTTGCTCCTTATCAAGGTACCAAATTTGGCGTTTAGGTCCTGAATGGCAAAAATTTAAAAATGAAGTATTAGGTTTCCGCGGAACCCGCCGCCTCCAACAACCCAAACCACTCTGCACAACTCCGCTATCCGCTTCCACTGCGACCCACAACACCAACCTTTATGGAACGATAACCTTTTGGGGAAGAGAATGCCTTGCGATTCAAATGCCTCTCTGCTTGCTTGTGCGTATCTGCTCCAAGAAGAAATTTGAGGGGAAGAAACGAGGGAAAACGCGCAGACAATGTGTTTTTTTAAAAACTTTATCCAACTCAAAGCGCGTGCACATCACGCTAGATTTCCTTTGCCGCTGCCTTCAATTGCCGTTTTCTTAAAAAATATTAAAATAATAACAGCCACGTAGGCGGGTAACTTCAGGGTCAAAAAAAGGGGGCATTCTATCATTATCCTTTATGAAATGTCAGATTAACTGCTTTTAAGCAAACAACGGTAGTTTATTTCAGTAACTTCTTTGTGATTTGTGTATTATAGTACTAATTGGGTTATTTTTGTCTAATAGTACTTGTGTTTTTGTATTATATTACAAATGTATGTGAGATTGTAACCACTTGGATGGCTCATTATGGTAGCTGTTTATGATGTCGTTAATTGTATTTTTTTTTCTATCATTACATTATAATGAATATTCAATTTAGTATGAAACATTTATTTGACTAAATTGATAATTTTTTTATTAAGTAAAATTTTATTTATACTATACTAATTTTTATATAGTTGTTCATATGTTTATAATACCTAAAAAAAACTACAAGAAATTGAATTACGGGTAATGTTTAATAAAAATAATTAAATAATGATAGAATTTTTACAACCACATCCTTGGATTCGGATATATATATATATATATATATATATATATATATATATATATATATATATATATATATATATATATATATATATATATATATATATATATATATATATATATTTAACCTAAAATGTTCACACATCAGCGTCTCCTCTCGTCTTTCCTTTCTATATGTCATCGTATTCTCAAAATTGCTGTCGCCGGAAGTTGCTTTAAGTTTTCAAAAAGGTTTTCACATTTTAGTTTAAATTTATTTCTTAGTAGGTGGTTGTTACCTATATATATGTTTGAAAAATCTGGTTTATGGTTTATGTACTTGTAATGCATATTCTGAATATATTTTACATATTACAACTACTTATGATTTTTCTTTTTCATTTCCTGGTAAGTGTTTATTTCCGCGAACTTCTTTCAAGATATATATCTAACTACATTAACAAAACATTTTGTTTATTCATATGATAAAAGAAAGTAAAATAGCTTATCTATTTCAGAAATGTAATACTTAAATTATTAGACTTTATATGTGTGGCAGAGATCTTATTCACAAATAATATTTACTATTATTTCATCTTCTAAACCATTTGATTTTGCAAACAGGTAAAAAGAGATCGAAGAGATCGAAGAAATGTATGGAAGTATGTTATCTCAATGCATAAAAAATCTAGGGATGTTGCTGTAAATCAAATGAACGATTCCATCTCTTTCACAGAAAAAACATTACGGTATCACACCAGGTTAGCATATAAAAACTCTTGCAACACATAAATGTTGTGTTTTAGAGCATGCAAAGCAACATTGTGTACAGTCAAGAAATAATTAATTAAATTAGTTAAATAAAATTAGAAAAAAAAATCTGTGTTGGTTAGTTATCAGCAAATTCTACCAATAATACCTAAAATAATATAGGACAATAATATTACAGACAATAAATATTTTGACATTATTTTTTGTTTCTCTGCATCCAATTGACACTGCTAAGTTATTATTATTATTATTATTATTATTTTTAAAGGCAGCGATGGATCCTAAAGATTAATATATGGAGAAAGTTCAGTGAAGCTGGTGGTGGGTGAGTACCTTTGTATGTTATTTGTATGTTATTGCAAGTATCAGCATTCATTGACTAATGCTAATCACTTCTTTACTTTCATCTCCTCAGGAAACTTATGGAGGCTGAGACCAGCTTAGCTTCTCATACGAGGTCGTCACTGACTTCAGAAATTCAAGTCAAAAGCCGATAGATAGAGTGATTATAAATTTTTATGTATTCTTTTTGTTTTCCGTTTCATTTCAACATGTAAATCAGTGTGTCTTTTCTTTAATCTCAAAGTTTATTATGTTCGATGTTAATAATGATATTTCCTCTCATACTCTCTATTCTTGTTTTGCTGGGACGGAAGTTTTAAACATCATTATCTGATATACAGAGAAAAGTAAAATGCATGGTTGGAAAAAGAAAAGGAAAACGTTGAAATGTGTGCCATATGGATATCCAATGAGTTTACTGATACAACGTATTCAAAGTATTAATTAGGTTAGAAAACACAAGACTACTGCAAAGAAAAACAGTAGCTGCTGCATTAATTAGGTTTTATAGAGAAAAACAAGTCAATGGAATGTAAATAACTTCTTACAGTCACTGCCAACGATGCTTGGATTGAAGTTTTACGTGGTTTAATGGAAATCAATGCATGTGTACTATGAACCCCAATTAACACTTTTGCTGCCATTAATTTAATTCAATGAAACGAGAGAAAGAGAAAGAGTGTGAATCTGTAACTTTTTATGATATCTGGTTGAACCATATTTCTTGAGAAATTAAAAAAAAAATGAAGAAAAGAGAATTACTGTTGCTGGGAACATTTTTCATTTAAAGTTTTGTCACTATCTATGATGTTTCTTCTCTTTAATTTACTTTTACTGATGCATAACAATGCATGTCTCTGATTTTAATACATATATTTATCTGTAAAATCATAAAAGTTCGTAAAACTAATGATAAAAGATTTTAATACATATATATATATTGCCAGGCCAGCAACTTAATAAAAAAATAGTCCACACACTTGGCACAACTTGATGCGAATAGCTTTAATATTTTTTATGCCTAAAATTTGTAAAACAGATTAATATAACTTTTTCTGTAACAATAAAGAATATACTAGTATATATAAAAAAATTTAAAATGTCTCGATCCATAAAATAAAATTCTTCAAACTTCAGACACATGTAACAATATATATAACCATAAATCATAATTTGGCTAACAACAATATGCACGAATCAATATGAAAAAAAAAATTGTTATATTGATTATAGCCTCCTCTCCACTAGGTTAAGTGAGACATGAGTTTCTCAAATTTTAGGCTTTTTCTCCTCATAGGAAGAGAGCCCAATACCTAACAAATCTCCCCCTCACAACTATGTGGAGATAACCGCCAAACCGGTGATCTCACAACAAACTTCAAACTTCCCTCTTGGCAATGCTTTAGTCATCATATCAACACCATTATCATCTGTATGAACCTTTTCCAACTCCAACAACTTAGCATCCAAAGCATCACGTATCCAATGATACCTCACATCAATATATTTGGATCTAGAATGAAAAGTTGGATTCTTACCAAGATGGATAGCACTTTGGCTATCCACAAATAATGGATAGTTGTTCTGCACAAAACCAAGCTCCTGCAAGAATTTCTTCAACCATAGCAACTCCTTGCATGCTTCAGTAATAACAATGAACTTTGCCTCTTCAAAACACTCAGGTTCTCCACCGTCAGTCAAGGTTATGTACTCATCACAAGAATAAGAATACCTTGTTGAAGGTTGTTTCTGTCTATTAGACCTCCTGAGTTGGACTTGAGATTGTTCAGGTACATCACCAAGATCATCATCATCATGTTCCTCTTGAGCATCATCAATTGGAACCTCTACTCCACTTCCAACCTGTTGATCATCAACATCACCATGTTGCTCATTGTCTTGAGCTTCCGTTTCAACATTCTCCAAATTGTGAGCGGGCAACCTCATCGGATTACCATCGGTGAGATTACTATCTTTCTCAGGTGTGGTCTTCTCCACCTTATAAATGTCTTCAATGGTCTGATCTTGCATGAATTGTACATCACGGCTTCTAACAAGCTTCTTCTCAACAGGATCATAAAACTTGTAGCCAAATTCATCCTCACCATAGCCAATAAAGATACATTGCCTTGTCTTTTTATCTAACTTAGATCTTTCATCCTTAGGAACATGAACAAATGCCCTGCAACCAAAGACATGCAAATGGTCATAGCTAACATTCTTACCAAACCAAATTTTGTTTGGCACCTCAGTATTCAAAGCAACTGCGAGAATGAGATTAATAACATGCCAGCTGCAAGCAATGCCTCTCCCCAGAAGTGCTTAGGCATCTTTGCTTCTGAAAGCATACATGTAACCCTTTCAACCAAGGTCCTATTCATCCTCTCCGCTAGACCATTCAACTGAGGAGTTTTAGGAGGAGTCTTCTCGTGTCTAATACCATGCTGCCCGCAATAAACATCAAAAGGTCCACGGTACTCACCACCATTATCACTATCATTTCAGCTTCTTGCTTGATTGCCTCTCAACCATAGCATGAAATTCCTTGAACTTTTCAAGTACTTGACCTTTCCGCTGAAGAGCATAGACCCATATCTTCCTGGAACAATCATCAATAAAAGTAACAAAGTAAAGTGCACCACTAAATAAATTTACCTTTAATGGGCCACAAACGTTAGAATGCACCAATTCAAGCAATTCTGACTTCCTTGAGGGTGAATGCTTCTTAAAAGATACCCTGGTTTGTTTACCAGCCATGCAATGAGAACATTTCTCCAATGCAATAAGCACATCCTTTTTAGCTAAGCAGTTAAGCCCTTTCTCACTTATATGACCAAGCCTCCGGTGCCACAAAGATGCCTCCATATACATAGCATTCACACTGTCTTTAGCAACCAAAGCTTTAGTCCAGTACAATTTAGATTGTTTCTCCCCTCTGGCCATAACCAAGTTACCTTTAGTGAGCTTCCATTTACTAGAACCAAAGTGATTGTCATAACCACAATCATCAAGCAACTGCACAAAGATTAAATTAAAACGAACATCCGGAGCATGTTTGACTCCTTTAAGCAACAACTACACTCCCATGTTGGTTTGCAGGCAAACATCACCAACACCAATCACTTTAGACTCACCATCATTACCCATTCAACACTCCAAAATCACCAGAAGTGTAAGATGTGAAGAACTCCTTCCTAGGTGTAACATGCAGTGTAGCACCACTATCAATAATCCACATCCTCTCATCAAATACAAGATTAACGGACTCAAAGTCACGAAGAAGAACAAGATCACCATCTGTAGCAGTAGTGACACGATCATCATCATCATGGTCATTCTCTCTTTGTTTGCCCTTCTTGTCTTTGTTCTCCTTTTTCCACTTAAAATAGTATTTCTGAATGTGTCTAGTTTTATGAAAAAAATTGCACTCTAAATTCTTGTATCTTGACTTGGACGTGCTCCTACTCTTCTCTCTACCACCTTTATGTTCCTTTTTCTGACTTCTCCCCCTAGCTTCTGTAACAAGCATCTCAGACTGAGATGAAGAACCATGTGCCTTCCTTCTCATCTCTTCATTAAGAGCACCGCTTTTTGCCATCTGAAAGAAACAACATCTTTCGAGGCATAGTTCGTAATTGAAACCCGAAATACTTCCCAAGACTCTGGTAGAGTATTAAGCAACCATAATCCCATAACTTCGTCATCAAACTTTATGCCCATTCCTGACAATTGATCTAGGAGCCCTTGAAACTCATTTAAGTGATCAGAAATAAAAGAATTCTCTCTGTACCTCAAATTCATCAAGCAATTTAATAAATACAATTTATTATTGCCCGACTTAGAAGCATACAAAGACTCAATCTTCTCCCACAATTTACTTTTACTGATGCATAACAATGCATGTCTCTGATTTTAATACATATATTTATCTGTAAAATCATAAAAGTTCGTAAAGTAAGGATTCAACGTTGTACCAATCAAACTCTCAGAAATATGATAAATATTTTATTTCTATATGTTCATGCATCTCTGTATTAAGTAAATTCCAGCTAAAAAATATGCAAAAGATAATGATGAATATTAGTTTAATAAGTTTAATGGTTAGCATTATTAAAAAAATAATGAATATTTTGTATGTTTATTTTTTATAAATATGAAAAAAAAAATAATGTAAATATGTATATTGTGAAATCGAATGGAAAATGAAATTTTTACCGATGATAATATGATTATTTATATTAGAAAAGAAATAACTGAAATTTTAATTCAAAGAAAAAGAATAATTTACCAAATATTATTCAATGTCTTTTTATCACTTATTTTTATTACATTTTTGTTTATTACTTTCCGTCTTTGAGCACCTAGCTAAAGAAGAGATGGTTAGATATATAGCATAATAAAAAAGAGTCTGGGAGGATTAAATCAAGATTTATGTAAATGCATATAATCAAATTAAAATCTAAATTGGGGCATATCAAGTCTAAATATAATGAAATTTCTATAGTCTTGTACACTTTTAATTATAGCTAACCACGTCATCTTCTATCACTTATTTTCTTTTTATATTCAAATCAAACATATAAAATTGATTAAAATGATGTAAAGTTTGTTTATAGTTTTTATTTATCATCAAAGAAGAATATTAATATATACACAGAAACATTTTAGGGGTGCCTCAACCCTTATACAGATCCTAATTTTACATTGAGGTTCTTAGATAAACAAAACAATCTAATAGATGTGTATAGCAAAAAGATTAAAGGCAAATAGAGTACCTTACATATTCAAAGTACAACTAAAAAATACCACCTTAAGAATATCCACTCATAGGAACTTATTCAAGTTGGTAAACATTGACAATTATTGGATTCATTCCCTTTAGTCCAGTGCTAGATTCAAATACGTTCATGATCTATTTGAGAGCTTCCTGATCAGTAAACAGCAAAGTGTTGTGCGTCCAGTAAATCATTGCACCTTTGAAGACTTCCCTGTGAAATATTTTGCATAAAACAAAAGAGACCTCTAGACTGAATAGTCTGAGTGGGTTATAACACATGTTTCCTCCATATCATATTTTGATTGGAGGATTCTACGTTATTGATTTGATGCACTCAATTGGGCACAAATTCCAATCATTATAAGAGAAATGGACATGTGAAACTTTGTATTTCATCCATGTCCAAGCATTTAATTGTGCCAAAGTAAATATTTCCTCTGGATTCACTTTCCCTTGTTTAAACACAATCTTATTTCTATGGTTCCAAATATTCCAAATAATTGATATCCATAAGCCCTTCCATATTTTATTTTCTTTGTTGTTTAAGGCCATTAAAGAAAATTGTTGGAAATACATATTTAGTTGATTATGTTGCATTGAAAAGTTTGTTTATAGTTGTGTAGTTAATATTCCAAATCATTAAAAAAAAAAAGAATCCAATACACTTAAAGAGTAAAATTTTTTGTCTCTTCTCCCTTCCATACCCATGTGTCTTATTATTTATATATATATTAATCAAAACTAAATATATTAATCAAAACATAAGGTATCTACCATATAAAGTTGTAGTAGTTGTTCATCAAATACAGTAGATTTTCAGGCCTTATTTTAATTTAAGAGTTTTAATGTTAAAATTGTAAAAATGGGTCGATTATTGTTTTTTTTAATATAAGGGTAAGTTGTCAGGATACAAGACAATATTACATGTAAGTCGTCTTATATTCAATCAATTTCTATTTTTTTTTAGGAAGCAAAGTCTTCCTAATACAGGACGATCTCAGTTTATGTAAAAAGTGAAGTCGTCAAGATATATAATGACTACACTTTTCAATTTTTTTCATTTTACAAATTATAAAAAAAAGATAATCTCTATAAATAACAAAACTTATAAAAAAAATTAAAACTGCAACATTTATAAAACAAATAGAAAAAAAAATTAAAATGAAGTCGTCATTTGTCTTGACGACTTCACTTTTTTCATAAACTGAAACCGTTCTTAGGACGAATTTGCTTTAAAAAAAAATAGAAATCAGTAGATACAAATGTTATCCTATATCCTAGAAAAGTCAAAAATCCGTTTTTAAGAATTTGGATTCAAAGAAACCTTGAAATAATGAAAAAAAAGATAAACTTTCTTTGATTTATAATATTAAAACTCATTGTCTCAAACACTTGCTTCCTATGCACTTGAAAATTAGTTTGATTGGTACAATGTTGATAATATCTGCATATGATAGATACGTAAGCTTATACTTTTCAATTATCTAACGTTGTATACAAAAATGTCAAATTGGATATTCAGATTCAACAATGCATGCTTCTATCTTAAATACAAATTTACCCTTTGAAACTCTTAATTTAGTGTTAAAAGTTTAGTTTATTGTTTTCTGAAAACACATTCATAATAAATAACATCTTCATTCATAATGAAATTCTTCATTGTGTTGTTCATATCTAAATAATTTAGTTATAATAACGAATGCAATACTCTAAATAACAATATAATAACATCCTAATGAGCTCAAAGTTCAAAAATGAAATTTTATATAAAAAAAGAAATACTAACTTGTAACATTTTCTACAGCTATATAACTCTTTAGTTTTTACTTAACTTGTCATGTGAGCAATACATGATCTGACATATTAGTTAAGTGTAATTTATTTCTAAACAAATTAACCTCAATGCATTCATGTAGTTTTGAGATATTACTACTAATCAGGATTGTTTCAAAGCAACAAGTGTTGTTATATTAATGTAGTTTGAATGCTTTTGCAGTTCACTTTGTCAGAATTACATTTGATATAAAATTAGATAAATTAAATGAAATTCTGACAAACTGAACTCTAAAAAAATAAAACTGCACTAATTCAGTAATCATTGTTGTTTTGCAACAGTTTTGAGCTAAATATATCAAATCATATATATACATATATATATATATATATATATATATATATATATATATATATATATTATATGCATGAGAAGTTAGGTAAAAGTTGAATAAATAGTGTAGAAGATCGTGTTTAATAAACACAAAAGGAAGGATTACATGTCAGTATTTCTTTATGGGTGTTGCATTCCTTAATCACATTATTTAAATGTGGATAACATATGATAGATACATTGAGATGGATCGTTGAATCTGATTATCAATTTGGCATTGAGATATATTTTTTATAAAAATATAAAAAATCCACATAGAAACAAAATATCTTGAACCTTAGGAAGTTTTTTACAACACACACCAAGATCTTGTATAGTACATTTTTTTAACCACTAGTTGTGAAATTCTATTATAGAAAAAAAAAATATTTTGATCACCCTAATCAAGAACAAAAATACATTAAAAAAATTAAGAAATAAAATCACTTTGACAAGCTTTAAACGAAAATAAGAAATGATGATTTTCAATGTTATTATTTGCTTAATTCACATCTCAATAGATCCTAACTATTAATATTTTAAGTAACTTTAATAGATTAAAACATCAGTTTAAATCAATTATAACAATGACTCAGACAACAAGTATCTGCAAATATGTTTTCTTGACAGAAAATATGACTACAGATGAAAATTCAAGTGTTTTGATTTTTTATTTTTTTTACGTAAATGTTCCATGCATTCATAGTCCACCAAGAAAACAACTTGTCTTCAAGAAAGCTTTTCGTCACCAATTTTGTGTCTGACTTTGTTCTCGAAAATATCAATGGCCAATTTTAATTCTTACGTCAAAATAATATTTTTAATATACACAATATGTGGACCCACTATCTCATTTATGTAGTTGGAAAATGTAATTATTTTTTATAAAATAATACTAATAAGTAAATGCACAAAATAAATTAGAAAACAACTTTTAGGATATATATATATATATATATATATATATATATATATATATATATATATATATTAATTGAATTTAAATAATAAAATGTAATACTTTTTTATTTATTTTACTTTTCCATATAAAGATACTATTAATTTGAATATTATTATAAAGATGATTTACTTTAGTTTAGAGTACATATATACACGGACCTATTTGTAATATAATAATTAATTAACAATAAAATTTTCCAACCACATATTAATTGAGATAGTGGGTGTTCATATTTGTGTATATAAGTTTAATGTCCTCATATTTGTGTATATAAGTTTAATCTAATAGGTTAAAACTTCACACTTTCTTTGGCACCTTTTTCTTTTTCTTCTTTCTTTGTTTCTTTTACACACCCTCAGAATTTAATATAATTTGGAGAGTTAAGGATATATGTATTAAGTGTTCTTTTTAATATGTAATAGTAAAATACATTACCAAACGATAAAAATATATTGCGTATGAGTTGAGAAAATGACAAAATCTGAAATTATTTCAAGGAATAATCAAAAGAATTAACTTAATAGCACAGACGAAATATGAGATAAATATATTTTGTTGGATTAAACTATAAAATTTAGTCTCACAAAGGTAGAAAGGGTAATACAAATGAAAATGTATGTGGATTGTTATAGTATGGTCTATTTGGATACATAGGAATAACATCATATTTAGAAGTAAGGTAAAAGATGTTGAGGAGATCTTTAATCTAGCTCAAGTTCAGATATAGACTTGAATTACTAATAAAGTTCCTAAGACAAGCTTCTTTTACTCGGATTGGTGTTTATGTCATTACATGCATAAAATTTGTAGGTCTTTAATTAATCTAGTGGGTCTAAGTATACATAAATATGAAAGCATTATGGATGTTTGATCTAGCTGGAGCGCATGCAATGCAAAAGAAAAATAAATAATCATACACTGTGTATAATACTTGGATGGAGAGTAGGGTAGGGTGAAAAGTAGTGACCACAATACAAAATCTTACGATTCTTTTCATTAGTCTAGGGAATTTAAAATATCTTGTCTATGTACTAACCATTCTAGATTCCTAGTCCACATTTGTCTTTTGGTGTTGCAGAAGCTCCTTTTCTTACAATCATAGCTTTGGAAACTTCTTGTGACATCCCCAAAGGCATGCTGAATGGCACTATAAGGAAAATAAAAAGAATCCCACATCAAGGAAAGACATGGAACCTCACATCTTTTTCTATAATATGGAGAAACTAGGTCATTTTGGTAGCTAAAATTTAGCTAGCTAATTTTTAGTGACCATTTCCTTTGGTAGCCAAAATCATAGTAGCTAATTTTAAAGACCAATTTAGTGACCAATTATAATTTTTTGTTCATAATAGTGATTATTTTAGTAACCAATAATTTTTTACTTTGCGAACTAGTATCAAAATTGATCACTATAGTAACTAACAACTTTTTGTCACTAAAATTGGTTACTAAAAAAGTATTTTCTTGTAGTGTTTGGTTGTTTTAACCTTTTACAAAATACAATATCATCTTATTTAAGTTATATATATATATATATATATATATATATATATATATATATATATAATATGGATGATAGCTCAACTAAAACTCAAATGAGAATGAGTTAAAAGAACCACTCTAAAAACACAATTATATGCAACCAAGAGCTAAACCCAATACCCTACATTAACCTATTACAAGATAAAAAGAATACCCATTCATGAGATATGTACATTGAGACGGGTTAGTGTTTTCTATGCTACACCTTAACAAATTTGTTTTGTATCGTGTGGTAGTTTCAGACATGAAAGATCAATGACGATTACTTTGTCATTGTCCACTATGAATGCTCTCTTATCCATCGTCTCTGCAAAAGTGAAGAAGGAAACTCCCTTGTTAATAACACTCCTCCTGCATGCTTCATACCTGCAAAAAGAAATGAAGAATTGCTCTTTCCAACTCTAACCATCTCTATGAAAAAATCGTCCAGATGTATTTTTAGTAAGATTAACATGACATAAAATCTCCACAAAGGAAGACATTTTTCACATCCATAATGTTATTTCATTCAAAATGAACGGGTAGGGCAAGAACAAATCAAACTATATTCATCTTTTGTAAATAAAAAAAAGTTTATCATAATCAACATAAGTCTGAGAATATCCATTTTTAACCAATGTATCTTTATACTTGTCTATTGATTCATCTGCCTTTCGTTTCATTATAAATATTCATATGCACCCTACTGTCTTCCTGTCTCTTGTTTGTCAACAATCTACCACGCTGAGTAATATATCCATATTTTTCTTGTACAAAGTGTGATTGCTTATGCAAAAAAATACGAAGCTGATGTGCAGTTTGAAATCATGGCATTTATTCGAGAATATAATAACGACGCACCAACCAATATGATTTGGGAGTTCATGGAAAAAGAACTAAACGATTCCTTGAATATAGAGTGATCCTGTAAATTTCATATACTTTTTTTTTTCGTTTAATTTCTATTGTATTTTTTGTTCAGTTTCAAGATATGTTCATCATGTTCCTCTGATTTCTGAAATTTCATCCAGCTATCATAAAAAGTTACAGATTCATAGTCTTTCTCTTTCTCTCGTTTTCTTGAATGAAATTATGAAGAATAAAAAACGACAAATTCATAGTGAGACATTTTTTAAGGTGGTCCTCCGCTTAGCCGTGATGCATGCAAAAACGTTAATTGGGATTCATAAAAGTATGTCAGAGCAGCATCATCATCGGTGGATTCCTTCTACTGTGTCAGATCAAATACATGCATTGCTAAAACTTAATCGAGAAAAAAAAAAATCGACGAAAAGTTTGGGCAGTGTAATTCAATTCCTTCTGACAGATGCTTTTGGCTTTTTATTTTCAGAAATTTTCTCTTAAAGCAGTAATATCGCAATTTACCATAGTCTTGTGTTTTGTAACTTACTTCACCATCTCAATGCTACATTAATGTTTTCATGTTAATCTATTTAACATTTTAAACCACTTGCATGTTGAAATGAAACTTTGATTACCAAAGTAAATGGATATTTGAATACATTAATGCGTTCATGTTATTCTGTTTCACACTTTAAACTACTTGCATGTTCAAATAGAACTTTTCCTGAGTAAAGTAAATGCATGTTTGAATACACGTTGCATCATCCACGAAGCATAAATTCAGTAACTTTTATGAGTCAAAGACAGTTTTCCTTTTCTTTTCCCAACCATGCATTACTTTTCTCTGTCTTAGATGAATGATGTTTCAAAGTTCAATGTTTACGATGGTCAAAATATGATTTTGCTCACAATCTTAATTTTTTCTATCTGTGTAATGAAATGTAGTCTATTTAGCTTAAAGTATAAACCTAATTATAAAAGAGATTAGTTAGAGACATATTTTCCATACTATTCTATATATTTTCAAACCAACCGTTGAAGAACCATCATTCAATTGAAAGAAACCAGTGATTTGGGTATAATATTAATAAAATGCTGCGACGATAAATTATGGAAGTAACGTTTAATTTAATTGAGAAAGAGTCTAATACCCAACAATCTTTGTTTATTATCAATATTAGTTAATTATTAATGTATTAAATCATGTCAAGCTATTTACACCATAATAGCATATTTTCAATCAGTTTTTACCATATTAAAAGACTACTAGTATTTTTTCTAACCATGTTAATTTGTTTAGATGAATTAATTTTTCCTAGTTTTAGTGCAAGGTCTTTTTTTAGTGTGTTTTAGTATTTGTTTTTCCTACGTTCTAGATGTGTAGTTTATTTAACCGCATATTATATTACATGAACGTGTTTTTATCTAAACAAAAATATATTATTATAGAAATATTTGGAATACATATAACTAATTATAAATTATATAACTAATTATGATTATATAAAAATATATTAGAATTTATTTCAAAACAATATAAAATATCGACCATTGAATTGAAAGTATCAATGACAAAATCATATTAAGTTTTACAATATGATCGGAGAGTACTGAATCATAATAATGAATCGGTATGGTATATAGAGATCTAAAGAAATTAACCGGGGGAATTATGAAGGGTGGTTTGATAAAGGTATATATTGGCAAATAAGTGATGGAAACAAATTCAGATTTTAGAAGGATAGGTGGAACGGAGATATCCTACCTAAAGAAAAAATCCTTAGGTTATACAAAAACTTTTAGCCAAAGTATTAGATAATAATAAAAAATGTTGGGATGATTTTCGATTGATTCCTACGTGACACTACAAGAAAATTCTCAATTAAAAATTAATTTTAGAAAAAAAAAATTAATAACTATAGTGGCTAATTTAAATAGCAATTTACAAAATTAAAAATCATTGGTTATTAAAATAGTCACTATTATAAATAAAATATTATAATTGGTCACTAATTAATTAGAGACCAATTAGAAACTAAGTCATTTTGGTAGTCAAGACCTAGGTAGTTAATTTCAAGTGACTAATTTTCTTTGCTAGCTAAAACTATGGTAGTTCATTTTAAAAACTAATTTAGTGACCAATTATACTTTTTCATCCATAATAGTGACTGTTTTAGTAACCAATAATATTTAATTTTGTAAATTTATGTTTAAATTGGTCACTATAGCTAGTAATAATTATTGACTAGTAAATTGGTTACTATTTAGAAGTTTTTTTGCAATGACCATATATATAGATAAAATTTCATTTTGAACCCATTGTAAACAGACAAATTTGCATTCATGTCCCCACACCATCACATAATATAAGAGTCTACTAATAAAAGGGATAAGAAACAAGTCTGCCATCAACCTGAATAGAAGAGCCTAATATTTGTTAAAGGCACAAAGATTGTAAACACATGTTGGACACAAACACCAATCAAAGTATGAAAAAATGCTTTCGGAATTTTATATATTATCCAAGATTATGATTTAAGTTAGGCTCGAGTGAACACTTCGTTAACATGAACCCTTCCGTACTTAGTACATTGAATTATATGCATGTTTTAGTTAATTTGAGAGTGTAGTTTGGTCTTATTTTTATGATTTGTTGTTCTTGCAGCCTATTCTTTACCGCTACTTGCATTAACGAGAGTTGATAATCATTTTAATTAATTCAATATGTTTTTTAATATTATCATGTATTACATTGTTAGATGCATTATTATTCAAGGTTACATTTATGATTTCATATATTGGTTAGATTTCATGATTAATTAGCTTTAATCAGGTAGGATTTAATAATTAATTGAATCCATTTTATGTTACTAATGATTATTTGTAATTTTGAGAATCTTATAAGAATAAATACTAATGTAATGAAAAGTTCATAAGTATATTTTACAAAATTAGAAGTACAAATCATTTGTCATCGAACTAAAATGATTATGAAATTCTACATAGTTAGATTTAATTAATCATGATATCAATGTAATTTGTGAATCTAAATACATCAAACATAGTAGATCAATAAACATAATGCATATAGCCATTAATGAAATAAACATAATGCATACTAGATTAACAAAACTTCAAATAATGAAATATTACACCTCTCAAATCCATTCATGTATGAATGCCCTTTAATGCTCTAATATCACAATACAATTAACTCAATTCACACTTAACAAGGTGATAGTCTTTAATATTTAAGTTAATGTTAGAATGTAATTTTTGACACCAATTTTATTTAAACATCATCTAAGAACACATCCTTCTCAAGATTTGATCTGAAATCTGATGCAACACGGTTGTTCTTTCTAGTTTTAAACAATTATAGTTTTTTCAAAGAATCAACGTTAACAACAAAGGCAAATGATTTCAGTTTGCGATGATGAATTAGAGTGAGTGAATGGTGTAGCATATATGTATAAATTGAAGAATCTTCTATTGTTCATATTGAATTTAAACCTAATTTTCTTCTTCACTTGATTTCGATTTTAGGACTGTTAAGTGATTCATGGTTTTTGGATACAGATGGCAGCCATACAATGTTCGTTACAGACTTCTAACATTTTATACATAAAAGACAAAGTGGACAGTGAAATACAACACCACCTGCAAATCACTTTTTTTTATCAACAAAAAATAAATAAATTATAGGAGAACACTTAAGGGGTGTTCTAATCCTTTTACAAAAAATACACAATTACTTGAGAGAAATAGAGAAACATGACAACATGGTCATACAAAATAAGATAGTCACCAAAACAAAAATAAGCTATTATAACAAAGGACAAACCTCTTCTTCAAGCCCACAAAACATTATCAGTTCAGAGGCATAATTATAACCCTGGCAAATGATAGGCAGTGACTATTTAAGAAAATTAACCACCTAACTAGCAAAACCTTTTAGGAAGGTTGGTGTTTGCAGCATCATTGCTTGCAATTGAGGTGTCTCTTCTGCCTATTAGCACTGAGTACCTTAGGTGTGGACTTCCCAAGATGGCAACATAATCACGAGCAATTATAGGTAAGATATCAGCACAAAACGATATGGCCTTTGCAAGCTTTGTCAACCATTGCCATCTCATTGACCACATTAAACCCTTTTATGGAGTTGCAAGTTGTATGTTCAGGCTATCTTGACCAAATATTTTAACCCTGCACAAGCTTAAAAACAAAGGAAAAAAGGAAGGCTTGCAGCCTTGTTAAGAATATTGGATCTCCTATGCAATCTCCAATAATCCTAAAACCTATTATTATTCAAACAACTTTGCACCACACCCTTACCTAGCTCGGTTTTTTCCTCTATCAACTTACCTTCTATACATCTGATTATTGGACTAAGGATTTTATGCATATTGTGGGGTTCATGCACCAATTTGGGTACATAAAATTTGCCTTTAGATATTTATTTGTAATCCACGTCCATACCTTTAATTGTGCCGTATAAAATATCTCTTCTACATCCACTCTCTTATTCTTGAAGATGACACTATTCCTATGACTCCATATAGTCCAAATGATTGCTATCAACATACACCTCCATATTGAATTTAAAGGAAATTAACTTAAAATATATACCAACTATTAAAAGATAATAAACATCTTCCATAGGATTGGTAGAAAAATGAGGAAGAGTACACCAAAATAATAACAATGAAGGCTAAGGATTTGTTTTTATCGACAAAACAAAAACAAATCAAATTAATGAAATAATTGAGTTACCTCAATTCATATACACAACATAAAAAGAAAACAAAAAATATTAACATTTTATGATTTTTTTTCATATTAAACCTATTGTACATAAACATTACATGCCGATACATACAAAACAATTTCAAACCATACTACAGAAAAAATGAATTGAACATCCAAAATCTCAAATATTTTTTATCCAAGACTGACAGTGATTTCTTTCATGTATCAAACCGGTAGATACTTTATTCATACATGTTTTCTGGATCTACTAGTTAAAAGCCATGCTCCAACACCTCCTGGAAGCTACAACATACATATTATACAACATGCAACCAAACTGCAAACAAATCCATAATATCTCCATTTGAATTGAACCTAGACATATTAATTGTTTTGTATTTTTCTTCTGAAAATGATAAAAGGGACAGGTTATATTAACATTTTTTCTGTCTCCATGCATGAGTTCTGCCATTATGCAGGTGGCTTTAAAAAGCTCTGGCAATGGCTTCCATGCCATGGCTATGGATTTGGCATTTGTGTGCAAAAGTTTTTAAAGGTAGATGATGAATTTCAATTCTTAAAATTTCTCATATGTTTAGGGATTAACGTTGTACCAAACAAACTATACCATAAATATTTTATTTCTGTATATATGTCCATGCATCACTGTATGTATATCTTAAAATTTAGCTAAAACAATATATAACAAAGAGGAAGATAAAAAAGATAAAAGATAAAAATCATATCCAGGTATTTATAAAATCCTGTATACATTTAGACATTTGCAAAATCATATTTATTATTATTGTTCTCATTCGTATTTAAATTTTATACATTTAGACAAAGAAATAAATGTAATATAAATTTATAATTTAGTATTGCTGGAAATGGAATCATTTGCTTTGGTTAATGTTAATAATTCTCTGAGAAAATTACAAGTTCTCTTTGAGATTTGTTCAATATAATTACAGTCAATTGGGGAACCCAATGCTTCTTCTATCATCATTATTCATGTTTCATTTGGATGTTAAAAACAACCACACATTAATCTCATATTATTACTAGGATTACATCTTTTTACGGATTTATAATTAAAAGGAACTTTGTTTAACTCCATTTAGGAGTTTAAAATCTTAAAATTCTTTAATATAAATAATCATTATTTAGCATACTTAACTATGTTTGACAAAATAAAGATGAAGAAGGTAGAATAACATCAAAAAATTAAAAAATATTTATTTTTATTCATATATTAATTTATACACATATAACAAAATTTGGGAAGGTCGAAACCTATCATGTACAACCAATATTCTCCATCCCACATCACCATTCTACTTGTGATTAAGAAAATAAATAAATAAATTTATAGCATCAAGTCACTAGCCATTTTTTATTTATTTAAAATTATAAACATAAATATTCTATTATTCAAAATATTTGGATATTACGCATTGATTGTGACTGGAACAGTTCAAGATAAATGTCTTAATCCATTCTATAAAACTAACATGAAGAGTTCAATTTATACAATAATAAACTGATTCATATTTCTTGGATAAAAATGGCGTATTCAAAATTATCATTGTGTTTTCTAAACTTTCAACTTGAAAGTGTTGAAAGTCTGAAATGCACACTAATGAATTTAGCTTCCATTTGTATTCAAGAAGGAAGAATCAATTTCTGCCATTACTGCATAACTTTTGAACCTTGCATGTTTGTTATAGAATGAACGAGGAGGACATTTATCTTGATCTCTTCCACTCACAATCAATACATAACATTCAAATATTTTGGATAACAAAATATTTATGTTTATAATTTTTAAAGAAAAACATAAAATTGCCTAGTGACTAGCTATTAATTTGTTTATTTATTCTTTAATCACATGTAGAATGGATGTGGTATGCACTGGTTTCGATTTTCTGAGTGAGTTTTTCTGTCATGAAATAAAACTGAAACGATTTAACTATACACCAATTTATAGAGACTTCCATATACCTAACTTAATTATCAACTACCACATAATAACTTATAGAATAACTTCATACGATCATTGTATTATTAAATTCATTTCAAACAAAAGGAAGAAACATTTACAAAAGCAAGAGAAGCATAGACTAAAGCAGTGAGAAGTAAATACACATAACTAAGATGGAATTAATAACAAACTTCTAGGATTGAACTTGAACAAAATGTGTATCTGCAAAATCTGTTTTCTTGAGAGGTTTCGCTATGAATAACGATCAAATTCTAAATGTTTTTGATTGTTTTACGTAAAGTTTGCATGTATTTATAGTGCACCCAGGCTCCAACTTGTCTCATAAAGAAGGCTTATCGGCACAATGTTGTATCTGTCATAATGTGATTGTATGATTATATACATGGTTAAATATGTTTTTGTCCCTTAACTTTCAGTAAATTTTGGATTTAGTTTATTTCAAAACTTTAGACCAAGTTCTTCATTTCTGGATTTAATCATTTTAATCAAATTTTGTTAAGTTTATCTAATATTTAAAACGCAAACACAATCTTAAAATACGTACAAAACATTAAATAAACTTAAAAAAATTTAATTAAAAAGACTAAATTCACATATTTCAAAAAATAAAAAATTAAATTAATTTAAAATTTCAAAATAAACTAATTTTAAAATTAACCGAAAATTAAGAAAAAAAAATATTTATTCCTTATATAAAATACTCATTTTTCGAATCAAATTACAACAAACTTTGATTGTAACGCTTCAAAAACATTCAAAATTCGAATCTTGATCCTGGTCCCTCTGATACATCTCAGCACCATTTTCCGTGTTGTGTTGCAGAAGCCTTGGAATGATGAATGTTACCGTTTTGCATGGTTGCCATTTGTACACGAATTCAGATATTTCCATGTATATTGAATGAGCATGAATCAGTTTCTGTCATTTCTGCATATATTTGGACCTTGCATGTCTGTCATTCTTCTTTATCTGTTCAACCATTAAATTGATTCAGTAATAAAATTAAATCTGACATATCTATATGACAGATATTGGATGAATAAATTTTGTTGAGATCACCAATGCTCCATTAATATTTTGCAAGTCAACTTCTTGAGAAGAGTTTCACTAAGTAATTGAAGAACCTGTGAATAATAATGTCGAAATAAATGTTACTACTTTCTCCTCTGTTATTTCTAAGCAAAATTTGTTTATTTTACTTGTTATTTTAAAATATTTTCAAATAACAGACAAACAATATAAAGTGATGACATGTATTGGTTAAATCATATTCTTTCTCTCTTTTTTTTCTCTGTGGTAAAAGTTTGTTTGTTTTTTCGTGAGGATTTTCTTTGGTGCATCACAGTTGTAACTGGAATCATTTGCAAAACAATAATTCTTTGAAAGCAGAAGAGGACAAATTTAGTTTTTGATTATTTCCAGAGAAAGGCAGAGAATGCATCTCAGACAGCCATGCATTTGTACTTTGCATGCCAATTTTGATTTATCAGATCAGAAGAACGCAGAAAACAGTGTTCAGAGGTTAAAATGTAACAATCTATTTGGATTCCCTATATTACATTAGCTATTAAAAATTTGATAAAAATATTAACCATTTTAATTAATATATAAGATCATATTTTAGATACAACATTAATCTTGAATGGGATCTGCTCTTAAATAATGTTTGAGTAAAATTAGTGTTAAAATCTACATTCTAACATTAACTTATATATGAGGGACTCACCTTATAAACCTTATTAGGTATGAATTGAATTAATTGTATTGGTTATTAGAATATTAAAGTACATTCATGTATTGGTTAAATTGAGTGTGCATTATATCATTGTTTCAAGTCTTTTTGTTCTTGGAATCTATTCTAATTTATGATTATATGCATTGGTGAGATTTCAAATTCATTTTAATCTATTTATAAGATTTTCTCGATATTTATTAATGAATTATGATGTTAGACCTACTTTAATTCATAAGTATATATAGTCACATGTTTCTAAAATACATATCATTTTTTTATTTAATCTAACTATGTAATATTTATATATATGTGACCAATAGTTTATGATTCTAACTTTGTGAATCATATTATGAAAGGATTAATTTGTAACTTTTTATATATGGTTTCAAAACTAAAACTACAATTCATGCCTGGATGCAATTAATTATTAAATTTTAGCCTGAAACCAACAATGACATTAGACACATGTAACAATATATATAACCATAAATCATAATTTGGCTAACAACAATATGCACGAATCAATATGAAAAAAAAAATTGTTATATTGATTATAATGGATATCAAATCTCAGCAATATTTATAGGCATAACTCAGGATGAGTTCCAACAACAACAAAATATAATATATTTTCAAATTAACCAACACATGCATGTAAGTTAATATACTAATTACCGAACAAACAATTTTTTCAGTTCACAATAAAGAACAAGATGAGCTTTTCGTGTAATACTATGCTGATAATGCCACTAATGTTGCTATATCCTCCACAATTGGTGCTTCTCTTCTTACCTGTCTGTAAAATGGAATGGTTTAGAAGATGAAATAATTGATAATATCATTTGTAAATAACATATTTCTGTCTTACTAACTTTTCGTGTTGTATAAAATAGAGATAAATATGTTTTTAGTCTATGTACTTATATACAAAATTGGAATTTGTCTCTTCCTCAAAGTTTATACAAAATTCGTCGTATACTTATAGTTATGCATGGAATTTGTCCTTTAGAATAAACAACGTTAATTGTTAGGTGACGTGTTTAATGACCATATTGACTGGATTGACATTAGAACATGTAGTTGTCACGTGACTGACATGTGTAATTTCAAATAAAATATATTTTTTGTTTTTATTTTTTCTTTATGTATAACTACTTAATTTTTTTATGATAATTAACCAAACCATCCTAAATAAAAACGAAGATTTCATACACAAAGATTCTAAAGTGAAATTTTTGCTTTACTAATAAAATGATTTTTATTGAATAAAATTCAACTCATTCTATATTAAACTTTATCAAAAATTAAAAAAAAAAGTGTTATACATACTTTAAAAAAAATCACTATTACATAGTTTATCACCAAACTTAATGTAATAAAAATATCAAAGTTTTCAACCCTTACATAACAAAATTAATAATTTTTTGTTAACGTATTGGATTATAAATCTGATATTATAAAGTTTTCATCATTAAAGTTGAGATGGCCGAGTTGGTCTAAAGCGTCAGATTAAAGTTCTGGTCCAAAAGGGCATGGATTCAAATCTCATTCTTAACAAAAATTTCTTTTTAATATAAATCAACTATATTGATTATTTTATAATTATTAATTTTTAAAATATTAATTAATTGATGAAATTTGGTAATAAATAAATATTGTAACTTAATAGACTCTTTTAATTAAATTAAGCTTTCTCAATTAATTGGTTCACAATTATTCTTATGAAAATATATATAGTACGAGGTTAGTAAAATATTACTCGTAATTTGATTTAATGCTAAAAGTTTAGTATTTTTTTTTATGAAGAATAAAATAATATCAAAGATAATCATTCATTTTCTTATTATTTTGAGTTAATAATTCAGAAAGTGATCTTGTTTCTTTTTTAAGTTTTTTCAACGTACTTTTGTTTTTGATTAGGCAATCAAAATATTTCTTATGATAGAATTTCACAAACAGTAGGAAAAGAATATTCTATATTATACAAGATTCTGGTGTGGTTGTAAGAAGTTTTCTAAGCCTAAAGTATTTGTTTTTTTTTTGTGTGTGTGTGTGTTTTTCTTGTATGAATATTATAAAACTTGGAAGTGGATTGATAATTAAAGTTATTGGAAACTCAATACAGCTTGTTGTGAAGGTGAATAGATAAAAATTCATGTTTCTTCTTTTCTTATCTTTTATATGGAATATTGAATTGCACCTTAGCGATATGATGATAAAAATATAATGGAAATCGATATGCAAAGCTTGATGATAAAAATATATTTGAAAATCTTTGAAAGTTCAATTCTCTAACACTAGTTCATATTTATGAGTGTCTTATGTGATTAAATAAATGCATAAATAAATTAAAAGTGATGGTTTTCAAAACCAATTATTTATTTTACAGAAGATATTATTGTAAGGCTCAATTATTTTCCACTCTTATTTTTAATAACTGTCCTTGTTGGGCCTAAAGGCTGGCCCATAGAGTGACAAGGCCCCTAAAGCAGTCAAGGCTTCTAAAGCCGCCAAGGCCCCTCATTCTGCACTCACTTGCCAAAATCAGTACTTTCGCTCTTCCCTCTTCTCTCCACAGAAGCTCTGTTAGGGTTTGGGTTTTACCCTTCTTCTTCAATATATGTAAGTTGATTCTCCACCGTACCTTTTTCATTCGCAGCTCTGATGATTCTAACTAGGGTTCACCATGGTAACCCATTTTGAATCTATTCCATTGTTTTATAGATCGTAAATCTGCTCCGTGGTCGGTAGTACTCACTTGCTTGGGTGTCAGGATATTCTGTTAGTTTTTTCCAGGTAAGGGAAGCTAGGGTTTATGTATTTAAAGTTATTTTGCTGATTTTTGGTCTATTTGTATGGCTGTGATGCTTGAATGAGGTTGTTGGCCAAATAAAAATGTATGGTGTGCGAGTATGTTTGATTGATGTGGCGCTATTCCTTTTCTGCATTGCACACTTTTCGTAAAATGAAGATTTCTACTGCATTAACCGTTGGATCGAGCTGATATTTTAACTGCTGATCCTTAACACAAAATTCTTGATTTTGACCGGTCGGATCTTTAATCAGAGCTCGTAGTGAGAGCAATTTTTATCGCAAGGTCACTATAGTTTGGTTGTTGACAACACTGCACACTTTTCGTAAAATAAAATTTACTACTTTGTTAACCGTTGGATCGAGCTGATATTTTGACAGCTGATCCTTAACACATAGTTTTGGACTTTGGCCGGGTCGATCTTGAATCAACGCTCTGTAGTGAGAGCAGTTTTTATCGCAAGATCACTGTAGTTTAGTTGTTGACAACATTGACCTTTGTTGCTTGTTTGGTTTACAACTTTCTTTATAGTTATTCAATTAAGTTGGTTCTTGTTTCATTTGGTTCTTGTTTCATTTGGTTCTTGATTCAAATCATATTTAATTTGAATATAGATACAAAAAATTTCTGAGCTTTAAGTTGGATTGCTATGTTAAAGCATGAGATGAGTGAATATGCATGAGTAAGAGGGTGTATGAGTTGTGAATGATGAGCTTGGATAAATCTTGGCATGTGATTTCAATGAAATGGTTGGTATCAAAATGGCATGGTATTGGTATGAGGTGAAATTCTATATTCATGGATTGGGAAGGATGAGTTGGAATGGATTCAACATGGAATATGAATGAGGATTTGGTTATAAAGGTTGGCATGAGAGTTATGTGCATGATAAATATTACTTTATTGATTGAGTATGTTTGGTCTATGTCAGTGCATAATTCCATGAGCCTCTAGGTGAGACCTCATGGTAGTGCTTTAGTGGTCGGGACATAATTCCATGACCCTTGTTAGTGGGAGTTCATGGTGGTGCCCCATCTATATAATTTGGTAAGGATTCAAGGTAAGGTTGCATCCTGACACTCTAAAGAGTTAGTTAGTCTCACTTAGAGCGGACTGACTCTTGTGGTGAGAGTAGCAGAAGGCCTGGAACTCATTAAGGGCTAACCTTATGTGTGTGAGGGATTGATTCATTGAAACACTTGTAACACATAGAGGTATCCACCACAAGTGTAAGTATCAGGATGATGGAGGTCCCGCTGCTTAGTCCGTGTTGGGACAAATCCCGCTTTTCAGAGTTTAGTTTAGGGCTATGGCCCATGTATTATTGCTCTCTAAGTATTTATTTTAAACACTGTCGAACTATTTTCTCTGTCTAGTTACTGGATATTTGTAAGGAGTGACTTGATACTCAACAAATTGGCCCTTTATGTTATCCTGTGTAATATTCCATTTGATTATGTTAATATTTAAATGGGGTGTTACAATTATAAACACTAAAAAATATTTTTATAGAAGTTTAGATAATTAATTAATTTATTAATATTAATAAATAATATCTTCAAGTTATCTTATTATTTTAATTAAGTTAATTATACTACTTTCTATAATTATAATTATATATATATATATATATATATATATATTAACAAATATTCAATTTAGTATGAAACTTTTATTTGATTATATTGTCAATTTTTTATTGAATAAAATTTTATTTATTCTATACTAATTATATAACGCTGTTCATATATTATGATGCATATTCTATAAAATTTTGATTTTATATCTATTTTTATATTTTAAGAAATTGAATCTTTGATATTATTTATTAAAAATAATTAAATAATGATAGAATTTTTACAACCACACAATCAACCCTCCGATTCGGCTATATAAATCAAACTGAAAACCCTAAAAGCTCACATCTTGTGGCGCTTCTTTGCTCTTTCCTTACTTTCTCATTCGTATATTTTTGCTGTAGCCGGAAGCTCCTTTCTGAAATCGTAAGTTTTAATATTTTCATATGTCAAATCATTGTGTTTAAAAGAAGTTAAACGATTACATTCAGATTTTTCTTCTTTAATGTTATCCATACCTTTTTTTTTTTCTAAATAACTGTTATTATTTTTGTCCAGATAATTAAAAGAATGAATTTATGTGAAACCTTAATTTATAACAGCGGGTATCTGTTTTGAAAAACTTGCTTTTAATTATATACATTACTAACAAAATTTATATTTCTTATCAATTTTGTTTGAAGAATATTTTCGTAAAAAATATATATAAGTTTGTTGTGAAAAAAAATTTGTTAAAAATTACTACTGTTTTTTCAAATATTTTTTATAAAATCATTTTTGCAACAAATTTTATAGAAAATATTTATAAATTTTATAATTTTGTAAGAAATTATTATTCACGAAAGAATATTTTTAACAAAAATAACAGAAAAAAGTTTTTTTTTTACAAACTTTTGTTAATAAATTTACAAGAAAAATCTCATCTAATATGAAAATTTTTAATAATGATGCATTTGGTTTATGTACTTTAGATTCTGAATACATTTTTACGTATAAAGCCACTTAAGTATTAGTTTTTTTCATTTAAAAGTAAGCATTATGTTTATTTTTAACAACTTTCAATAAAACACTTTATTTATTCATATGATAAAAGAAGAAAACTTTGGCAGAAAGATGTTATTCACAAATAAAACCTCCTATTGTTTCATATTCTAAACTGTATAATTTTGCAACAGGTAAGAAGAGATCCAAAAGATGCATGGATTTCATCTTTCACAGCAAAAGCATTACTGTATGATGAGGTTAGCATATACAAACTACTGCAACACATAAACACTGCTTTGTGAATTTCGGAGAATATTATTTGTTGTTGTGTTTTGTGATCCAAAGTGAGCATTGTTATCTGATATTTCGAAAGTATGTTTTTTATTTTTTCCATTATGTGAATTTTTGTTTGTGAGAAGACGACCCTCATCCACTATCTGCATTCACAGATATAATGAGATGATGAATGAGATGAATCAGAAATTATCTTCTCATATGAAGACAAAAGAACATCAAACTTCACTCTTCTTCGTTTTCTTTCATCAAGAATCTGTTTGACACTTTCCAATCAGAGCAGGAGCATTAGGAGATCCAAAATACAACCAGAATCACATGTACTTACAACTTTCATAAAAAAGCAAGGCTCTCTTGTTTTCATAGGTTTTTTTTCTCAAAATATGAACAAGTTTTAGTCATAGGAAGATAATCTTCAACTAGTTGTTTCTGAAAGCCAGAATCTCTTCAGAATTTCTAATATACTTTATGTTGCAAACAAAACTCATATATGTATATCCAATAAATGTATATCATATATTTAACCATATATTTAACCATTGAAACAATACATTCAAATATTGTTTACAACACATCTAAACCGATGTAATAGCAAAAACATAGTACATATTGAGTTCTTTAATGAACATCTAAATCACATTTTATTTTCTTTTTGAACAACAAAAATTAAATAAATAAAGAAATTGAGATAATTTAAGTCTTTTACATAAAAGTTATACATTAATATTACGATAGCTGATAAAAGAAATTAATATTACGATAACATAAACTATAAACTACAATAGAATCACATGTAAACTCACCATTTCTGTGAGCATCCTTGCATTAAATGTTAGATATCAGTTTAATCTTAATGGAATCTGCTCTAAATGATGTTTACGTAAAATTAGTGTGAAAATTTACATTCTGACATTAATTTATCAGGTATGAATTGAAATAATTGTATTTGGTTTAGAAGATTAAATAATTGGAAATACCATTTGTAAATAACATATTTTTATCCGACTAACAAAATTTTCTTGTTGTATAAAATAATATATTGTAAATACCATCCTTTCATTTGAAATCTGTCTTCTGCTTTGTTTTTTCAGAAATACACTCACCACGAAATAATTAAATTAAAATTGTTAAAGAAAATGTTTGGAAGAAAAATAACAAATTTGATGTGTGTCCATTTATATCAGCTTAATAGAAAAATAACATTTTTGTATCTTTCTCTGTTTTTCATACATATTTGTACCTGCCATTTTACGGTGATGCATGTCGAAGGTTGGTGGCAGAAAAAAACGTTAATTGGCAGCATCAACGGTGGATTCCTTATATACTGTGTGAGATCAACGACATGCATTGCTTTGCATTTAATCCAAACATTAGAGGCAGTGGCAGTTACGGATGGGAATCTGAGTCTCTTTCGACCCGTCTAAGCTCGACCCATACATCGTGATTTCGTTCGTCTTACTCTGTACAATTTATGCGGACTGCAATCACTGGTCTGGCTCGCACATCACTTGAATTGCGAGTTCACAGACTAGTTTTTTTATTTTTAATTTTTATGATAAAACTTTCGATGTTTAAAAATTGGAAAATTTTAAAAAGTTCACAGAATTAAGTAAAAAATTTTGAAGAGTTTGATGATAAATTGATAATTCAACATTTTCATCATATTCATACTATGACATACACAATGTATTCTTTAAATTTTAGCACATTAAAAGATACGTAATACTTATCTTTTCCACTTATACAAAAATTTAAAATATTAATAGAAAAATTGATAAAAAAATAACTAATATACATAAATAATTTTTTTTTCTTTTTTATGTAAATTTACGGACAGATCCGCGTGAACTATAAATTTATACGGACCGAATCATTACAGACCTACAAATTCATTATCCTGAATCACTCCACATTTTTTTCACTAGCCTGGAGGCCAGCCCAACCAGCCAGGCCTTCCTAATGACGGTAACACAATGCAAACGCAAATTCTATTATTTTAAACCACAAAAGAAAAAAAAAATTACTCGACGAAAAGTGTACCCAATCTAGTTGTCTTCCATCTGGCAGTGGCAGACGCTTTAATTGTTGGCTTTTTATTTTCAATTTCTTTTTCTGATTTCTGTGGAAAAGTTACAGACTCGTACTCTCTTACTCTTATACATTGATCGGAAAATAACTTTACTTATTGAATTATGAAAAAATAAATTAAAATAAAAATTCAGAATTTAGGTTATTCCGATGAGTATCGTAAGGTTTCTTCACTGAAAATATAAGAAGGTGGAAACCTTTCATATAAGAAATTTTATAATTTGGATCTCTACTTCTAATTTGTATATATCTTATATATATATATTTTTTTATAAAATTTCATCTTAGAGCTCATAGCTCAGAACATGGTGATATATAAAGTTGTTGGGTCATACATAGTAAAACCTGAATGACAACTTACAAATAGTTTATCAATTGATACGAAAACAACAATAAACATAGGAATCTATGGTTATAAGTCACAACAAACATATACCACAAAACAAGATGCAACAACGAAAAGAAGGCTAAGAATTGCAGCTTTCAACTAACAAGTGTTTCATTTTGTAGCAAAAATAAAACCCCTACATTTTTCTTCCACCCTTTGCTAATTTCTCTCTAATACAATAAGTTAACCTATCGATTAACACATAAAGAGTGATTTCAACACCAACCAACATTACCATCATCCTTCCTATTATCTCCTCACTTTTTTATACTCTATTCACTTTATATTCTTCTAATATGAAGGTAAAATTTCTATCAATCACTGCTTATAAATATTAAATTGAAAAAAAAATCAATCCATCTTTAAAAGTAATATCAAGATTCTTAATATTAAAATTCTTTCATTGTTAATGCTTTAATTTTGACTATTGTTATCCACGCCTCTATATATATTCCAAAAATTCTTCATACAAAGGAACACACAAACCCGCAACCCTCATGCTAGTCCTAAGATTGAATTACTTTGAACTCTAACACATAGCTAAGAAGAACAAACAACTAATGCAACAGGAACACAAAACCCTACTTCCCACAGTTTGCCTAAGGTTCCAACTGCTCTGATATAAAAAGTGTAACATCTTAATTTTCTTTTTTTTTCCTAAACAAACATTCTTTTAGTACTTCAAGATATAAACTATATACAAATTTTCAAAATGTTCAACTATTTATCTAAAAATACTCCTATACTAATTCTTTCAGCTCCAATGATATTGTCGCCATCAGATCCTATCTCTGCCCGCATATTCAAAATACGACCATTGCAAACGAAAAGAAACAAAATGTACACAAAAAAATTTGCAAAGGTTAGCTAATTTTTCAAAAGAATAAACTCAAAATTTGGAAGAAATCATTATCACAAAATTGTGCAACTAAAACTCTGGAATAGAATAAAATTTGTAAAATCAAGAGTATGTTAATGCATTTTAAAAAGAAACTTAATATAAAAGCAATAATAACTTATAATAAATATTATCAAAACAAATCTTTGCTGGAATCATAGTTTGATAACAATAGTTTCCATCTATTCCTTTGTCTAGTGCTCTCCATGAATACTTCTTTCGATAATCCTGGTTCATCCCTCCCCAACTTCCACTTCCATTCTCTTAACAAAGTCATGTTAAACATTCTCAAATCCTTCATACCTAGCCCATGATATTACTTTATGCCTAACAAAGCATAGTCTTCAATGGATACTAAGACTCTATCCAATCTACTTTTGGCTGTCCCATTTGGTCTATACCATGTATATCTCCTCCCTATCATAGGTATGTCTAGCAAATCTATGTACTCAATGAATTGATTAAAATCTTGTATCTCCCTTTTACTTATAGTTACTTGACTTAATCCTTTCCTCTCGTCTGGCTTCCTAACTGCATTAAAATCACCTATCATACACCATACCTTGTTCTCATCATCTCTCCTACATTTAAGCAATTCCTCCCACATGATTTTCTTTTCACTGTATACACATGAAGAATAAACATTCACTAAAGTTAACAATAGGTTTTCCTCTCCCCATTTTCCTTCCAATACTATGAATCCTTTTCCAAAATGATGGTTTGTTAATAAAAACTTATTCTTGTTCCAAATACTTAATATACCCCCTTCCCATTTTCAGCCACGCTATGCACCCATTCTACATTATTATTTCCCCAAATTCTATAACATTTGTCAGGTATGATGATATTTGTTTTAGTTTCTTGGAGACATATCATATCCACATCCTCCTTAGTGATGTTCTCCTTAAGATATTTCCACTTAGTCGATCCTCCCAACCCCCTAATATTAAGTCTCTGTGTTTGTAAGGAGGCACAAGATTAGAATGGGAGTTGTTGCTGCTGCAGTTAGCATGGCTTTGATGGTGTTTGGAGGGGTAGGAGCAGTTCTTGGAAGAACTCCACTGATGAGATGTTGTGTAAGGGTTCTCATCGGAGGTTGGATGGCTATGGCTATCACCTTTGGCCTCACCAAATTCATTGCCTCTTCTCAACTTTGAATGCCATTTCTAAAATGTGCATCCAAAATCTCATTATGTTATTAGGCTATCTCTTTTACATATCCTTTATAATTTTACAAAATGATGTCAAAACATAAAATTCACAGAATTAGCGCTTCATAACACTAGGCTAGACAAGATAAATTTAATACCTATACTAAGTGTGATTAACATCATCACTAAATATGAACATTCCTCAATTCTTACCCTATATATAACAAAAATCACTTTAGACAATGTCATAAAATTGTGATCTAAATTATAAAAATCATGATCTAAAAATTAGACTACAGTTTCTTAGACGTGGTATATAAGCACTAGTGCAGATTTGACATTTTACTTCGCCTTATAGGCTTCGGTTGCCGCTGAACCGAGGCCTATAAGGAGACGGTGGCATTTTTGCAATTTTCATCCAACTTTTGGCCCCGGTTGCAACAGAACCGAAGCATATAAGGCAGCGTCAGTATTCAAATTTTCAAAAATGCCATCAGCATCAGGCTTTTGGCCTCGGGTCTTTAAGGACCGAAGCAATAAATAGGACTTTTGGCCTCGGTTGCAACAGAACCGAAGCATATAAGGTAGCGTCAGTTTTCAAAATTTCAAAAATGCCATCAGCATCAGGCTTTTGGCCTCGGGTCTTTAAGAACCGAGTCGATAAATGGGCTTTCGACCTCAGTTATTAATTGAACCGAGGCCATAAAGGCAGCGTCAGTTTTCAAATTTTCAAAAATGCCATCAGCATCAGGCTTTTGGCCTCGGGTCTTTAAGGACCGAGGCAATAAATGGGCTTCTGGCCTCGGTTATTAATTGAACCGAGGCCATAAAGGATGTTAAAATTCCCAATTCGTGAGCCCTAGCTACTATTCATCGTCTCCCCCAACTCTCTTCTCTCTGCGCGAATTTCTCCGCTCTGCCACCACCACCATGCTCTGCCTCCTTCGCCGACCAGCATCCTCCGTCAATAGTCGTGTGTCGTCGCCTCCGTCGCGCTGTCCAGGTTCACTGATTGCAAATCACCTCCCGCCGCGGGTGAGTTCGAAACTGCTTGGTTCATCTCATTATTAGTAGCCTTTGATGCGGTATTTACATTGGTATCACCCTTCTCCTCAGATTCCGATGAAGAAACACCTGGTGAATTCGAAACCGAGTGTTGAGCTTGCAGAACTTCCGATTGTTTTGGATCCAGTATCTAATCTTGTAGAGGAGCGTTTTCTAGCTTAACCTCTCCTTGTTGGATTTTGTGTTGTGTTTCAGTGGGAGCCATGGATGGAGGTTCACTGGGTGGTACAAAAGGACATGCAAAGGGTGTGTGAAGTGGAGTACACAGAGGAAGCAGTCCATGGGCAGCCCACCATACAGTTGCGGCGCTAACGGTGGCTCCTAAAATAGCTGTCACACTCGGAGGAGTGCACACGGGAGAATCTACAGAAGTTTCTGCATTTACCATATGGCTTCAGTTCTCGTGGACCCGAGGCAGAAAAGGAACCTTATGGCTCCGGTTCATTTAGAACCGAGGCATAAAAGGGAGTCTATGGTCTCGGGTAATAACCGAGGCCAAAAGGGGTACCTTTTGGCCTCACCCCAATATGCCTCGGTTCCAGACCCGAGGTAAAATGAGGAAAATAACCGGGGCAAAAAGCCCTTACTACACTGGTGAAGTGAGTGTGACTATAGGTAATAGACAACGATTTTTAGCACGACAATAATTTTAAGGCCGTTGCTTAAAATTCTCACCATAAACAACAATTTTTTTTCAGATTGATTTTAGACCTCACCTATATTTTTAGACCACATTTTTATTGGTTTTGTCTACATATAGTTTAATGCAACAGTTATACAAGTATAGACTTTCATAATATTTATACAACATTTATCAAAATTTTGTTTATTACATGTTTAGGTCATATTTACTAGTCATTATTTAATTTAGTGTGATCCAACTTCCTAAGATGCCTCTAAAAACAAAAAGGAACTTATATTTCTTATATTTCTATTGTTAATAATTTGCAAGTATTCGTAATACAAAACAACATTATGCCTTATTTACATTAACATTGTACAATTATTAAAATAAAGAATTGTTTTTTAATAACGTTATTTACAATAAGAACTTCCTTACGAACCTTAAAAAAAAAAAGAAAAAAAAACTTCATTAGGATCGAATGAATATATTAATGTATTAAATTATGTCAAGCAATCTTATGAGGAGATATTAAAAGACTGTGTGTGTTCTTTAGAGATGGCAAATAAACTCGTCCCCGTGGGTATTGCCCGAACCCGTTCCCGTTTTGACGGGGAATTCCCGCATTGACTGGGTATGGGTATGGGTATGGGGAATCCCCGACTTTTTCAGTTGGGTATGGGGATGGGTATGGGGATGTACATATACCCGCCATAATACCCGTCTCCGCCATATCTTCATTCTCGTTTAAATTATTAAAATATTCACAATTAATCAAGTAACCCATATATATATATATATATATATATATATATATATATATATATATATATATATATATATATTCTATTTTTTATTTCTTTTAATTATTTCATTTGTCATTAAACTCATTCTCATCTCCAATATATTTTTTATCTTATCATAACCTTTATGTAATTATGTTAAAATAATGTATGTTAATAAAAAAAGTTATGCCTTACATTTGAATATTTATATTATTTTTTAATATTTTTATTTATTATAAATTTTCCTTTCACATGAGAATGTTTATACTCTCAATTTAAGGTAATATAAAAAAAATTCTTTACTTATTACTATTATTATTATTAATTTTTGTTTAATTTGAAGAACTCTTTTGTTTCATTAAAGTAATTTTCGTTATTTTTCAACCATTAAGTATATATGTTGATATTTGAAAAGTTTTCTTAGTTCTCTGAGATATTTTTCGTCTTATCATACCTTAGTTATACATTTGATTTCCTTTGTGTGATTTTTTTCGATAGTCTCTCAAATTATTTCTAAAACACACATTTGTTAGTTTTTTAATATTTTTATTTATTGTTTTTATTTTCATCATGTAGAATAATATATCATAATGTAATTGTTTCACTTTAAATTCTGTTTGAAGTGGTTAAAATTATATATATATATATATATATATATATATATATAATGATATTTAGGAATAGTATATGATAATTCACTACAAGAAAAAATGAAATGGTGACTGATTTAGTCAGTAACCCATATCAGTCACTATTTTTCGTCATTGGTGGTAGTAGTTGATTTATTGTCTAAATTAGTGACTGATTCAATGATCGAATCGGTACTTGATTTAGTGACCAATTTAATTACTAATTTATTTGTAATTTAATGATAAATTTTTTGGTCACTAATGATATTTCTATTTATTTTTAACCACTTCAAACATAATTTTAATAATTAGTTCTCTAAGGTTTTTTTCATTTTATCATACCTTAATTATATATTTGATTTCCTTTGTGCGATTTCTTTCGATAGTCTCTCAAATTATTTCTAAAACACACATTTGTTAGTTTTTTAATATTTTTATTTATTGTTTATTTTCATCATGTAGAATAAAATATTTCGATATATTCTATCTAATTATTTGTTATTTTATAACTCACTATTAATCATACTGTAATTTTTTTTACTTTAATTGTATAAATAACTTTTATTTACTACAATATAAAAATTTAATGTAATTTCTATGAATATTTTTTTGTCACTATGCAACATATATTGAAGTTCAAAAGATACAAAATCTATGTCAAAATTTTATTATTATGTTTATTATTTGTTTTTTGTGTTATTTTGATCAAGTGATGTATTATAACTTTTTATTAGTGTATAAAAAAGAGATTCATTATAATTTAAAAAATTGAAGTAAACAAATATTTAAAATATATTTTAATTTGAATATTTGTTCTTTGTGTCATTTTGATCAAGTGATATATTATAACTTTTATTAGTGTATAAAAAAGAGATTCATTAGAATTTAAAAAATTGAAGTAAACAAACATTTAAAATATATTTTAATTTGAATATTTGTTTTCCTTTTATACTTTTTTGAAATATTTTTTAATTTTATCAACTAAGTTCATTAATGTTGTAGTTTGCAAATTTAATAAATGTTTTGGTTCACATGAAATTTTATTTCGTATTCTAATATAAAATATAAACAATTATAATTTATTTTAATGTATTTGGCATCGAAGAAAATCCTCCTAATATTAAATATTTCATAATATTATGTTTTCTTTACCGTAATTTTTTTTCTTTTATAAAAATTAATATTGAAGTAGTTAGAACATGGGTACGGGTATGGGTACGAGATTATACCCGTTACCCGGTGGGGATGGGGATGGGAAAAAAGTTTGATACCCGTTGGGTTTGGGTATGGGGATGGGGATGAATTTTTTATGCGAGGATGGGTATGGGATAGTGAAACCCGTCCCCGCCCCGCCCCGTTGCCATCCCTAGTGTTCTTACACCATAATAATATCTTTCAATCAGTTTTTTCTATATTAAAGACTACTAATATTTTTCTTACCCTGTTAGTTTGTTTATAGCAAGGTCTTTTCTGAGTGTTTTAGTATTTGTTTTTCCTACGTTCTATATGTGTAGTTTATTTAAACACGTATTATAATACATAGATTTTTTTTTTATCTAAAGAAAACAAAATATATTATTATAGAAATATTTGGAATACACCAACCCATATAATTAATTATGATTCCTTACCTTTACTTAGATAGAAAAGCATATTAGAATTTATTTTAAGGCTTAATACTTGATCCTCTAATTTTATTCAAATTTTTAAAAAGATCCTTAATTTTTCATTTGTTCAATTTAATCCTCCAATTTCTTAAAAATGTTCAATTTAGTCATTTATGTTAAATTGACGTTAATGTCGTGTCCGTATAGTGTCATATGTCATGTTATTGTCACATAACAATGTTTGTTTTCAATTTAGTCATCTTAATTATAATTTTGATCTAATTTGGTCATCTCTTTTTTTAAAATGAAGCAATTTCGACATTCTCTCATTTTTGAGACTAAATTAGTAATTAAACTTATTTACAACTTATATATATATATATATATATATATATATATATATATATGTGTGTGTGTGTGTGTTTAAATACTTTTTAAACATTTATATATCAAATTATTTTTCTTTTTCCATTTTACATAAAAAATCCCTATTTAAACTTATAATTTTTTTAAAATATTAAAAATGTAAATGTAAAATGGCACTTATAATTTTTAAATGTTTAATGTAACAAATATTTTTAATGTGACAAGTGTCACTTTATATTTACATTTTTTAATACTTTTAAAATATTATAAGTTTAAATAGGGATTATTTTTATGTAAAAATGTAAAAATAAAATAATTTGAATATTTAGATGGAGTGATTTGATTTATAATTTTTTTTTAAATGAACATGTATATATAAATGTATATATAAGTTGTAATTAAGTTTAATTACTAATTTGACCTCAAATTTGAGAGGGACCAAATTGCTTCATTTTAAGAAAAAAAAAAGATCAAATTAGATCTAAATTATAAATAAGGGGACTAAATTGAAAACAAACATTGTCAAGTGACAATAACATGATATATGATACTGTATGGACACAACGTTAACGTCAATTTAACGGAAATGACTAAATTAAATATTTTTTAGAAATTGGAGAACTAAATTGAATAAATGAAACATTAGGATTCTTTTTTAAAAATTTGAATAAAATTAGAGGAACAAATTAGGTATTAAGCCTTATTTTAAAACAATATAATTATCGACCATTCAATTGCAAGTACCCATGACTAAATGTAAGTATGAATAGGTGTGGTAGAGATATCTAAAGAAATTAATCGGATGAGGGAACTATCAAGGGTGGTTTGATAAAAATATGTGTTGCCAAATAAGTAAAAAACAAATTCTGAATTTGGAAGCATAGGTGGAACGAAAATGTCCTAACTAAAGAAAAATTCCGTAGGTTATACAAAAATTCTTAGCCAAGGTGTTAGACAAGGGAGTATGACTTAATAATCTTACACTTGGCTTGGAAATAGGGTTATATAGTATGTTCATAAAGATAATGTTATGCATACGAGGTAGGGATAAAAAAATCTAATTTTCTTTATTCGATGATTAGGGATAAAAAAAATCTAATTTTCTTGATCTGATTTATTTTTATTTTTGGTCCCATTATTTTTCTGTGAGAAAAGAAGTCCCACATCGATGAGAACTTACTTTGGGGCTTACTTTTAATGTTATAAAAGGAGTCCAATGTTTCCTTAGGAAATCATCCCAAAGTCTCTCCCATCTTATTCCTTTTGTTTTATTTTGATTGAGAGAAGAATTAAGAGAGAATATTAGTTTCTCCTCTAAAAGAGAAGGTTAGTTTCTCCTTTAAGGTTCTCCTTGTATTAGTTTTTCCTATTTCCAAGAGAGGGGTTGTCATTGTTTTTTCCTTGGGATTAGAGAGAATGGTGTGTAATTTTTCCTTTCTTTGAATAAATTATATTCATTGCCTATTATCTATTTTTGTTCCTTTATTTTCATCTTTTATTTTAGTTGTGAGTACTTGTGCTAGTACCCTGATACCCAACAGTGGTATTAGAGCTGTTGGTTCGTATGATTATATTTCACTGCTATTGTCATTAGAATAGTGCTGTGATAGTGGATAAAGTGTGGTAGTGTGAAAGTGCATGTCTAGGAAAATTCTGGCTAGGAAAGACTTGGTACTTAAGCATGTCCATTAGTGACCCACCTCTTTTTCCTGGGAATTACCTGGTGCACTGGTTCACGGTCTGCCTCCATTGTTCCAGTAGACAGTACTATTCATAATGAGAAGTGCATAAGTCGGTTTTAAAGCCATGGCAACAAGATACGAGATAGAGAGGTTCAATGAGAAAAAATTCTCATTGTGGAAATTGAAGATGAAGGCAATTTTGAGAAATGGCAACTGTCTAGAAGCAATTGAAGAAAAACCTGAGGGCATTACGGATAAAAAGTGGAAGAAAATAGATAACAATGCTATAGCAAATTTGCACTTAGTGTAACATCCCATCAGGATATTACTAATTTATAAATAAATAATTGGAATAATTAAGACAACATGTTTAATAATACCTCATTTTCCCAAAACGCGGGAAAATTTAAAACTTTATTAATTGCTGATAAAAACTTAGAACGTCCATCACATAATTAAAATCCAATGTTATTAAGTCACCCATCTGGGTTTACAAATATTTCCAAAACAAGTAATACAAGTAAAAAGTTTCCCCAACTCAATCCCCTCTCCACGCCTAAGCTGCACCTGAGCCACCTGCATCACCAGCATCTGCTCCCGTGTACCGCGTACACGATCATCGCCACACACACGCAGATAGGGTGAGCTTAGCAAATAAAACACATATATATTCAAAGCTATAAACATATATATATATATATATAAATCAGTATACATACACATAACATCACTTAAATTTAACTTTCCACATTGCCCTATATTTTTATTCCCTCGATTCAATCTCCAATACGTTTATTCGTGTTCTACCTCGTCTGCTAATTACTTCAAGGTGACTTGCTGCCATACCTATCGGCCACAACCGATAGAGCACGTGCGGGAATACATGCTACGGATCATACACCGCAACGCCAGGTAGAGTTCCCACATACGAACAAAGTCCGTATCGTCCCAAGACTACCAAACTCGTCAGCCAACAACTGAGGAGGGCAATCTATCTGGACCCATCCGTACTGGCCACAACCAGCACACTCATACCGGCCACACTCGCCAACCCGAGCCACAACTCAAGGGTTCCTCGTGTTCGTCCGCCATCCCGAGCCACAACTCAAGAGATGCTATTCCGAGCCACAACTCAAGGAATACCACGTGCTTAACCCCTATCCCGAGCCACAACTCAAGGGATACGTTCCGAGCCACAACTCAAGGAACTCCAGCAACCTCACCTCTAAAGCACTACCAGAAGCCTTGTAGAACACCCTATGAAGTCCAACAACTGGGACTTACAGCAGCTAAACCGCCTGGCGGGGGACACGTACCGCTAGGCGCCACAGCTTCCAGACCGCTTGGAAGCTATGATGAGTCGAACCTTGGCTCACATTCAATAATTAACTTTTGGGGAATTTAATATTATTTTTGCGCTTACAAATTTGATATTAGTTGCATCAAATTTATTATTAGATATTCTTGAGTTTAATAATGCAAGTGTAATTTAATTTAGGTCCTTAAGGGTGTAAATAGTGAATCTTTTAATTCATAAATTAAGTCCCAAAAATAGGAATTTTAGAGAGAAATAGTTCAGGTACTAAATGCACCCCCAGTTCTCACGTTTACACCCCTTTTTCAAATTGGAATATCCATTTTTAAAATAAAACATTTCTAGAGCTAGTTGCACCCCCTGTTTTCAGGTTTACACCCCCTTTTGTAATAGAAATTCATTTTTGTTCTGCACCCTTCCTTTTTACTAAGCTACACCCCTAATGTCACTTAAACTCTAGTCCACCAGATTTCGCCACGTGGAAATCCTCCACTTACTAAGTTAACCAATGACAGATTGCCACATCATCAATCCTCCACTAACTCAAATCATCAATCAATGTTTGCCACGTCATCGTCTCCTTCCCAACACAAACCCTAACCCTAATCTCTCTTTCTCTCTCTTCCGCATCAACCACTCCATGCCGCAGCCGCAGCCGCCACCCCTGACTCCGGCCGTCACCGCACCTCCGTCGGCCATCCTCCTCCGCGCCAGCCACCACCTGCTCGCACAACATCTCTGGCGCCAACCTCCGACAACCCCTCGCGCCACCGTCTTCTACGCCGTGCCGTCACCCTCCATCACGCTACCACCACCACTGCGCGCACCTCGAAACTCCTCGGACCATCAACCCGTCCACCACACGAAGCCCCACCGTCTCCGCAGTCGTGTTGCTGGAACCACCACTGCACTCGTCTGTCTCCATCACGCATCATCTTCTCCATTTGGTCACGCTGCTAGAACCTCCATTGATGTCACCGGACTGTTCAATATCTCCGGCAGCACCTGTACCAACACCTCCGCATCCTCCCGTGTGATCTGCCTTACACCATGCCAGAACCGCAGTTCGTCTTCACGCATCGAACCACCCCCGCTGCACCAAGCTCAACACTTTCATGGTAGCGCCACCATCGAAGTCATGGAAGCCACCGCGAGTTCGCCATGGAAGCCACCACGAGTTCGCCATGAGCCTCGTCGGAAGTACATTCTGTGTCATCGCAAACCCATTACGGCAGCTCGCCACCATGAGGAAACCCTAACCATGGAGGGACTCACGAGGAAACCCTAATTTTTGGGAAGAGAAAGCGCTGCCACATGTCCGCTTCTCAATGGACAGTCCAAAAAGTCAGACTGGTTAACCAATCAACTCTGAGCAAGGATTGGTCAACCTGGGTCAATTTGCCCATTTTACGTTATACTTGGCAAGTGATTCCTCTACAGGAACCCTAAATGGCCTAGCAAGGAAAAGATAGTCTGGCGGTAGTTCACCACCAACTAGTCTAATTCTGGAAATTTCCCAGAATCACAATCTTTAAAAATGGAATATACAAATCCTACATAATCATACCAAATTCAGCATACCAATCAGAATTAAATTAATCAACGCATGAATTACCCTATTTAGCATGCCATTCAAATTAAAAATAAAGTTAACGCGTAAAAGCTCCCCTAACCTGGTTCCTTAGCTTAAATTAGAACAATTGATGAAGCTCTCCCTTGATCACCAATGGCCACCCTTGGTTTCCCTCAATTCTGCCTCCAACTCCCTCACGTCAGCCCCTCTCACTCACCCTTGCCTCTGTTTTTCTAAGTATAGGTTCAGCCTTGCCAAAACCTTGCCTAAACTCTAACTTTTTCCTTTTAAACTAGTACTTTAGGTTACTTAAAAATATTAAAACGAATTTAATTTCATTTACCTTTTAATAACCCTCCATCTCTCATCATGAATGAGAATGCAGCCCCCCCCTTGGCCGTTCCCATTGCCTCTGTTAACCTTTCCCATTTCCCTCTAAAGTCACCATTAGCAAAATAAAAACAAGCATAATTTCCATTTAGCCTTTCCAAGGTTTGAACCCATGACCCCATTGTTACCACTCAAGTGCATAACCATTTCAACCAATCATGTTTCATGCTAACCATCACAATTCAAGTATCATAACATACAAGAACATGTTTACATAGATTTAAATAATAAAACAATAACACAAAAGTTAGCATACATAGGACTCGAACCCAAGTCCTCTCACACAATCAAAGTACTCTCAACCACTTGAGCTAGTACTTTTCCACGTCATACCAACCATAATTTAATGTCATAATTATTTCCCCTCCCGTATTTATTAATTAATTATTTAATTAATTAATTAAATTCTACGGGTCTTACACTTAGCATTAGCAGATGCGGTTTTATCCAGCATTGCGAAGAAGACTACAACGAAGGAGATTTGGGATACTCTCACAAGCCTGTACGAGGTTAAGTCACGTCACACAAGAATATTCTAGAAGAGAAAACTCTATACTTTTCGAATGAGTGAGTCTACATCGGTGACAGACCACATCAACAATCTAAATACATTGTTTGCCCAACTTTCAGCGACAGATTTCAACATAATTGAAAATGAACGTGCGGAGCTTCTACTACAGAGTTTACCTGATTCGTATGATCAACTTGTCATCAACATTACAAATTACAACGTTGTTGACCTCCTACACTTTGAGGATATTGCCAGAGCCGTTCTTGAAGAAGAATCCAAGTGAAAGAACAAAGAGGATATGGTGGAAAGTGCAAGGCAAATAGAAGCTTTGGTGATGCCAAGAGGTAGATCAACAGAACGTGGATCTAGTGGGAGTCAGTCTCATGATAGATGCCAAAGTAAGAAGCATCTGATGAAGGATTGACCCCAACCAAGGATGAAGGCACATGCTTAAGAAGACTAAGCATGTTTAGAAAGGAAGTTCACTAATCCTTCATCCCTTTCATTTGTGTTTGTTATTTTTGATTCCCTAAGTTGACTTAGTTGAATCAACTTTAGTTGACTTGTTGACCTTTGACTATGTTTGACTTTTTGACTATAGTTGACTTGACTTAAGCCAACATGCTAATCTATGTTTATTTGCTTTGTAGGTTAATTAGGAGTAAGAATGCAATGCTAGGTGGCGCATGATGATTGGGAGCATAAATGATGTGGAGGAGAGAGTAAAGCAAAGGCATAAAGCATAAAGTAAAAGGCATGAAGCAAGTGTACCTATGTACCTTTGGTCTCCTTTGTTTTTAGCACACTTTGACCACTTTTTGGAGACATATGAGACACATTCTTTGTCTCCTTTTGTGATAGAACGAAAATAGCCTTGCACACACCATAGTTAGCTCTTTTGTCTCTCATTTTTATAACCTTATTTGACCTAGTTTCTAGAAGCTAGGGTTAGGTTTTTGTAGAGACATCCTTAGGTATCTTTTATTTGCTTAGAGGCCCCTAAACTCTTCTATATAAGGGGTGCTCCTAGACATGTAAAAGCGTTGCACATTTTGAAGTAAAAACACTCTTGTGTCTCAACCATTTGTGAGAGTTTCCTCCCTTGGAGTGAATACTTTTATGCCTTATCTTGCATAGCAAGTGGCGGCACACATCCACTCATCTTCAAGGTTGTCATGACTTCTAGCCTAGCCTTGTAGTGGCGTACTTCTCACATTTTTACTATTTCTTTCCTTTCCATTTTATATTTTCTTCTTCCTTTAATTGTTCTTGTTTTTCTATGGTTTATGTGCTTTCCATTTCCTTTTTGTTTTGAATCAATCCGTCATCTTCTTCTTTTGAGCTTTGTGAAAGGAACCTTCACATCTAGATAGCTTGCTATCTTAATGTCCAGTGGGGATTTCACTTAGTTTTCTTAATCAACTCACACCATATTCAATAATCTAAAAAGAAACAAGATAATCCTTCATCAGCATCTCAAATGCTACCATTGTGGCAAAAGAGGGCATGTGAAGAAAGATTGTTGGCATTTAAAGAATGGAGGAAAGAACTCTGAGGCATTAATCTCACAAGGTTGTATGGCAAATACCTCAGAGGACGAAGATATTCTGTGAAGAAGAGGAGAGATCTGGTAAGTCATGAAAGCACAGAAGATCATGACAGATGTGTATGTGCTTTTGGGAGATATGTTGCAGGATGCTAATGCAATGATTGCATCGACGAGTCAAGAACAAGCGATATTGATGTGACGTCGTAAACTTGGGTATTAGTCAGAGCAAAGTTTGCAAATCCAGGCAGAATGTAATCTCTTACTCGAGCACAAAAAGGTTGTTTTACCTCTGCGCGGGCACTGTGTGGTAAACCAACAAACATAGTCATAGATCGCAGATTGCTAGTTTGACTACCAAGAAAAAGGAAAACACAAGAAGACTTAGTTTATTCTGATGTAAGGGAATCACCAGAATTATCACTAGGAGAATCAAAGTTTACTCCAGGAGATTGTGGGTGTACTACATCAAGAGGAAGTCAAATGTGTTGTTACCAGTTCAAGGAATCCAAAGCACGAGTAGAGCTTGAAATTGGGGAAAATTAAGTGCTAGGGTTATGCTAACAATGTGAAGGGGTACCACCTGTGGGTCCCACTATCCACAAGGTTATTGTTAAGCAGAAATGAAATGATGCTCCAACCAGAAGGTGTTAAAGAACAAAAAAACTTGGTTTGCATGGTTGAACAAATCTCAGTATGGTTTAAAGAGAGCTCAGGTGTTTGTACCAGAGATTTGATTCCTTCATAAGCCTCGGTTACAACAGACTGAGTGTTTTGACCATTGATGTTGTATATGGATGACATGTTGGAGGTAGACCCCAACAAAGTTCAAATCCAAGAATTGAAGGCATAATTGGCTAGGGAGTATGAGAAGAAGGACTTGGAACCAGCAAACAAGGATTTCAGGGATGCAAATTCACCGAGACAAAAAGATAGGAAGGTTTGGCTTTCTCAGAAGAAATACTTACTGATAATCTTGTGGTGCTTCAACATGAAAGATTGCAAGCCAATTTCGACCCCACTTTCTATCAATTGTTCCTCACGTGCGAGTCCTAGCAGTGAAGCGGAGAGGATGGAGAAGTCTCGAGTATCGAGTGCATCGGTGGTGGAAAGCCTTATGAATGCTATGATGTGTACAAGACCAGACATTGCACAAGCAGTGAGAGTGGTTAGTAGGTTCATAGCGGGTTTAGTGGAAAGCAGTGAAGTATTGACAAGAGGTCCTTAGAAGGAACCTCAGGTGTTGCATTGCGTTTCGGAGGATCAGAATTATGTGTCAATAAAGTCTACGTGGATTCGATCCTACTGAAGTCTATCAGAAGAACAAGCAACATGAAGGCAGAGAATAAAGCATGGTGTGAAGATTTGATTAATTTCATCAAAATCTTCAAGTGGGAGATTGTGAGAAAAGAAGTCCCACATCGATGGAAACTTACTTTGGGGCTTACTTTTAATGTTATAAAAGGAGTCTAGTGTTTCCTTAGGAAATCATCCCAAAGTCTCTCCCATCTTATTCCTTTTGTTTTATTTTTTTTGAGAGAAGAATTAAGAGAGAATATTAGTTTCTCCTTGTATTAGTTTTTTCTATTTTCAAGAGATGGGTTGTCATTGTTTTCTTGATTATTTAAGACAAAGAAAACTAATGCATTGTTGGAAAAAGAAAAGGAAAGTTTTCTTTGACTCATAAAAGTTACTGAATCTGTGCGTCGTGTTTGCACATGAAAATGAAATATTTGTGAGTTAGAATCTGGATGCATATTGAAGGTTTTATGCAATCATGTATATCAGTTCTATGCATACAAAATTCACCGATAGTTTCTCTTATTCATTGTAAAGAACTGAGTGTGATATTACTGGTTTAAGATGGCTGGGTCAACCAAGTTTCTTCAGAAATCAGAGAAGTTTTCTGAAAATAAAAAGAAAGAATTAGACTGGGCACACTTTTCGTCAAGTTTTTAGTCGTTTCCAATAATACACCGTCACTGCCTTGGATGTTTCGTTTAAAGTTCTAACCAATGCATGGTGCTGCTCTGATATAGGGCTATGAACCCTAATTAATATTTTTTCTGCTCAGATCATTTATTGTTTCCATTGAATAACTAAAAAGATTGAACTGTATCGTGTGTAATAAAGACAGAAGAAAGGTTAGACGTCAGTACTTGTTTAAAGTGTTGGATTCCTAGATTTTTTATTTCACTTAAATAATTTTATTCATTTTTTTTCAACAGTATATATTGTGTCAATTGTTTCCACATATACATGTAATATTAATCATAACGAAAGTTGTTTGTTTAACTCTCCCACAATAAGTAACACATTAGTAAAATAAAAAAACAGAGTATAAAAGAAAATATCATTAACTTAAACATATATGTTGAGATTATAAAAAAGCACACCAGAAATTTAATAAAAGAATACATAAAAGTCATAGAATCACTCCATATTTAACATGATTTAGTTGCTTTTTCGTATTCTCTCAACTGATATAACTTTTTATCTCATTACATCTTTGAAATGAAACGAAAAACAACTTATATGACTTTTTTTCCTGTGTCTAAATTGAGTTCAGATTCTCTACTGATTTTTTTTGTGCTGTTCTTTATTGAACATTAAAAATACTCTGTATTGGTATTTTAAATATCTTTTTAATATATTTTAAAACATCAAAATTAGTGATAATCAGTGTATTATGAAAACACAGTAGAGGAACATCACAAAAGAACCCAACAAAGAATCCAAATTCGTCTATCTAAATCACACATAACTTGTTGTCGCTAAATATTCATAGATAAATGTCTTGACACCTCAAAAGCCTTAAAATTGTACATTATTGCCATCTTCAATCTTAATGAAATCAACTTGTCTTCGCAGAGAGCCTTTGATCAACAACTTGTCTGAAGATCTAAAGGCCACTTTGAATTCAAACGTCTGCGTTTTGGTTTTCTTCCTTCCTGGTATTTGGATTTCCCATCCACCCAAAAATAATTCCATTAAACCAGTTAAAAATTAACAAAAAATAAAAAGGTTTTGGATGGAAAAGCAAAACAAAAAATAATATAATATTCTCTTAAATTCAAATTATTTACAGCTGTAAAGTATTATTACAAGTTATTGCTAATAGTAAAAATAAAAATAGAAAGTGTAACCTCAAAAATGTCAAAATGTGACTGTATGATAATAAATTTTCAATTTAAATCACCGAGAAAATAATGAAAGTTTCTCATTTTTTCACATGAAATCTCTCGAGACATAAAGAACAAAATTGGTCTGTAATATTGTTCTATTTTGTTTTGTTATTATTAGTAGGATTTACTGATAAGCAAATATCATTAACAAACAAAATTGGTCTGTTGCATGCTGTCAAACACAGATAAATCATGAGCAGCATTGTGTTGCAGTAATTTTGAGATGCTAACCTCGTATATTGTAATGTCTGTCCTGTGAAAGATGAAATAGTGCATTTGATTAACAACATCATCCATTCATTTTTCTTTGCCTTCAGATAACATACTTGTTGCATTTGTTGGATCTCTTTCTTACCTGGTTGCAAAAATACATTGTTTAGAAGATGGAATAATAGGAACTATTAGTTGTGAATAATGATGTTAATTTACTTGATTTTATGAGGTGAATAAATAAAATGTTTGGTTAATGTAGTTAGATATATATCTTGAAAGAAGTTGTTAAAGATAAACATAATAATGCTTACTGTTAAATAAAAAAAGAAACTTTAAGTGGCTATAATATGTAAAAATATATCGAGAAACATTAAAAAAAAGATAAAATGTAGATGTTTAACCTTTTTATAAACAATAATCTGACATAAAATATGAAAATCTATTGCATTAAAAAACTTACAACGAGAACTTCCGGTGACAGCAAATATATGAGAATGGAGAAGAAAGGGAGCACCGAGAGTGTAAGGTTTCAGCGATTTAGGTTAGATTTATATAGCCGAATACGAGGGTCCACCGTCTCAGTTACTCGTGGTCGTAAAAGAGTTGTAAAATTACTTAATTATCTTTTATTAAACAAGACCAGTAATTCAATTTTTTAAAGCATGACTTCACTTAAAAACCGTCATAAAAGTTCTTATATGTAATATTTTAAAGAGTGAATTCATATCCATAATTTTGAAATGTAATTGATCTGTATTGATAAGAAAACATTTGTGCACAATCGTTCAACATGGTGAATGAAGAACGTGAAAAAAGTTTACTTACTAAAAAAATATTATCACATTAATCAAATAGAAGTTTCATAATAAATTTAAAATTATTGATATTAAAGTATATGCAGTACGATGATAAGACATGAATAATTTGATGATGAGATATTTCATTTAATTAAAACAATCTGATAAAGGATTAAAGGACGAGCATTTTCCTATACACAATTTATTTGTTTTCACTTCATTCATCGATATCAGGGTTAATTTATATATAAACTGTACTTAATATATAGAATTTTTGATGTGCTTTTCTGATACCTTCTTTCAAACAAGACAAAATTGGCATGGAACAAAAGTATCAGTGCATTGCTGTCCCGGACACTGTCTTTTTGAAATAATTAACAAAAATGAATTGTCCTTTCCTAACGTGAATGACAGAAACTGATTCAGGGTTTTTGGATACAAATGGCAGCCATGCAATATTTATACTCAAACTTACTGCTGTGTAAAAAATATAAGTTAAAAAATACAACAGCTGTAAATAATTTGAATTTAAAGGAAATTAACTTAAAATATATACCACTGTTATTTCTTTGTTTTTATTTTTATCAAAAACTTTTATTTTACTTTTTAACTGGTTTAATGCAATTATTTCTTGGTGGATGGGAATCTCAAATGCCAACAAAGCAGAAAAACCTAATTAGTCTTAGAGCATCGTAAACGCACATTGCAATTCAACGCAGTGTAGAACATTATTTTCTGGATAGTGGGAAAGAAACATTTATTTGGCTAAATTGATAATTTTTTTATTGAGAAATTTTATTATTTATTTTATACTAATTTTATGATGCATACTCTACAGAAGTATGATAGTTAAATAATGATAGAAATTTTACAACAGCATCATAATTGAGCAAGTTGGCCTCAAATTCGGTTATATAAATCTTAACATAAAACCCTAAAAACTCACACTCTTGCTCGCACTTCCTTTTTCATTCTCATGCTTTGCGCCGCCGGAAGCTCGTTTCTGAAATCCTAAGTTTTCACATAATAGGTTCCATATTTGATCTCAAATTATCGTGTGTAAAGTGTAAGCATAAACTAGAATATGATCCTATTATAGATTTTAATAATCAATTATAAGCAATATTCTATATTGATAATCATGTTGTAAAAAGTAAATGCAAGCGTCCCTGAATTGGTCATAACAATAATATTAGAGCACTAATGATACAGTGAATTTCCTTTGTAGAGCAGCACCTTTATTTCCCTTTGGTTTTCTCTCTTGATGGGGATAGGGAGAAAGGAACAGGAAAAGTACGTTATGACTCACTCTGTGTGCTCTCAGAAGGGGGACCACGACCATTTATAAACTGAATTACTTAAGTTTTAGTATTTCTAATTTGGCCCCTCATCAAATTAGAAATTACAAAATGATCTCTACACAATATTTATTTTCATGACATATACCTTTAACCAAATCTTTAATTTAGTCAGATCACTTTATTATTTGGCTTTATAAATAATGGCTGTAACACATTTAATTATGTATCATATATATGCATGACCCAAAATTACTAACAATCTTCCACTGGTCACAAATATATATGTCATTACAACCTTATAAATGTGTTAGACTTTATGAGTTCAAAATTGCCATTATACTACTCGAGCATAGTCCAAAAGTCTCGTCCATTAATTGTATCAATATGTATAACCAAACCAGTTTTTCATTGCATCAATCGCAACTAAAACCAACAATGATCACTAATTCTGACACAACCAAATGACATGGATTCATCATGAAATGTGTAGCTTGAAAAATTATGTGAAGGTGATCTGTATACACACATCTATTTTCAACTGGTCCAAACTTTAACTTAATGAGATCGATATAAAAACTTAATGTACAAAGTGTAAAATTAAAACCACATATATAAATAACCAAATATGTATGAAAGTTCAATGTATGCATACAAGAAATTAAACATAGAACATAAAATATATGAAAATGACTATCTCTCCCTAAACCTCATATTCCTCAAACTGTAAAACACCCATGTGAGCAACATGTTAGAATTATGGTGCTTGATTTAGTCCCACATCGCTTAAAATAGTGAGATGTGGTTCTCTATTTTACTATATAAGAGACTCTGTGTAAAGCTTTAAGATACACCAAAAATACAAATACTTCCTAGTGTAGTCGTGGACGTAGGCATACACATTGTAGCCGAACCACGTTAAATTCTCTGTGTCTATTTTTCTCTCCTTTATTCTTTCCTTTATTGCCTTGTTCCTAACAATTGGTATCAAGAGCCATTTTTCTTAGTATGCTCTGTGGTTGCAGCATTGTCTGATCTTCCACATCAGAAAAGATTTGGTTTCTATTTTTTTCTTCTTGGGGATCTCAGTTTAGAGAAGTAGTAGGAGCTTTGGTCAAAGGCAGCAGAAGCTTTGGTCAAAGGCAGCATGAGCTTTGGTCAAAGGCAGCAGGAGCTTTGGTCAAAGGCAGCAGGAGCTTTGGTCAAAAGCCGCAGCAGGAGCTTTGGTCAAAAGCCGCTGCAGGAGCTTTGGTCAAAAGCGGCAGGAGCTTTCGTCAAAGCAGCAAGAGCAATGGCATTGGAAGAAGGGAAGGTGAGGATTGAGAAGTTTGATGGCAGTGACTTCGGGTTCTGGAAGATGCAAATAGAGGACTACCTGTATCAGAAGAAGTTGTATCTACCCTTAACAGGGCAGAAGCCAACTGACATGGAGCAGGCGGAATGGGATTTGTTAGATCGGCAGACACTCGGTGTGATCCGATTGACATTAGCCAAGAATGTTGCGTTCAACATCATGAACGAGAACACAACCGTAGATTTGATGAAGGCATTGTCAAATATGTATGAGAAGCCATCTGCAGCCAATAAAGTGTATTTGATTCGCAGACTAGTCAACCTAAAAATGGGTGAAGGTAACTCGATTACTAATCATATTAGTGAATTCAATACAATTATTGCGCAGTTGACATCAGTGCAGATAACATTTGATGATGAGGTGAAAGCATTAATTTTATTATCATCTCTTCCGGAAAGTTGGAGTGCAACTGTTACTGCAGTTAGTAATTCTGCAAGTAATAGTAAGTTGAAGCTTGATAACATCCGTGACTTGATCTTAAGCGAAGATGTTCGCAGGAAAAGTTCAGGGGAATCTTCCAGTTCTAGTTCCGGTTCAGCATTGAGTACTGAAACTAGAGGAAGAAGTAGCCAGAAAGGTCGTAATCAAGGCCGAGGCAGATCAAAGTCTAGAGAGAAATCAAAACCAAAATTCCGGAATGATATCACTTGTTGGAATTGTCAGAAAAGGGGTCACTTTACAAATCAATGTAGGGCTCCAAGGAAGAACAACAACAAGAGGCAAGATAGTGATCAATCAGCAAATGCAGCAACGGATGAAATTGAAGATGCACTATTATGTAGTCTAGATTGTTCTATTGATTCATGGATTATGGACTCAGGTGCGTCATTTCATACTACACCTTCTTTAGAACTATTATCTAACTATGTTCCAGGAAATTTTGGGAAGGTCTACCTTGCAGATGGGAAATCTCTTGATATTATAGGAAGAGATGATATCAATATCAGAACCTCTAATGGAAGTGTGTGGACTTTGAAGAATGTCAGACATATTCCAGCCTTAAAGAGAAACTTAATATCTATAGGGCAGTTGGATGATGAGGGGCATTACACCACCTTTGGAGATGGACATTGGAAAGTAATGAAAGGTAATCTTGTTGTTGCTCGTGGGAAGAAGCAAGGATCTCTTTACATGATTGCAGATGAGGATATGATATCAGTTGCAGAAGTTGGCAACAGTTCCTCTTTGTGGCATCAGAGACTTGGGCATATGAGTGAGAAAGGAATGAAGCTCATGGTCTCTAAAGGTAAAATACCTAACTTGAAGCATGTTGACGTTGGACCTTGCGAACATTGTATCTTTGGAAAGCAGAAAAAGGTTAGCTTCTCCAAAACAAGTAAGTCGTCTAAAGTTGAAAGACTAGCACTAGTGCATACAGATGTTTGGGGGCCAGCTCCAGTGAAATCTCTTGGAGGTTCACAGTATTACGTAACCTTCATTGATGACTCTACAAGAAAGGTATGGGTTTATTTTCTTAAAAATAAATCTGATGTGTTTTCTGTGTTTAAAAGGTGGAAACAGGAGGTTGAGACTCAAACAGGTTTAAAGATTAAATGTTTGAAGTCTGATAATGGTGGAGAATATGACAGTAATCAATTCAAGGAGTTTTGTTCAGAGAATGAGATCAGAATGATCAAGACGATTCCAGGAACACCAGAACAAAACGGTGTGGCAGAAAGAATGAACAGAACCTTGAATGAGAGAGCAAGATGTATGAGAATCCAGTCAGGATTACCCAAGGTATTTTGGGCAGATGCAATAAGCACAGCAGCCTATCTCATAAACAGAGGACCATCAGTTCCTTTAGGCTATCAGTTACCTGAAGAAGTATGGTCTGGAAATGAGGTAAACCTTTCACATCTGAAAGTTTTTGGTTGTGCTTCATATATTTTGTTGAACTCTAATAGTAGAGATAAATTGGACCCTAAGGCAAAGCGATGCTATTTCATTGGCTATGGATCTGACATGTATGGCTACAGGTTTTGGGATGACCAAAACAAGAAAATTATCAGAAGTAGAAATGTTACTTTTAATGAAAACATGTTCTATAAGGACAGGACTGCAGAATTTGCAAATGCAAATAAAAAGCCAGAGCAGGTATCATTAGAAGAAGTTTCAAAAAGTGATGTAGCCATCAGAAGGCAGAATACAGATGTAGAGCCTGAGTCAGAGCCCGAGTCAGAGTTTGGGTCAGAACCTGAACAGATAGTAGAGTCAGTAACTTCTGAATTACCGACTAGAAGGTCTAGCAGAACCATTGTAGCACCACAAAGGTACTCCCCTTCATTGCATTACTTGTTGTTGACTGATGCTGGTGAGCCAGAGCATTTTGCTGAGGCTATGCAGGGAGGTGAATCTATTAAGTGGGAGCTAGCAATGGAAGATGAGATAAAGTCTCTTCAGAAGAATAAGACATGGTCTTTAACCAAGCTTCCAGAAGGAAAGAAGGTTTTGCAAAACAGGTGGGTCTATCGGTTAAAAGAAGAAACAGATGGCAGCAAACGATATAAGGCCAGACTCGTAGTGAAAGGGTTCCAACAGAGACAAGGAATTGACTTCACAGAAATTTTCTCTCCTGTTGTCAAGATGACTACCATCAGAGTTATCTTGAGTATAGTAGCTGCAGAAAATCTTCATTTGGAGCAGTTAGATGTGAAAACTGCATTCCTACATGGAGATCTTGAGGAAGAAATCTTTATGGCACAACCAAAAGGTTTTGAAGTACAAGGCAAAGAGAATCTTGTATGCAAGCTTCATAAAAGTTTGTATGGGTTGAAACAAGCACCGCGACAATGGTATAAGAAGTTTAATGAGTTTATGAGAAACTCAGAATTTCACAGATGTGAAGAAGATCATTGTTGTTATGTGAAGAAATATATTGATAGTTATATCATTCTTGCCTTGTATGTTGATGACATGTTGATTGCTGGTGCTAATATGGCAGAAATTGACAGGTTGAAGAAACAATTGTCAGAAAATTTTGAAATGAAGGATCTTGGTCCAGCCAAGCAAATTCTTGGTATGAGAATTTCCAGGGATAGATCTAAAGGTATTCTAAATTTATCTCAGGAAAAATATATTGAAAAATTGCTTAGCAGGTTCAATGTTGGAAATGCTAAAACCAAGAATACACCTTTGGGAACTCACTTAAAGTTCTCAAAAAGGCAATCTTCTCAGACAGAGGAAGAAGAAAATCACATGTCTAAAGTGCCATATGCATCTGCAGTAGGGAGCTTGATGTATGCTATGGTTTGCACCAGACCTGATATAGCACATGCAGTGGGAGTTGTGAGCAGGTTTCTATCCAATCCCGGAAAGGAGCATTGGGAAGGCGTGAAGTGGATATTGAGATATTTGAAGGGCACTTCAAAGATGCATTTGTCCTTTAAAAGAAGTAATCTCACTTTACAGGGGTTTTCTGATGCAGATTTGGGAGGTGATTTAGATGGTAGAAAGAGCACAACAGGTTATATTTTTACGTTGGGTGGCACAGCTATTAGTTGGAAGTCCAAACTTCAAGGAAGAGTCTCCCTTTCAACCACTGAAGCTGAATATATAGCTATCTCAGAAACAGCAAAAGAGATGATATGGTTGAAGAATCTTCTAAAAGAATTAGGAAAAGGGCAAGATGAACCTTCATTGTTCAGTGACAGTCAAAGTGCCATTTGTCTTGCTAAAAATCCAATTCTTCACTCCAGATGCAAACACATTGAATTGAAGTATCATTTTATCAGAAACTTGATAAATGATGGAGATTTGATTTTGTTGAAGATTCCAGGTGCAGAGAATCCAGCTGATATGTTAACCAAGACTGTCACAACAACTAAGTTGAGGCTTTGCATTGCCTCAACTGGCCTTCGAGAAGATTGATGATGAAGGCACTACACTAGGTGGTAATGTAAATCAAACCCCATGGGAGAATTGTTAGAATTATGGTGCTTGATTTAGTCCCACATCGCTTAGAATAGTGAGATGTGGTTCTCTATTTTACTATATAAGAGACTCTGTGTAAAGCTTTAAAATACACCAAAAATACAAATACTTTCTAGTGTAGTCGTGGACGTAGACATACACATTGTAGCCGAACCACGTTAAATTCTCTGTGTCTATTTTTCTCTCCTTTATTCTTTCCTTTATTGCCTTGTTCCTAACACAACATGCTCATGAAAGACCTTGGGTGGAAGTCCTTTAGTTAGAGGATCTGCAATCATGGAATTTGTCCCTAAATGTTCTATGAAAATCTGTCCACTCTGTACTCTTTCTTTAACAACTAGGAACTTAAAGTCGATGTGCTTCGACTTAGTCGAGCTCCTATTGTTGTTGGAATACAATACAACTGATTTATTGTCACAAGTGGTCTTTCAATGCCTTCCACAATTTTCAGCTCTGTGACAAAATTTCTCAGTCATATCTCGTGATTAGATGCCTTATAGCATACTACAAATTCTGCTGCTGGTGGATGAAGCTGTAAGAGTTTGCTTGACACTGCGCCAAGAAACCGCACCACCTGCCAACATAAAAATATAACCTGAAATAGATTTCAAAATTTGATTATTTATATGTTTCAAAATCAAATATATTTATTTTATATATTAAACAACCAAAAAATATATAAAATAAATAAAATTATTTATATTTCAAAAATATAAATCCTTATGTTCAAATATCTTATTTGAACCCAAAATTCAAAATTAATTAATTCAATTAGGTTTTTTTTATCTACTTCTCTTCACACGAACAGAACAAGAAGGGAAACCCTAGTCTCTAGCCACCATGTTCTGCGAAGCCGCCGTCATGAACCAGATCGGTGCTGCCGCGAGGCCACCCTAGCCGCCACACCGTGACACAGCACCATCACGCGAACACTATCACGCACCCACCGACGCGAACACCATCACACACTTGTAACGCAACACCGGCAACACCATCATGACTGCGATCCACCGTGAGCAGCGCGACGAACCATCGCAACAGAGGTTGCGCACCGCTGCAGGAAGCCACTGCGAGATCTCCGCCGCAGCGAGCCATCTCCGCTGCGACGAAACCAGAACCAGACGCCCCTATGGCCGTCGCAGCAGCAGACCCACCGTTACGCACCCCTCAACCCCAGCAAACGCAATCATGGCAGCACCCTCGTGAGTCCAGGTCATGCACCGCTGAGACGAAGACGCGAAACCCCCGCTATAACAGAACGACTCTGGACTAGATCGGACGCGAGCCACCACCGCGAGTCCATCTGCAACAAGGAAGCAATCGCGAGTCACCGCCGCTGCAGAATACACCTCCTCAAACCTGCAGAAAAACCAGAAACAGAGGTGCATTTGCAGAAGGGGAAAAGAGGCCGCTGTCGTCGCAACAGAGGTCGTGCGACTGCACTGCTGGAGGAACCACCGTCGACGCAGCCGTGAAGCTGAATCGTTTCCGCCGACGATGAAACTACTACGAGTCGCGCACCGCTGGAGAACCTTTGTGACAGAGATCGATGCATATCCAGTGACGCGAACCACAACGGCGCAGTTCCAGTGATGAAGATGAAGGCACTCGAGGAAGGAGGAACACCAATTGAAAATTAGGGTTCACGCATATGGGATGCTAGGGTTTTGAACCCTCGAGAACAATCCACCAGATTTGGGGATTTTTAACTAATTGGTTCTGAATTAGGGATTTAGGTTCTGAAAAATTAATTAATTTATCCAAAAACAAAAACAAATATGAATTAAATATGAGCGGCTCTGATACCATATATAAGTATAAATGCATAATATAATATAATATAATTCTATTATAGATTTTAACAATCAATTATAAGTAATATTCCATATTCATAATTATGTTGTAAAACGTAAATGGAATGGATGCTGTAACAATCAATCATAAGCAGTATTCCATATCATAAAATTTTGACATTTTTGAGAATGTATTTTTTATTTTTACTGTTAGCAGATAACTTGTAATAATATTTTGGTTTTAAATAATTTGAATTTAAGAGAATATTATTTCTTGTTGTTCATTCTCATCCAAAGTCATGTTATATGATATTTCGAAAGCAGTATCCTACGTGTTTTTTTGTTTTTTTCCATGATCTGCATTCAGTTATAGAAAACAAAAGAAAAGCATGTAACAAATTCATTTTTGTGGTTTTAGAACTTGAATAACGATGAGGTGAAGTGTACCATGCACTCCCACTTGAATAACAAATTCATTTTCTGTATTTATAACAATAGCAAGAAAATTGTAAATTAAATAATTAAATATTACTCTGAACACTGTTTTCTGCGTTCTTCTGGTCTGATAAAACAAAATTGGCATGCAAAGAACCAATGCATGGCTGTCTGAGATGCATTCTCTGCCTTTCTCTGGAAATAATTAAAAAGTAATTTTGTCCTTTTCTGGTTTCAAAGAATTATTGTTTTGCAAATGATTCCAGTGTACCAAAGAAAATCCTCAAGAAAAAACAAAGAAACTTTTACCACAGAAAAAAGGAGAAGAGAGAATATGATTTAACCAATGCATGTTATCACTTTATATTGTTTGTCTGTTACTTGAAAATTTGAAGATAAATTTTGGTTAGAAATAAGAGAGGAGAAAGAAGTAAGATTTATTTTGTGATTATTATTCACAGCTTCTTCAACATCACAGAAATCAGAATGCATGCAAAAGGGTAAGATTCATCGTTCAAATGCTTCTGCAGTTTGCTGCTGAGATGTATCAGAGGGACCAGGATCAATCACATATTCGAGTTTTAATTGTTTAGGAGCGTTACAAAAGATTGTAATTGCAAATATTTTGTCTAATGTTATCAATTTCTATCAATTTTAATCTTCTTTTATTCCTTACTACTAACTCTTATTATTTGTATCAGTTTCTTATTATCAGTTTTAATATACGATTCTGTTCAATTTATAAACGCATGAAACCTTATAACCTCTCTTTATTAAATGATGTAGCAGATGAATCTAAAGTAAATACAAAAACTAATTAACAAAATATACTCTATGCTATAAAAATGAACTTCAAATTATTCATTCCTCTTACGAAAACAGTTTGAAAGCACTTCGCTGGGGTAATTTTGGAAATAGAACTGATCCACGAGTAAAGAATCATTGAAATCAAATCAAATTCTAGAGCACCATAATTTCATACATTAACATATTCATTCCATCCTAATGTTGTTTTGTATTACAAATACCTACAAATTATTAACAATAATAGAAATATAATAGCTATTTTTTTTTTAATCAGCACAAAAAAATATATTTAATAGGGACAATTGGGTTGTCCCAACCCATACATAACGTAATATATACAAAAAGAAAGACAAATGGCAACAATATACTATTCCTTCTCTAAATGATGCTGCAAAAAAACATTATCATGACAACAATCCCATTGAAGACTAAGTTTTACATTATAGTTCCTTTTCTATAACAATGCCAAAAACATCTATTCAAAGAGTCCTCCATGCATACTTGAATCAAACATAGTCTCAATTCTTTTCACTGTAGATTTTGTGGTCTTCAATGGATCGTCCACATAATCCTACAACCATGAAAAAAACCACAACCAAGAATCCCACAACAACAAAAAACCACAACATCATATAAAGACACATAATGGTGACAACTCACTCATTACGCTTTTCAAAACATGCATAAGAGATCAATGGAGTTTTAGATGTTATGATTAACGTCGCATTGATTTTAGACACGTGGTTGGGCATAAGCACCAGTCTGAATACGAAAAAGATGCTCTTGGGTACTTATTTGTGATCCAGGCCCATGTTTTAACTTGTGCCAAAGAAAACATTTCCTCAACATCTACTTTTGCATTCCTAAAAATGATATTATTCCTTTGGTTCCAAATACTCCAAATTGTTGCCACCCACATACATCTCCAAACAATATTGCAACTTTTACTTAATCCTAGGTGTTCGAATTGGAGAAAATGAATCTCAGCAGAATTATGATGTACTGAGTAGAGTCCTAACCAAGAATCACACATTTTCCATAAACGTGCAACTATCCTATAACTAAAGAATAAATGTGTGACGGTTTCATCGCAACAGTGACACATGACACAAACTTTGCTGCCTACCTCAACACCCCTATTTTGTAGGTTATCATATGTGGCCACTCTATTAATTATGACCCTCCATGCAAAGTATTGGGCTGATGGTAATGCTTTCATTTTCCAAAAGAGTTCGAACAAATTCTCTTGTTGTGTTCCATTACTCTTATTTAATTTCTTATATGCATATTTCACTATATACACCTTTGTTTCGTCATCATTCCATATTCTCTCATCCTCTCTATCTCTAAGTAATGTAGTGCCCTCCACCTCCCTCATGAGGTTTGCCACTATATCCTTCTCCCATTCGAACCACTCTCTTCTCCATTGTAAGTTCCACACCCAATTTTCTCCATTCCAATATCCGAAATCCCCTAACTTTGCTTTCTTTAAGATTGAATTTGTATATAACCTCGGATACTTATCCTTTAGGGGGATTTCACCTAGCCATAAATCGTCCCAAAAATTGATTTTATTACCTATCCCTCTATTCCATCTTATATTTCTATCAAACCAATTTTCCTTACACCTTCCCCCACATATTTTCCTAATATCTCTCCACCACCATGAGTCATGACTACAAACTTTTTTATCGTCTAATTTTCTCCAAGACTCATATTTGGATAGCACAATATCTTTCCAAAGTCCAGGTTCTTCCTTACCTAGTCTCCATTTCCATTTTCCTAGCAAGGCTATGTTGAACTTGTCCAAGTCCTTTACTCCCAACCCACCATCTTCCTTAGTTCTACATATATGTTCCCACCTAACCCATGCAATCTTCCTACCTTCATGGCCCCATCCCCAGAGGAACTCCCTTTGTAATTTTCTAATAATTTTCCCCACACTAACAGGTATTTTGAAAATAGATAAGTAATACAAAGGAATGGTAGAAATTACAGATTTTATTAACATTACCCTTCCTGCAAAAAGATAGATGTCTTCCTTTCCATTTAGACAACCTCTTTCTTATATTTATTATCATATCATTCCAAAAAACTTTTTTTCTATGATTTGCCCCTACCTTTATACCTAGGTATAGAAAAGGTATATTCATAGTCATACAATTCAGCATTATAGAGAATCTTTCAATCATTCTATTTTGCATACCAATACTTCCTAGCTTGGTCTTATGAAAATTAACTTTTAGTCCAGAAGCTATTTCAAAACATCTAAGAATACTTTTTATGACCATTATGTTTTGGGTTTTAGGTGAGCAAACAAATATTGTATCATCCGTAAACTGTAGCATGTTAATTGGTATTTGCTTCTTACCCACCTTTATTCCTTCTAATAAACCTTTATACTCAGCTTGTCTAACTACTCCTGCTAACCCTTCAACAACTATGAGGAATAAAAAAGGAGCTAGTGGATCCCTCAGCCTAAGGCCTTTTGTAGGGGAAAATTGCTCTGTTGGGCTACCATTGACTAAAACTGAAATGGTTGATGATTCTAAACAACCCCTTATCCATTTTATCCATTTATCACAAAAACCCAATCTAGCCATCATGTACAAAACGACTTCCCAATTGACTGAATCGTATGCTTTCTCAAAATCAACCTTTATAATGGTGCACTTACCCTTTATTCTCCTAACTTCATCTATGACTTCATTAACTAGCACCACACTATCCAATAGGCCTTTGCCCTCTATGAATGCAGATTGTTTTTGGTCAATTATCTTATGTAAGACTTTTTGCATTCTTTTTGATAAAATTTTGGATATTATCTTGTAGACACTTCCTACCAGAGATATAGGCCTATATTCCTCCAAACCTTGTGGGTCCTATGTCTTTGGTATTAAAGTAATAAATGAAGCATTACTCCCATTAGCCAACTTCCCACAACTATGAAAACTATTCACAGCCCTTATTATGTCCAATTTATAGTGTCCCAGAATTGTTTGATAAAATTGAAATTAAAACCATCAGGTCCAAGGCTTTTGCTACTATCACAATCCCATATTGCTTCCTTGATCTCATCTTCTGAAAATCTACTTGTTAGTGAGACGTTATCCTCCCTATTAATACTTGTGAATTGTACATTATCTAACCTAAATTTAATATCCGATTTCTTCGTAAATCTTTTTTCAAAGAAATTTTTAATGTTTTCTTTGACCTTCCTTGGTTCCTCACACCACTGATTTTCGATTTTAACGCCCTTTATCATATTTTTCATCCTTCTCCATTTAATCATCCTATGAAAAAACTTGGTATTTAAATCACCTGCCTCCAACCATTTCACTCTTGATTTTTGTTTATGTAACACTTCTTGTCTATAGTTTATCCTTTTTAGTTCTGCAAACATATGTTTTCTCTCACTCATACCCTCTTCATCTAAGCCATTGTCTTCATCCTTTTTATCTAACTCACTAATTTTTGACATTATTTTTTCCTTACTTATATTTACATGTCCAAACACCTCCTTATTCCAAACCTTTAAGTCCTTTTTTAACCTTTTCAACTTCTCTTTTAAAATCCAAATTTCATTTCCATTTATGTCGTAATTCCTCCACCACTCTTTAACTATGTCCATAAACCCTGCTTTTGTGTGCCATACATCTAGATATCTAAAAGGTTTAGGTCCAATGAGGGAGTGTTTAATTACTAAAGCACAATGATCAGAAACTAATATATCTAACACATACTGCTTAGATTCAGGCCACAAATCTAACCACTCTTGTGATACTAGTGCTTTATCCAAGTTAATGAATATAGCTAATGAATATTGATAATGAAAAAATATACAAGTTATTATACTATTTCGATTAAAGATGACTATTTTGCCTACGTGAGACAATAAAAATGGGTCATCTTCGCCTTTGTGAGGTAGTAGAAGAGGATGGGTTCGAGTATTATACTCTCTTGCATGTGTGAGGTAGTGGAGAGCGAAGAGATGTGTTGCCTTAGCTTTGACTCATTGTTGATATTTATTGTTAATCAATTTCAACCGCAAAACTATATATATATATATATATATATATATATATATATATATATATATATATATATATATATATATATATATATATATATATATATATATATATATATATATATATATATATGTAGTGTAATACATGTTGGGTATTGTTTCATTATCTCACTCCTAATTTTAAGTTTCAGTATATGTTTTGTAATAACATTTACTATAGAAACTGGAAATATAGAAGAAAAACATTTAAAAAAGAATGTCTCACAATAAATATATATATCCTGAAAGAACATAACAAATAAAAGTAAAAGGAAAAAACAAAAAAAAATTAACTTTGACTTATGTAACACCCCATTTAAATAATAACCTTAATTGAAATGAAATGTTACACAAATAGAATGAGAAACAAAGTCAGAAGTGTAACGATATTCCTTACTAATACCCAAAGAAATCTAGGAAAAGATTTAAGTCACACCACGATGCCAAATATAAAGTGAAGTAAGAGATTGACAGTAAATTAAATAAATCCAGACCGTGTACACCGATAAATGGCATATGCAAACCGAGGAGGAGCCAACTTGAAAGGTGGAGGATTGAGGTAAGTTGATATTTGTGTTCTTAACATCTCTTATTTGTTTCTGCAGGAACAATTGGCGCCCACTGTAGGCCATGAAGTAACACCTTACCGAGCAATCCGCATACTATCAACGATGGTTTCTACTCGTAGCAGAGCTGGAATCACGAAGCAACCTGAGGCAGGTCCTACTGCACTGACTGACGTCACCCCGGACTTGGCTGCCATCCTTGAAGACCAAGCCAAGATGCAACAAGAGCTCACTAACCTGAGAAAGGGCAGTGCCGGCGAGATGGAAGCGCTCAGGCAAGAAAACACATGGTTGAGAAGAAAGATCGAGGCTGACCCTACCCAAAAAGGGAAGGCCAAGGAATCTTTAGAAGCCCCCAAGTCTCCGGCTCATCAGCCTAGTGAAGAAGAAAACGAGTACAACCCCACCCCGCACACATTCACCACCACTCAGCAAACACCCATCATCTCTACCCATCACACAAACATTCATCCCACCATCCCTAGACACATTGCAGCACCAACCCCTGCTACCACCCTTCCCACCACCCATATCCCACCTCATAACTTCATAACTAGTTTCCCTACCTTCGTCCACCATCCCATTCTACCACACCCGTTACCACCCCAACCACCCAAGTGTCGCCACCCTTTCACTATCACCATCACCAACACACCTCTCCCTGTCCAGTGGGAACCTTTCACACTGGACCACTATACGGGAGAGACCGACCTCGACGAGCACCTCAAAATATACATAACCCATGTCGCCCTTTATACAGCCCACGATGTCGTCTCCTGTAAAGCTTTCCCCACCACCCTCAAAGGTCCTACCCTTGAATGGTTCACTACTCTCCCACCATACTCCATCGACTGTTTTGACACCCTCTCTCACATGTTTACCACCCATTTCGCTGGCAGCCGCCCACATCAAACTACAACCCTATCCCTTTTCAATGTCTAACAAGAACAAGACGAGGCACTGCGTGCGTTTATCGACCGCTTCAACAAAGCCGCCCTTCGCACACCTAACCCCAATTAAGAAATGATCGTGTAATGTATGGGTCTAACCCTCAAACCAGGACCATTCGCTAATAACGTTTAACTCCACCCCCCGCCTCCATACACGAACTCAAGCTCCGTGCCACGGACTACATTCGCACAGAAGATATGTAGAACCTCCACACCAAGTTCTGCAATGATTACACCCCCTCCACCACTGACCGCGATAAACCACCCCCACGACCTGATGCTAAGCCAAGAGAGCCTAGACAACCACGTTTCACCAGATATGCGCCGCTAAGTGTCCCCAAATCCTGACTTCTTGACGAAGCCCTCCATGCTGACCTCATCCCACCACCTTGCAAAACATCCAACCCCCCAATGCAGACATGACTAAGTACTGTCGCTACCACGGAAACAATGGCCACACTACAAATGAGTGCAAAATGCTTCAAGATAAAATCGAAGAATTGGTTCGCGTTGGCCACTTCCGCCGCTTTGTCCGCAAAGACGAACACCCACATCCATCACGATCTGACAACCAACACCCCCTTAGCAGTACCCGCCACGATCGCCGCACCAGTCAACCAACCCACCAAGACCGACAACCTGCCCGTACTAACGTCAACCCGGCTAATCCCCCACTATGCGGCATAATTAACACCATCTTAGGAGGCTTTGCCAGCGGCGGATCCACCTCCTCCGCTAGAAAGAAACACCTTCATCACCTCTAATCCATTAACCACATAACCCACTCTCACCACAGATGCCGCATGCCTCCTATTACCTTTTCAGACGATGATTTCCATGGCGTCGACGAACAGCAGGATGATCCCGTGGTCATCACTATGGAGCTCGAGAACTACGCAGTAAAAAAGAGCCTAAGCGAGATAGCGTAGAAGCCACTATTCCAGGATTTTGAGCCTTCGCCTAGGCGAAAAGAGCTCGCTTGAGCGAGAGATCCTCTCGCTTGACCGAGACTCCTCTGCTTGAGCGAGAGGCTAGGCGAGAGTGCGATTTAGTTTGGTTGTTCTTTCCATTCTTGGATGTTTGGCGTGTAATTAATGGGTTTATTGTATGATGGCATGATGGGGATGAGTATACCTGATTAGGGGAGGCTTACATGTAGTGAATGGTGAGTTTGGCATGATGTTATGTGAAGCATACATGATGGGTTGGGTATATATGTGGTCATAAATCTGGCATGAACAATGATGAACAATGATGGTTGGTAATTCAGTGGCATGATATTGGTATGAGGGGAGACACTTTTCTCATGGTTGGTAACAACGAGTTGGTACTGGTTCAACATGGGATAAATGAGGATTGGTTATGGATGTTGGTATGAAGTTCCTATGCATGACGTTTGTGTTTATTTCTTGGCTGTTTATATATGTGTGTAAGGGGTCAGTACGTAATCCCTTGGAGTCTCTAGGTGAGGCTTCAGGGTCGTGCTTCAGTGGTCGGGACGTAATTCCATGGCCCCTGTTAGTGGGTGTCTATGGTGGTGCCCCATCTGTATAACTTGGTAAGGATTCAAGGTAAGGTTGCATCCTGACACTCTAAGGAGTTAGTTAGTCTCACCTAAAGCGGACTGACTCCTGTGGTGAGAGTAGCAGGAGGCCTGAAATTCATTAACGGTTAACCTTGTGGTGAGGAAAATTGATTCATTGTAACACTTATAACACATAGCTCAGGGGTGAGCAGAGGTATCCACCACAAGTGCAAGCATCCGCTGAATCTGACCAGGTTATATGTATCCGGATGAGTCGAGTCGTGTCTTAGTGTATTTTCTGAGAAGTCATAACATGCTTGGTTGATATGTGTATATGGGATTGTGAAAATATATTTGATTCTATGGATGGAATCTTTTGTGCTCTAGCTTACCCTACTTTTATTGTTGTGTGTTCTGATGTGTGGTACTCTCTTTTGCGATGATCATCAATTTGTTGGTGTGAGCAGATGTGAGGAACACCCGTGGGCAACAGGGAGGTGATGGTTCCGCTGCCTAGTCCGCATGGACTGGACTTTAATTTCTTCATGGGCTTTTCTTTAGGGCTATGGCCCATGTACTTGTTCGTCCTTGGATTTATATACTTTTTGTTAAACTCTTTATCCAGTTTTCTTTTGGGCATCGTGGTGTGCCTTGGGTTGTAAGGAGTTGAGTTTTAAACTCCAAGACTGCGCTAGTATGTTATTTGTATGTGATGCTTCCTTTAATTTCGCATATTAAATTAAATGGGGTGTTACACTCTATGATTTACCTTATAATTAGATACATAACTCTAATCTCTTTTATTATATTTTTTATTTTAATTTTTTATAATATAAATTTAATATAAATAATATAATGATATATAAATATAATTTTAAAAGATATATAAATATATGTAAAAATTAAAAAAAAAAACTTTGGGGTAGCTACGACTTTTCCTGTCATCACCAAGGTCCACTCGTGATTACATTATAAGATTTGTTTTGAAATTAATAAAAGCATTATCAGAAAAATAATGTATAGCAAATATATTGTTAATTTACTATAAGAAAAAAAAAATTATCTTAATTTAATATTTTCAGATTAGTCGCAATGACTTTAAGACAATTTTAACAATAATACAATTATTTACAAATTTAAAAGTAATAACTAAATTAATTAATTATTTAAATTATTGTGAATTACTTAAATAATGTAGTATTGTATAATGACATAAAATTAATTATTCAGGAGGAATTTGATTTGAAATTAATTATTGTATATGTCTTTGGGAAAGTGTGTGAAATTTATTATGCATTCCTTTATAAGACTTATTTTAGAATTAATAGGAACATTATCATAATTAATAATATAATGAACATATGCATATCAAATATATTGTTATTTTATTTTAAGCAATAATAATTGAGATTAATATATTACTTTATTATTAGTCCCATTGATTTTAAAGATAATTTTAGAAAAGTAATAAAATTATTAAAATTAAAATAATTATTATATTAATTAATTTTTTAAATTCATGTGAATTAGTTAAATATTGTAGTATTATATAAGAACAAAAAAGTAACTATTAAGTAGGAATTTGATTTTATTTAATTATTCACGTGTATGGAAAAAAGTATGGAATTTATTAATGCATTACCTTTATAAGATTTATTTGGAAATTAGTAAGAACATTATAATGATATAATATTAAAGATAAGAATGAATAATATTGTTTCTTTTATTCCTAATGTATTTATTTACATAATTATGTATGTAATTAAAACTATATTTTCCTTTTGCTAATTTATATTATATTTCTAATTTATCACTATTAAATTCCGATTTAATTATGTTTTCAAATGAAAAAAAAAAAAACTTAATGGAAGGGTTACATTCAAATAGGTCTATAAATAATATCATATACAATGTTATTCTTTGCATAACAATTTGAAGAAGTGAAATTTGTATTTGTGTTACAAGAAATGGAGAAGATTCTTCTTGCAACTCTCTTATTTGTCCTTGTCTCTCAAGGTGAGATTTTCTCTCATGAGAGAAATATTACTTTTGTTTACAAAATATTGTTGATGATCTGTGTTATGCATGATGCTTTCAGGTTATAGTCAATGCTCTTTGAGCAATATCGTTGTAACCCAATCTGCAACCGGAAGAAAAGTGCTTGGAAAGACAGAATGGACTGTGACTATCACAAATCGGTGTGCATGTTATCAAAAGAATGTGAAGTTGAATTGCAAAGGATTTCAAACTGTTGAAGCAGTTGAAGCTTCATATTTGAAAGTTTTAGGTGATTTTTGTCTTGTTAGTGACGGTCAACCTCTGTTTAATGGTGCCATTGAATTCAATTATGCTTGGGACACTCAATTTCCATTCAATCCCATTTCCTCAGATATTGAGTGTTAAGCGTACACCCAAAATATTTTTTCTGCTATCTTATATATCAATATTACCATTTTGTAATAAAACATTGCTCTTGTGATGTTGAATTCCTTTTCATAATTTTTAATTTACTATTTACTAGTTCTTTGGAAAGTGTTTGCTATGCTAATAATATATTCTATTTTTATATTGACTTATTTAATGTTAATGAAGTTAAATTGTTAAACCATATAGTGTAATAAGTGTTTACTATTTCGTATATAAAGCTTAACTGGACAACTATCTTTTTAAATATGTAACATTCGTCCATCCCTCTAGAAGAATCGTGTAATATTTTAGAAATTACAATAATATTAAATTCAAAGATTAAATTATTGAGTAAGTGTGATATATAGTCACTCAAAATTTATTGTGATAGAAGATAAATAATTGCATGGAAAACAGTTGATAGTTTTATAGATGGTGTGTTCCATGTTTGACACTTATTAAACACCGATATACATATGATATTTAGTGAAGTGTCTAATATGAAAGACATGTGTTTTTTTGTTTTTGACATAATTTTAATATGGTTCCAACATAATGTTAATAACGACAAATACAATGTTTTTTTAAAAGACCCATAAACTTGTAAATTTATTGTATAAGTTTCTATTATGATCATAGAAATAAGGTACAAATCTCATATAATCATGGCTTTTTATTTTTGAGACGTTAGATTGATGGATTATGTTCTTTTTAGTATTAGCTAATATTTTTAGATTATTATATTTGAATAATCTTGTTTGTAGATGGTTTTGAGTATTTAAACACATAATGATCTAATATATAGATTTGTGTCCATGCGACCTACATTTTGGAGCATACCAGATCAATTTTGGATTTAAACTTAAGTTTTTCATAGTAATTTAATGAAGTTGGATAGACGTTAATTAATTTCTACACAAGGATTATAATTTCATAAAACTAAAAATTGATTAGTACTTTTCCATGGCGATGGCAAATATCATTATTGAAATATCATTAGGTATTAGGTATTTTATTGAACCATCTCTCCAAAAAGCAAATCAAATCTGGTTTCAAAATGAATAAACATCTTAGTACTCGATTAGCCTTTTTTTTCTTATGGCAAGATTATCATCATTAATGACATACCTCTCCTCCGCAATACTGTCAGCATAAGACAATGTTTTCAAACAGAATATATCAGTGCTGAAGAAGGCCCATACAGGGAACAACAACATTTGTTGCTTGAATCATTAGGGTTTTAGTGAAAAAATAAGACAAATCAATGGAGCTAAAATCCTGATACTAAATCAAAAATAGTCAAGTTGAATAGAAAATTATCTTTGTTTTACTATGAAAGCAAACAAATAGTCATATTGAGAAATCTCACAACAATAACTCACACATTCAAATATACTTTGCACGTATTCTGCTTTCAAGAATCTTAACCTTACATGTTGAAACACACAAAAACTAGGTGATAAGAGCAAACTAAAGAAGATAAAACATAAATAAATGAAAAAGTGGGAAAGGCGCAAGTGAATTAAGAGATCTTCCTTGAAGTTTAATACAATTAGGAAAATAATTATAATTGAATTCCATAGATCAGAAGGCTTGGACTATGAGCTCCCATAGCAAATAGAGTGAATATTTGCTCCTCTATCAAGTAAAAAACTAAAAATATTACAATAAAGTAAACATTTGTTATGGTTAACATAAAGTAACAAAAATTATAATTCTTTTAATCTTTTAATATAAAAAAAGAAAATAAATTGTTAACAAAAGTTAGTTTTTTTCGTAGTGAATCAACTTACTTCACTAACACCAAATAAGTTTATTATTGTAAGTATTGAAATGGATAGTTTAGCCAAGAAAAAGGGGTTGAATATGCTTTATAAAACTTTGTTTCCTTTTTTAAAAGAATCAAACTAACCACAAAATTAGAAAGAAAGTATTGCATAACTGTACACTTTCAAGTGATTAAAACCAAAAATAGCAAATTAATCTGTTTATGCAATATGATTCCAAAATATTAAAATATAAAATCAATCAGCTGATATTCTGGGAAATTATGCAGAAGCACAAAATGCACGAAACTCACTCAAACAACATGCTTTATCAACCAAGATATGCTCCAATCAATATAATTAACATAGTTATATTACTAGATAACGTGAAAACACATGCACACCTTACAAATTGATTTAATTGATTTTCTTGAGATTTAAATGATGAACAAGGTAAGGGAGATGATCACAATGATTTTTATTCTAGTTCACTCAATAACTAAGCTACATCTTGTTTATCAAGGCAACCTGGGCCTGGTCATGCATTATATCAAAAGTTTTACACAATCCCTCAAAGAATACACTTTTAAATAAAGAAAAACACCAAGATTCTTTAATCCCACAAAAATCTTATCCCCAATACTGTAAGAATCCCACTTACAGACTTGGAATCACACCAGGATCAACTCAAAATCACAAGAACAACCAAACCCGTTGGAGGCTCTCCCTAGTCAACCAGACACGTGTTCTTCTAGCTTCAACCAAGTAAAAAATTCCAAGACCAACCAAGATCTTCAATCAACAACTGCAACTGAGTAATATAGAGAGAGAGTTTTTCAAATTCGTATCACTATTTTTCGCACTCAGAAATCTCAAGTTGTATCTCATCTCTTTGAAAGCCAACATATATAACTCAATCATAAGTGAATTCAACAGGTTGATTTGTCCGTACAATCTGTTGATTTCACTTGACTTAAGTGAAATTATTTGATTAAATAACAATTCAACTGATTGAATACATTCATACCAAAATTATATGCTGCAAGCATTTTAACCGGTTAAAAACCTTTTTAACATACTAAAAACGGCACACCCATGATAAAACAACATCTAACCTATGTCATATGGTCTACAAATACAATACAAACAACAAGCTCAATGATCTTCAAGACAATTTCAGATTTAACAAATCCCTAGCTTGATCAACAATACATCTTTATCAATTATTCATCAACCTCATATGATCTCATGCACTTGCTTCATCAAATCCATACACCATGGTCACTTGTGCTAACAATCTCCTCCTAATTCGATGAAGCCAACACCCCCGAGTTGAATTGATGAGGCAAGATCCATTGAGAAACATGAAATAACTTTTGATTTCAAGAAATACACACATATACGTACACACACAAAAGCATACAAGCACGCATACATTTAACATGTATCCCTATCATTATTGTGATTTGACTTCAGATTTGTGGATCCATTTTACATTATTATTCAGTTGCAGAAGTTATCCAATTCATGAAATATTTAGTTTTTCTTAATTATACTCAATTTACTTAAATTTTCTTCCCCTTTTGATTAATCAAATTAAGGTAATGAACTGATTATTTGGAAATGTTAAAATTTTCATTAATAAAACGACCAGAGACATACTGTCAGATAAACTGATAGAGGATACACAAACTAAAAGCAGAAAAATAGAAAAGAAAACAAACTAAACCTGGGACTAATACAATCAGTCAATTAAAACATAAAAACAACAAACTGAAGAATTGATAGCAGAAAAAAAAAGCATGAATGCAACACACAAAATTTAATGCATGACCTAAGAGCCATCCCACTAAATCATTCCTTGGGTTGTCACTATTGTAGAAATTGGAGAGGATGTCATGGAAATTGTGGATTTGATCATCCATGTCTTGAAACCTTGTAATGTAGTAGGCATGATAAGCATTTTGTGACACATTCAGTTCTTGAAGTTTATTGAGAACAATCCATTCTTTTCCTTCATCATGTTGTCATGAATTATATATATCCAGTCAACAACTATAACATTTTGAATGGATACATCAACACCAAATCACCTTCATTCAAAGTTGAATGGTCTCTCCCCCTAGCAATAATGATCTTGGTCACAATCATGGCTAGCGACCTCTCATCAACATGAAGCTTTCCCACATGAAAATTAGGAGTTTGTTCACCTAGATTACACACACATTGGTTGAAATACTGAACTTTGTTGAATTCATCAAGTATTGTGGTTTCGTCCTTTTGAACTTGCACACCTATTTGTCTAAGGCCAACCACAACCTTCCAAGTTTTCCTTGTAATCTCCATATGAACTCCTTTCAGAATAAATCTAAGTACGCCAATGTTGAACTTGAGATCTGCATAGAACACCTTCACCAAATATTGATAGATTTTGACCGAAAGCTCAAGAAATGTCTTAAGCTTTTGTATCTTGAGATGCTGATGTAAGGCTTCAAAGTTCTCAATGCTCAGCCATGAGAAATGCAGCACCTTAGGGATGATGATTTTCTTGCGAGTGATCTTAATAAGGAACGTTTGAACTCTATCTTTGTAAGACCCGTGAAAATTAATTAATTAAATAAATAAATAATTAATAAATGTGGGTAGTGGGAGCCTTTATGACATTTAATTCTGACATGTGTGATGTGGAAAAGTACTAGTTCAAGTGGTTAAGAGTACTTAATTCTTTGAGTGGACTTGGGTTCAAGTCCTATGTATGCCATTTATGCGTTAATTAAATTATTATTATTTTAACAATATGCTTAATCATGTTAAGTGATAATATAATCATAAAATTATATGAATTATCACGAAACATGAATTGGTTGAATGGTTGTGCATTGAATTGGACATTCATATGGTTATGGGTTCGAATCTTGGTAGATTTACATTAAACTTTAGTTTTGCTAAAATTAGTTTTAGCATGAATATGAAAAGCCAGAAACCCTAGCAGCCTTAGGAGCAACCAAGGAGTCAAATTTAAGCAAAGGAAACCAAGTTAGGGGAGCTGTAATCGTTAATTTTAATTTGTATCGTTTAAATTGCATGCAATATATGTTAATTGGATGCACATAGTTTGTTAATTCTGCAATGTTTGTGTTTCTGGAAAAATTCCAGAAACCGCCTAGCGGGCTACTCATAGCTGCCAGGTGACTCATGCTATTCATGAGTGTTTCTGGGTTCCTACGAGGAACAGCCTTGCGGTAAACAGTGTGCCGCTAGGTGACACGTCCCTTAACACCCAATTCTAGGTTTCCCTGATGAAGGGCCTAACGATGGTGATTGATCCGCTAGGCGACACGTGCCATGGTTGCCTAATTTTTATGTTTTCTGGGTTCTGGGCTGTTTTTGATTGGTGGAAAAGATGTCTAAACCATATATTGATTAAAGGGAGATGAGTAATTGTGAAATTACATTACAACACGAGAGAATTAAGTGAAATTAGTTATATATGATTATTAGGGTTAACAAATTGGGGGGTTTTGATGATTGGGGTGAAATTATTGTGAATTTGAACTGGAACCTCTGCTGGATATATTCAGAGTTGATTATTGTACCACTATTATTGTGTTCGCGAGTGAAATAAAAGAGATTAGACAAAGAAATGCGAAAAGAGAATGAGGGAAGTTTTTAGTAGGTGTAATAGAACCTGGGATTTTTCCCACGACTGATGCATTGCCTGGTAGGTTATAACGTGCCGCCAGGCGACAGCACGACACCCAGATGCATTCTAGGGATTTTGGGTGTGCTGGGTTTGGATTAGATGTTGTGATGACTTTTGGCATGGAATGATATTGAACAATTAGTGAAAAGGATCCCTTTGGACTATCTTGAGAGTTAGAAAGGAAACTTGTGTAATGAAAGGAGATGGGAACTAAAGAGTGGATTGGAAATCAGGGATTTTAATTGTATTGTGGCTGAAGTATAAAATATGGCAGTGGTTAGTATATGTTCCTCATAAACCTAGCTAGTAGTTAGGATGGTTGACGTAGAGAAATTGACAATTTGTGCATAGGGAACAAATAACATATTAAATGATAAGACATGATATATGGTTGTGGTGTAGGTATGAATGGACTAAATATGTTACTGTTAGGAATGGGTAAGGCTTAGTCATAATTTAATATGAGTTGCATGAGGTGAAAGGTTGGTGAGTCGGGTTGATCTTAAGTAAATCAACTCATGGATATAGTGGAATTGTGAGCCCATATGGGTGCAAATACGTTAGAAATAAGACAACCATTAAGAAAACCGATGTTCTGGAGGTGTGCAATGGTATGATTGAGGATTTGCAATCAGATGAAGTGCAACAAAACTAGAATAGTACGTTGTACTAGTGTGGTGCCTAGCGGCGAGGCTCAACCCGCTAGGCGATAGCCAGTGTTATAGAGGGTTTGCACTACGTAAGGCACCTGGCGGTGAGGGACGTTACACCAGGCGATAGTGCAGAGGTAGTGGGTTTCTAGGCACGTGGCGCAATGGGGTACGTGTCTCCCGCCAGGCGGTCTGGAAGCCTGTTGCGCTTGGTGACTCGTGTGCAGTGCCAGGCGATATTGATGAAGCATGAGTGCTTTGCTTGTGATTGAATGTACATGGTCTACGAGTTTTGGTGATGTCTCGAAGATCAGCTTGCTGGTGTTCTTTGAGTTGTGGCTCGGAACGTATCCCTTGAGTTGTGGCTCGAGATAGGGGTTAAGCACGTGGCATTCCTTGAGTATGGCTTGGAATGGCATCTCTTGAGTTGTGGCTCGAGATGGCGGATGAACACGAGGAACTCTTGAGTTGTGGCTTGGGTTGGCAAGTGTTGCTAGTGTGAGTGTGCACGTTGTGGCGTGTACGAATGGGTCTAATTAGATTGCCCTCCTCAATATTAAGCTGACGAGTTTGGTAGTCTTGGGATGTTACAAATGTTATTCGTATTGGGAACTCTACTTGTGTGATCCATAGCAAGGTTTCCCTCACGTGTTCTACCAGTTGTGGTTGGTAGGTGTGGCAGCAAGACACCTTAGGTACTCATCAGAAGACGTAGAACACAGTTGACATGGTGGGGGCCATGTGTGTGAAATCAAAGAATACGGGTTCCTTTGGTGTGATTGAAATTATATGATTTGTATGCATATGTTTTATTCTGCTAGCTCACCCTATCTGTTTGTGTTTGGCAATGATCATGTACGCGGTACACGGGAGCAGATGATTGTTTAGGTGGATCTAGTGAGGCGTAGACCCGGAGTGGGGCTAGCTTGGGATAATTTATTCATAGTTTTAACGATGTTTTTGAATTAGTTGTAAACTTTCAGTTTATCAGAGTTGAATATTTTTCAGTTTATCAGAGTTGAATATTTTCATTGAGTTTTTATATAATATTGGACTTGAGGTGTTTCATAATGATGTAATAAAGTTTTAATTTTCTCGCATTTTTGGGAAATGAAATTTTATTAAATGCAATTTATTTATGATGTATTTATTATATTATTTAAATCTGTAATATTCGGTCGGGATGTTATAATCTTCATGGCCTTCAAATCAAGCTTCAAGTTCGCCATGATTCACGGCAATGGGAGAGGATGGTGTGGGTGGAGTGGAAATCTCCTCATCAAATTGAACATTTCTCTATTTGTGACACATCTTGTTTCTTGGTTTGGCTCTTACTAGTAGATATGAATACAAATGCATGATGCTAATGCAAGTATATATAGAATCAACGTGTTGAATATTATAATCATTCATTTAATTTGCATAATAATTTTGTATTCCATGCAACATTAGCAATCAAAGCCAATTAAATGCATTGTAATATGTGTATGATCATAAAGTATGATATTTCCCAGACGTTTTATGTGTTATCCACTGAATTCAGATCACAATAGATGCATGCATATTAGGAATCATGTAATAAAAGTGCTTTATGGTAAATGCAATATGAAAAGACAGTTTTAGCTTATGCAATAGTTGTTATCTATGATGTGTCTTGAATTTTTTTAGTTTTCTTTAGTCAAAGTGTTCATTTTGCCATTCTAGAATAACTAATTTGAGTATATTAGGTTATATTCCTCACTTAGGACCATTTTCGCATTTTTATAGAATTAGTGTTTGTATAGTGTTTTTAAACATCATTTGAGTGTGGCTGCATCATATTTTGAGTCCTAGGGTCTTAGGTTAGTCAAACCTAGTGTTAAGAGTCAAATTTTGCGCATTTAGCCTTTAAACCATGACATAGTTGACTTTAGAGTGGACTTTTTGAAATTCTTCCAAATTGTGTGATTTGACATTGTCAAATCATTATAAATGCCTAATTACACTTGTTGGAAGTGATCAAACACCAAAATTTGAGGTTTAGGGCTAATTGAGTAAAATTCTTAGTTTTCAAGTTTTTGGTCATTTTAGTTTAGTTGTTCAAGTAGTGTCTAGATAGAGCTAATATTTGACTTGAATTTTTGATAAATTTGCAGATCCTCTATCCTTAGGCAAAGTTTAATTGAAGATTTAAAGGCCTAGAAGTTCACATAGCAACAAGGTCAAGTTGGTGGCAAAGCATGAAGTGGGCAAAAGTGGAATGTTTGACCTTATAGTTGAATTTTGCCATTTGGACCCCAAATCAAGAGCCAATCATTTGGAGAACTTTACAACACTAAATGTGAACTGTTTGGGCCTTGTGATTGCCAAAAATCTTAGAAGGGGCTGCACATTGGCAAAGCATGAAGCATGCAAAAGTAGCATGTTTGACCTTAGGTTGACTTTTACCATTTGGACCCCAAATCAAGAGCCAATCATTTGGAGCACTTTAAGACACTAAATGTGACTGGTTTGGGCCTTGGGATTGCTAAAAATATGAGAGGGGACTACACTTTGAAGTTTGGGCTCATTTGGTGAGAGGTGGCTTAGTGTAGGGTAGGTTTTAAGGTAGATTTGGTTTGGGGGCATAGTGGGGAACAACCCAGCAACCTCCTAAGGAGGCTGCAGGTTTCTTGGACAATTCCATGACCATATTTTGATAGCACAACACCACCTCATGCAGCAGACCCAAAGTTCCCCCTAAAATCACCCATTTTCATTCCATTTTTGCTTTTGGAAGCTTGGATAGCTCAAGCTTTGGTGAGAGGAAGCTTGTACTCATTTTTTGTATTGTAATATGGATTTAAGCTTCAATGAATGAAATTTTCAGTATTGTTCATTTGGTCTATGGTTTCATAATGTTCATCATCATTTTCCACTAAATCACCACCTTGGCTACCACTTTTTGAGCTTGAACTCCACCCTACCTTACAAAATCTAGGTTCTGGAACCACGCCTATGAATTGGTGTATCCAAAAGACCTCTATACATCATTGTTTCAGAGTAAACAAGATGAATGGGTTGGATTCAAGACCAATGGTAGTAGCCAAACTCATTTCACTGATATTTCTCCACTTCATTGCACTTTTGCTACAATTTCGAATTTCTTTTCATTCCACCACTTCACACACATAACATTAAAGTTCCTTTAATTGTTTGCAAGTTTAATTTTGAGTTTCCATCATCAAATAACAAAAATCACATTAAAGTTTTCACACACTTCACACACACCATAATTACTATTACATTGAATTTCTAACTTACTTCTGAATCATTTTGAGTTCTGGAAATTCGTGCACACTACTTGGATGATTCCCAAGCTATTCGAATCATCACATACCCAATTCCGTCACCATTTTTGTGTTCACGTGCATTCAAAACACTATTCCATTTAAGGATTGTTGATGTAAATTGATTTGGGGTTTCATTCACTCCATCCTGATGAAGGTTTCTGCACATTTAATTGCATTTTCATTGCACAAGTTGGTAAAATTGATCAAAATCGCGTTTCTGTTCAAATTTGGGAATTAGGGTTCATAAAATTGGGAACTTTGTGTGTAGTGTACCAAATCGAGTGATTCCAGTTTCTAAATGCATTTGAGATCATTTATAATCATTCGACTTCATTACATTTTCAATTGTATCATCAAAAGATCCCAATCTGAGGTTACCATGCACTTTATCATGAACATATTCTTGATTTTGGGCAGATTTTGAGTTTGATGAATTTGGACCAATTTAACCATTGCATTAGCTTAGTTTTGATCATTAAACATGTTTGGAGCATTTAGGATTAGTTAATTCATCATTCCCTACCATTTTATGCATTACAAGTTATGCGTTCATGCACGGTTCATAACATTTCTTGCATTTGATATTTTGAGTTTTCTATTTTTAAGTGTTGTTTTTGAATACATTTCCCACCACAATTCAACCACCAATATTGCATTTGACTTTAGCCATGTCCACAGATTCATTCTCAAGGTTCTCCCTATACTGCATTTTTAAGGGAAAATTGGTTTGACTAAAAGGCTTTATTAATCTACTGCTACCATAGTCCACACAATATCACATGATGAGTTGTTTAGGTCAATCAATTGAATTTAGTTCATGTAGTTAATAATCAGCACATGAAGGAGTGCAGTGAAAGTTTTAAGTGAAATCTATGTGTTTTTTATAGAATCAACAAATTAAAAATTTTTAGAGCACACATGATTCAAGCAATATCAATTTAAATGAAATATATGTGTTGTTTGGTTAAATCTATTGATTAAAACAATGATAGATCACACTTTATGCAGAGTTTGACAGTTTAAATGAAATCTATGTGTTATTTTTGTAAAATCAATAGGTTAAAATACAGACAAATCATATTTTATGCAGATTTTAACTCTTTAGATGGAATTAACACATGATTCAATAACAAGCTAAAAAAGTATCAAATCACATTATTCATATACAGAATACCCACTTCAGTTCTAAGCTTGTTCAATCTATCACAAGTAAGTGGTTTAGTGAACAAATCAACTAGTTGGTTTTCTGTTTTGACAAACTTAATTTCATAATCACTTTTTTGAACATGATCTCTAATGAAATGAAGTCTTATTTCAATAGGTATGAATTTAGAGTGTTGTATTGGATTCTTAGTTAGATTAATTGCATTAGTGTTATCACAATACAAGAATACATTTTCGAACTTCACACCATAGTCCATGAGTTAATGTTTTAGGCATATGATTTGAATACAACCATGACCACATATGCTATGTATTCTGCCTTAGTTGTGCAGAGTGCCACACAAGCTTGCTTTTTGCTATTCCATGATATCAAGCTTAAGCCAAGTAGGTGACATGTTCCACTTGTGCTTTTCCTATCTAATTTGCATCCTGCATAGTTAGAATCTGAAAAAACCACTAAGAGTTATCTTAGAATCACTTGGATACCATAATCCAACATTTATTGTCCCTTTCAAATACTTGAGAATCCTCTTTGCATCTTTATAATGTGACTCCTTTGGATTGGATTCAAATCTTGTACACAAGCGTACACTGAATTGATAAAGCAAAGACCTAATCAACCTTCTATATTTAGTTGAATCTACTTACTGCGCAGCCTAATCTGAATCCATAAGATAGTTTGTAGCAATTGGGGTGGTAACTTCTTTGCAACTCTCCATTTCAAACTTTTTCAGCAGATCAAAACAATATTTTGACTAGCTTAAAAAAGTCCATTGCTCAAGTTTGTTGACTTGTATCCCTAGGAAGTAGGTTTTCTCTCCCATCATAGACATTTCAAATTCATCTTGCATAGCTGCAACAAACTCTTCTCACATAGAGTTATTATTTGAACCAAGGATAATATCATCAACATATTCTTGAACAAGTATTACATCACTTTCATGTTTTCTAATGAAGAGTTTTTTACCAACAACACCTCTAGCATATCCTTTTAACAAAATTAAATTGATTAGCATTTCATACCATTTTCGTGGTGCTTTCTCAATTTTAAAACATTATTAGGATATAAGTGATCTTCAAAGCCAAGAGGTTGTGATACATATATTTCTTCATTTAAGAAACCATTCAAGAATTCACTTTCACATCTATTTGAGAAAGTTTAAAATTACACATGCAAGCATATGCCAATAGTAATCTCATATCTTCTAGCCTAGCTACAGGTGCATATGTTTCATAAAAATCAATGCCATCCTTTTGATTTCACCCTTTAGCAACTAGCATATGTACCATCGTCATCAATTTTATTTCTAAACACCCATTTAGTACCAATTATAATCATGTTATCACTTCTAGGAACTAGAGATCACACATCATTCCTTGTGAATTTGTTTAGTTCATCTTGCATAGAAATAAACCAATTACTATCACTTAAAGCATCATTCACATGTTTAGCTTCAATTTGAGACAAAAATGCAACATGTTCACAATAAGTAAACTTAGTATAGTAGATACTCCCTGATTAATATCATCAATGATGTTGTCCTTTGATAGCCCTTTAGGTTCACTCCACTCCTTGGGTAAGTTGTTGTGAACTATGGTTTCAGTCGATTGTTTTTTCTTTTCAGTTGATTCATTTACTGCACTAGATTTCTTTTCCAAGAGTATATCTTCATCATATGCATTCTTTACAACTTGATCTTGCAGTTTAGGGTTAGTTTCATCAAATACCACATGCATAGACTCTTCAACAATCATTAATCTTTTATTAAATACCCTATATGCATGAGTACTTGTAGCATAGACAAAAAAATATACCTTCATCAGCTTTAGCATCAAACTTTCCAAGTTGTTCTTTACCATTATTTAAAATGAAAACTTTACAGCCAAACACTTTAAGATGATTTAAAACAGTCCTTCTAGCTTTGAAAAGCTCATAAGGGGTTTTCTTCAAAATAGGCCTAATAAATACACAATTTAAAACATATCTAGTTGTGTTGATTACATCAGCCCAAAAGTACTTTGGCAATGAAGTTTCATTTAACATGTTCCTAGCAAGTTCCTCAAGTGATCTATTCTTTCTTTCAACCATTTCATTTTGTTGTGGAGTTTGAGAGGCTGAAAAGTTGTGTTTAATACCATGTTTTTCAAAAAAGTGTTCAAACTTTTCATTTTGAAACTCTTTACCATGATCACTTCATAAAGAGACAATTTTAGAACTCTTTTCATGTTCCATAACCTCTGTAAGCTTTTTAAATACATGAAATGTATCATTCTTGGCAGCTAAAAATAATGTCCATGTGAATCTAGAATAATCATCAACAATTACCAATGTATAGAAGTTTCCACCAAGACTTATGGTTCATGAAGGTCCAAATAGATCCATGTGAAGCAATTCCAAAGACCTTTCAATTGAAACACGGTTTTTAGGTTTGAAAGAAACCTTAGTTTTCTTTCCCTTTTGGCATACTTCACATACTCTATCCTTCTCAAACTTGAGTTTTGGTAAACCTTCAACCTACTATTTTCTATTTAGTCGATTCAAATGATGCATATGTATGTGACAAAGCCTTTATGCCATAACCATGTATCATCATCTTTTATAAAAAGACATTGTATGTTATTTGATCCATGATGCAAATTAAGAAAGTAAAGGTTATTGACTCTTTTCTAAACTAACACCATGCTACCACATGCACAAAACCTTCTTCCATGACTTAAGAAAGTAAAGGTTATTGTATGTCATACTCTTTGTTTTTATATCCATAAGTCACGGAACCTTCTTCCATTAACTCGAACTTTATAAATTTGGTTTTGTCACCTATCATGTGGCTTGAACACCCACTATCTAGGTACCACAAGTCATTCTTTTCACTTTTTATGACCTACAAAAATAAGTTAATATTACATGGTACACTTTGATAGGTTGGGTCCACTCATTTCTTACAACTATTGTAAGAAGAAAGGTCATGTGTATAAGAATTGTTATGTAAGGAAATATGATATTCCAAGAGGGCTTATGAAATGGATCCCAAAAAGATCTAAAAAGGTGTCACAGTAAATTCAACCAAAGTGAGATTGTACTTTAGTTAAAAGTGAGAACGCCAACAAATTAATTGAGACTTTACATTGATTTATTTGCAAATCTACAATAGTAATTAATTGAGCAATAATCTTTAGATAATCGATGGTGGATCTATTTTGAAAAAGCAATGGAATCAATCTATCTTCTTTATCATTGACTTATATTTTTTTTATTATTTTCCAACTTTATCTTCTTCTGTGATTTTTCCCAATTTTATTTGATGAACTCTTTTGTATAATTTTTATAAGAACTAATTTGCTATAAATCAATTCCATGTTCGTTGGGAGACGACTAAGGGTTGACTTTACCTATACTAATCTTTTTGCTACTTTCTTAACAATACTGAAGTTCTTACAAATAAGTAGTATTTAGATTATCCACAGTAAAATCAACCAAAGTACAGTCTCAATCAAATTTTACTATGCCTAATCATGCCTATTCTTTTATCTCCTTAGCAAATAAAAAGCTTAACTAATCAAAGTAAAGTCTTGACTAATTTTAGTTCGAGTAAATACTTATAACCAAATTAAAGTCTCAATTATTGGTAAAAACTCATTTAATCACATGAAAGTTTCTAAATAAAATCAATGTAAAGTATCAATTAAATTAAAAACCCTTGGACTCATATGATCAACATTCATATAGATTTAAAATCATTACTTTTATGTGATTCAAAGATAAAAATATAGATGAATGAAAAACACAATAATAATAAAAAGAACAAAGAAATTATTTTATTTTAACCTCAGAATCCACAATGAAATTACAATAGAACCTACCAAGGATCTTATAACTCCATAAAATCAAGATAAAAGAAATATATAAGAATAATGGAGAGAGAAAGAAATTAGGTCCCCTTAAGGATTCCTAAACTCCCAAAGTTTTGAGCTTGTCTTTTCTGCTTCCCCTTTGGTCTCTTTATATATGACTTGGACTGGGTTTTTCTATTGTTAAAATCTCTCGAATATCTTTTAAAATAAGATAAAGATAAATATTATTTATCTTTATAGTGATTATGAATATTTAAAAATATTTAGAGAGATATAGTCATTTTATTTGTCGGTGCAAAATAATTAACAAATTTATCAGTTTTAAAATTTTTTGGAAGATATTCTCGGTTGATATTATCTGATTAATTATCTAAAAATATCTAAATAATTAGCAACAACTAAATCTTGCCCAAAATTCCAATTCAGCCCTTGCGTTCTTGTAGTCCAAATTTGTAAAGAAATCTTAATATAACAATAATTGCATCTTAACCCTTTTTTATTTGACCATCATTGACTATATTTGACCAGACTTTGACAATCTTTGACTGTCCATTGAGAGATTGACACGTGGCAACATATGGTTGGCCAGATTTGAAAGTGGTGGATTGATGACATAGTGTGATTTTGGCTTGATTTTGTAACTCTGAACAATTCAATTTCACACCTTTAATGAACCAAATTTTACTTCAGCTGCATCAACAATCGTTAGAATATCTAAGAATATTTTATGCAACTAAAATTACTTTTTAAGACATTTTTATCGAACAAGTTCAATAAACGAAATTATCATAATTGTCAATTAAGACATTCTTTTAAGCACACAAATTTAATTAAATACCCAAAATTAAACATTAAATGAGGACAAAAATATGAACTCATCAGACATCTTTAAGCCAGTCAAAATACTATTTTAACTTGCTGAAAAAGTTGAAAGTGGAGGATTGCAAAGAGGTTACCACTCCAATTGCCAAAAATTATCTTATGGGTGCAGATGAGGCTAGGCAACAAGTTTATTTAACCAAATATATAGGGTTGATTGGTTCTTTGCTCTATCTTATAGCAAGTAGGCCAAACATTCAATTTAGTGTATACCTGTGTGCAAGATTTCAATCCAATCCAAAGGAGTCACACTTTAAAGCTACAAAAAGGATTCTCAACAATATGAAAGGGATAACTAATGTTGGATTATGGTATCCTAGTGATTCTAACATAATTCTTAGTCATTTTTTAGCACAAGTGGTACATGTCACTTGCTTGGCTCAAGCCTGATCTCATGGAATAGCAAGAAGGAAGCATGTGTAGCACCCTCCACTGCTAAAGCTGAATACATAGCAGCTAGACATAAATGTGCATAAATAATTTGTCTAACGAATAAACTCATGGATTCTGGGTTAAAGCTAGAAAGGTACCTTTGTATTGTGACAATACAAGTGTAATCAACCTAACTAAGAATCCAATTTAACATTCTAAAACTAAACACATTGAAATCAGACATTATTTCATAAGAGATCATGTTCGAAAATGTGAAATTGAAATCAAGTTTGTGAAAATTGAAAACCAATTGGATGACTTGTTCACTAAACCATTGGCTTGTGATAGGTTTAACAAGCTTAGAACTGAATTAAGTGTTTTGGACATGAAGAATTTTGTTGATATTATTTTGGCTTGTTAATTTTATTGGATTATGTGCTTGTTGCATATAAAGTGTTAAAATCGTCATAAAATGGGAATTGCCAGTATTTCAATATGTTAATTTTAGAAAAACAACACATAGATTTCACTTAAACTATCAAAATCTACATAATGTGTGGTCTCACATTGTTTTAATCCATTAATTTTTACAAAACAACACATAGATTTCACTTAAACTGTCACAACATGAATTTCGTGTTGGAAAAAATTAGTCTGTTAAATTTACAAAACAACATATAGATTTCACTTAAAACAGACATTGCACTCAATTCGTTTGACTTGGAGCATTTTTAATAGACTAACTCTATATTTTTATGTGTTGATTTTACTTATATTGATGTGCATATGCTAGAATTGATTTCAATTGATTTACCCAATCAAATTACTCATCACGTGACATTGTTTGGATTGTAGTGGCAGTAAATAATAGCTAATGTGATGAGGCTCCTCCGTCGCGGCAGTCGCCAGAAAACCTCTCCCAATCGGTGTTCTACCGATTGAATCTCGTAGAAAGCGAGGGAAACGCAGCGGAATGAAAATTAGGCTCGGTTCGCTCGGGTTTCTCACTGGTTTGGGCAACCCGAGTAGATAAGTACCTATCCTAGGGTTTAGGGTGAGCTGACGAATGCGGGAGTGTTCTCTACCGGAATATTTCATTCATCAAAGCTAAAAAAAATGCAAACAAATGGTTTGCTCTTTTATAGGTAGAAGGGCAACCGTGAAAGAGGAAAATTATCCTAACGGCACAAAGGCCCAACCTTATAGAGAACAGGGAAAACATGATTACAACCTAGCTAAAGGAAAGGGGTGGCAGGAACGCGTGAAGCAACAAAACCAAGCAGAGTCGTGATTGGCAACGCGTGGGATGGTTTGGTTATGCGTGAAGAAGGAGGATAGCAGCTCCTTCATCTGACCCCAGCTGAGAACGTGTGAGGAACTTTAGAAAACCCTAATGAAATGGGCTTAGCCCTCTCATGAACCCTAAGCGGCTGATGCTGAAGAAACCTCTCTACAGCAGTGCATTTTAGACGAAAGTGATGGTTCACGAGCCAGGCATATTGGGCTTTAAACAATCCATGCGTAATTTGGCCCAATACATTCTGAATGATAAAACGTGATAGAAGGAACAACGTTGAGTGTACACTACCAATCCAGCTGCAATGTGTTTGGTGTAATGCTGAGCTTTCACTGGCCACACGTGATGTCTTGAAGACTTGGGGCTCCACTTGATGAAAATGGGTTGCTACGTGCAGGCCCAATTTACGCTGCTGTTGGAGAAAGTATGTTGGCTGCAGAAGCTAGATTGGGGTGCTGGAAGCATTCTTGGCGCAGGCCCAATAAAAAGGAAGGGCGTGCCTTGAATAATTGGGCTGGGTTGTATATTCAAAACGAAACCCCAATCTTTCATGTGAATGAATGTGGGCCGCAAACCTAATACCAATTAGTACCTTGGAATTATAGGCTGCAATTTACAAAACAAGCCCAATTAGAACATCATTTATTTAATTAAAATAAAAGAAGATTAAAAGAAATTAAAAGGAATGGGCTTAGGCGTTGGCCCAATGCTATAAGCCTTAATGGGGTCACATCATAATGCATCGGCTGAAACCAACTTTTCAATTTGAATTCACCATAAAGCACTTTTATTGCATAATTTCCAATGTGCATGCATATGTTGTGAATTGTTTTGACTGGATATCACATAGAATGCTTGGGAAACATCATGCTTATGATGAGATACTGATTCTAATGCATTTAATTGGCTTTGATTCTCTATATTGCATTGAATACGAAAAATCTATGCAAATTAATTGATTGATTATTAAAATCAACACTTTGATTCTATAAATACATACATAAGCATCATGCATTGGCACTCATATCTACTAGTAAGAGCCATACCTAGACTCATCATGCCTGGCAGATAAAGAAATGCCCCATCGGATAAGGAGAACTCCACTCCACCTATTCCATCCTCTCCCATTTCCTTGAATCATGGAAGACTTAAAGTTGGTTCAAAGGGCATGAAGATAGGATCTAAACATTCCTGATTGAGATCACTAGGAAGCAAATCATCATTCCTAAGGTGTTGCGTCTATCAAGGCTGAGGGCAGAGAACTTTGAAACCTTGAACTGTCAGGGAAGATCTATCTAGACTTGGTGAAGGTCTGCTATGCCAACCTAAAGTTCAGCAATGGAATCCTAAAATCAAGTGTGAAGGACGTTAATATGGAGATCACAAGGAAAACATGGAAGGACGTGGCTGGGCTAAGGAAAAGAAGTGTGCAAGTTCGCAAAGGAGAATATTTCAACCAATGTGTGCGCAATCCTAATGAGCAAACCCAGAATTTTCATGTGGGAAAGCTTCGTGTGGAGGAAACGTTGCTAGCCTTGATGGTGACCAAAATTATCATGCCTAGGGGGAGCAACCATCCATGATCACATGATTGATAAGTCCCTACTCTATAGAGTTTTTCTTAACCAATTGCATTATTTTGGGTAGGTCTAAGTGGTTAATTAAAAGTCATTAGATTAGAATTAGTTTAGTTAGGTTTCTAGCCTAGTTTTACAAAAGTAGTCTAATTAGGTGTTTTTAGTGCATTCTTTAGCATAGTTATTAGGAGTTCCAATAGTTAGGCTTAATAGGTAGTAGACTTTGAGTCTAGTCCTAGTTTAGTTTGGAAAGCCTAGAAGTAGAACTTACCTAGTGTTAGTCTAGTTTTAGGAATTTTTGAATAGTTTTTTTTGTGCTTAACATTTACATGTGAGATTTTTTTACTCTTTTATAGATTTGAAGAAAAGAAGGTTGAAAGTGACCAAAGGAAGCCATGAAAGAAGTCTGATCCAATCAAATTGATTCCAAATAGCAGAGTTAACTTTTGGTGCAAATGTTGACCAAAGTTTGACCAAGAGTTGAATTTTTGAGTTTTAATTCTAAATGAGATGGCACCTTGTGGGAATTTTTAATTAAAATACACTTATTTTGACCCTAAGAGTGTTGGAAAATGGTCCATAGATGCATAATACTCTTAATTCTCATTTTTTGCATATTTAGTTCTTTTAATTAAGTTGTAGGCATAATATACTTTGTTTTGGTGTTTTCTAATGTCTTCTTAGTTGTAGCATAGTTAATAGTGAAGGTACAGGTTTCTCAAAGGTAGTTGAGTGAGGAATGTTCCTGCTGAGGTGAAAAAGTGAAGTGGAATTCGAGCCATGCAAGGTTAACATGTGGAAAGCCATTGGCTGAGTGGATTTTAAGCTGCTATGAGCTAGCTGGATTCATTCACCCATTGCAGCAGGTCATGTGGATGTTAAAACATCACCAATTACATGTGGATAGCTAGTTGAAAGCTGCGCCAGTTGTTGGGAAATCTGCCACCTAAGTTCCATGTGAAAGTGAAAAATAGTGTAGGCATAAAAGTAATAGTTTAGTTAGTTTTACCAACTTGTACAACCCGTAACAAGTTCTGAATTTTGTTAACATTGGCGCCAGTTCATGGGTTAAACACAATCACCCCATAATTCACTAGCTACACCATGGACACTTCATCCATTCTCTCTTTCGAGTAGTCCACTCACTCCAATAACCACCACCATAGAATCACTTCTACTATATTTTTGCATTATCATTTCTCCATCCCATTCACTGTTTATTGAATCCAATTGCATGCTCATTCATAAGTTTATTAAAACCGTTAATTAGGGTTCACCAATTAGGATCTTAAGTTATACTCAATGTTTTTGAGTGATTCTTGTTCATATGTTCAGTAGAGACCATTCCTAGACATTTTGTATCATACATTTTTGATTCATGCATTTAGGTTTCATTTAGGTGCTAGAAACATTTTGCATCATTAGATTGAATTTAGGAGCAATTCATTGCATATTCATACATTTGCATACATAGTTAGTTAAGTTTTCATCAAACACCTTAGGTGCATCTTAGTTCACTAAGGCATTTCATCGAATAGTTGCATTTTTACATTTTGAATAGTATATTAAATTTGTTTCAGTTTTGGTTTGAGTACATTTTATTAGATTTCTTCATTTCCATAAGATAAGTTCACTAAATCACTCATTTACCCTTGTGTATCCTTTGGATTGATCCTTGGTTGACCACTTTGCTATATTGAGTAATATAAGTGAGGAAATTGAGTTTGACTAAATCTTTAGGCGACAAAAGCTTTATCAATGATGAAGGCCAAAAGGCTCACTAATTTCAAGCTACCATATGTGGTTCTCCTCTCCAAGTTCATTGAACATTTCGATGTTGATGTGGAAGGATAACTTGAGGAGTCCACTGGCTTGCTAAACCATGTGTCCACACTCAATATGCACAAGATGGAATTCACAAAGATAGGCAACACATGGCTGGTTGAAGGAGAAGCAACAACAACAAACATTGAAGTTGGAGCAGATGATCATAAGGCAGGCACAAGTGGAGCAAACCAAGGTGAAGATTATGCCTTTAATCTGTAACCCATGGCCATTAAGATCTATCATCCTCAAGAGAACACTGGACCTGTATACTCCCAGTTTGAGAGGATGGTTCTCAATCAACTTCAAGAGTTGAATATGTCACAAAATGCACACTATGTCTACTACACTACAAGTTTAAAGACTTAGATTATTAGATCCACAATGTTCATGACCTCCTCTCCAACGTCTACAAAAGGGACAACCCTGGGGATGAGTGAAGGGATGACTCGTAGGTCATCCATTGCATGTTGGTGCTGCATTTGTTTATATCTTTATCTGCTTCCAGTATTTTAATCTGCTATGTTTCAATTTCAATCGACTAATTATATATCTCTCAACTTCAATTTGCTATTTGTGTTTATATTTTTCTATTTCTATGTTTCTGTGTTTGTATCAACTATCAGATGGTCCGATAGTCTCTATGTTTGGTTCATTAATGAAAATTTTACTCTTTACAAATATATATGTGCATTATTTTAATTTGATTAATCCAAAGGAGAAGAAAAATGAGTACAATTGAGTTAAATGAGTAAAAAACTGGAAAACATGGAAAACACCTGCTAGAACTTAATAATATTGCAAACTGGATAAATAAAAAGTAAAATCACATTACTGATATGGGGAGCATATGCATATGTGATACGTATGTATGCTTGTGTACTTTTTCTTGTATGTATATTTGTATATTGGTATCTTGTATGCAAAAAAGCTTTTTCGGATTTCTCAATGGATTGTAGCTTATCAATTCAACTCGAGGATGTTGACTTCATCAAATCAGAGGGAGGTTATTAGCACAAGCAACCTTGGTGCAAAGATTTGATAAAGCAAATAGTATGAGATCACACGTGGTTGATGAAGATTGATGATGATCCATTTGATGATCATGTTTCTATTGTGTTAAATATGGAAATAATGTGTAGAATATGATGTTTACATGTTGTACCATATTCGTATGCCATATGACATAGGTTAGATGTTTTGTTAGTCTTATTGTGTCCTTTTTAATCTGTTAAAATGGGTTTTAACAGGTTAAAAGGCTGGTTGTATATAATTTCTTGTATGAATGTATTAAATTAGTTGAATTGTTTTTCAATAGACTAATTTCACTTAAGTCAAGTGAAATCAATAGATTGTACGGACAAATCAACCTATTGAATTCACTTAAGACCAAACTATATAAGTTATCTTTCATAGAATTGTTGCACAATTTTCAGTTTTTGAGGGTGAAAAATAGTCAATCATCTTTGAAAAACTCTCTCTTTGAATCACACAACTACAAGTGGTAGATTCAAGATCTTGGTTGATCTTAAAGGCATTTTGTCTTGGTTGGAGCTTGAAGAATTCGAGTTTGGTTGGCTAGGGAGAGCTACCATCAAATTTGTAGTTCTTGTGCCTTTGGTTGTGTTCCTAGTGTGATGCCAAGCTTATAAGTGTGTTTCTTACAGTGGTGGGGTTGAAATTTTTGTGTGAGTAAAAAATCTTGGTGTTGCTATTATTCAAATCTTGGTGTGAGTTTTGTAAAACTTTTGATAATAGTGGAAACCAAACTCATGTTCTCCTAGTAAGTTGGATGTAGCTCTATGATAGTGATGACTCCATCTTCACGAGAAAGGAAGCAAAGAAGAAGCCATATGGAATTGATGAGACTTCCATGGAGAAGGATGAAGGTGTGGAAGAGAAGATGAGAGGAGCAGTGGTGCGGTAATGGTGTTTGGAAGAGCTCTCAAGTGAGATTGGGTGAACACTTAATGTAAGATCTGTGAAATTTAATTAATTAAATAAATAATTAATTAATAAATGTGGGTAGTAGGAGCCTTTATGACATTTAATTCTGACATGTATGACGTGGAAAAGTACTAGATCAAGTGATTGAAAGTACTTAATTGTGTGAGAGGACTTGGGTTCGAGTCCTATGTACTTATGTGCTTTAAATTTATATTATTATAATAACGTGTTGGATCATGCTGAGTGATAATATAATCATTGAATTATATGAATTATCATAAAACATGAATTGGTTAAATGGTTGTGCATTGAATTAGACATGGGCATGGTTATGGGTTCAAACCTTGGTAGAACCACATTAAACTTTCTTTTTTGCTAAAAAATAGTATTGGCATGCATGTGAAAGGGTAGAGAAAACCCTAGCAGCCAGTAAGGGTAGCCATGGGGCTGGAAAATCACCATTGAATGAAAATTAAACTAAGTTTAATAGTATTTTTCGTTTTGCACCATTTACCTCTCATTAAGACAATATTTAGTGACTAAGTAAGGGAAAGAGAGGGTGGTTTTGTGGCTGTCATTGTTGCACAGGAAGAAGAGCACGAATTCAGAAAATGTGTGGTGAGAATTGAGTGTAATTGGGAGCTGAATTGAGTGGAAGTGCTAGGCGATCTAGTGAATCGAAGAAGAACCCTTAAGTCTACAATTTTAAGAAAAGGAATCAAGGTTAGGGGAGTTCTTTTACGTGTATATGTATTCTATAAATGTTTTTGTCTAATACTGCTTTAATATGATGTCTTTGCATGCCTAATTTTTGGACAAATTTTGGGTTTCATATTTCTGGAAAAATTCCCAAAAACCACGTAGCGGGTTTCATGTGAAAACTGCTTGAATATGATGCGATCTGGTTTCTATTTTGCGCGAGCTTTAAATTTTGTGATTGGTTGGATTTTTCTGGATGGTTTATGTGTACGATATCATTTCATGAATTGGGTGAAATTCTAGAATTGTAAAGGGTGTTGGTATACACTTATATGCCTTAGTGATGGAATGGAAAATGTTCAATTGTGTCAACCTTAGTAGGGTAGGGAGAAGGGGTATGGATTCCACTTGTGAGTATGGATTGTAAAACTTTGGTGGTAGTAGTTGGGAAAGTGAGAGACAAGAAATTGGTCTGGGTTTGTGTGAGAAACTGATTGATATGAGAATTGAGAATTTGGGTTGCGTGGATGGTGTGAATGAGAATGTGCCACCAGGCGATAAGCATGACAACAGTATCAATTACTATAGTCAATTGGTGGGGGTGTGTGTTGGGTTCTGTGAGAATAATGGAAGATACTACAAATGATAATAATGAGATATGCATGGTGTTAGAGGTGAGGGTGTACTTGGGAAAATTGGTATGTGAATAGGTTTGAATAATGAATGTATTGGGTTGGATGGAATAACTTTATTTGGGTGTGAGAACCACTATTTAGTTGGTCAAATCTATTGTGTGTATTACTTTACATTATTGGCACTTAAGAGTTGTGATTGGGATTGACTGATGGAATTTTAAAGTGTTAGCATGAGTACAAGGGACTTTGAATTGGTGATCATATAATAAGGAATAAATAACTTAGTTAAAATCTTGTATTAAGTTGCGAAATAAAGACTTGCAGATAATTGATACGACATACCTAGATGCGCTGCAAAGTGCGTCAAATAGGTGGAGAAGCTATACCAGTCACGTTACTGTTATGGCGCCTGGCGGCACGGGCAAGGCCTTCAGGCAACGTAAAGACCAGAGGGGTTTCTACACTGGTTTTTTTACTTGTAATTTGCTCTTTTAGTTTTCAGGCTGGAATAAGTCTATCAATCATTGTTACAAGCAACCGTATATAATCAACTTTCTTTTAAATGTTTATTTCCTTTTTTGAATTGCTTTAGTAACCATATTGGCACTAAACCAGTATGTTCTTCTAAGTGGAGAAATGAGAAAATCAATTTCAATTATATGGCCTCGGTTTTTACCATAACCGAGGCCAAAAGCTCTTCAAAATTTTTAATTAAAAAAAATATTGTGAACCTATGGCTCTTGTGCCTCTACAACCGAGGCAGAAAAGTGTCTCTATGGCCTCGAGTGATAACCAAGGCCAAAAGGCACCCCCTTTTGGCCTCGCCCCAATATGTCTCGGTTCTAAAACCGAGGTAGAATGACGAAAATAACTGGGGCCAAAAGCCCTTACTGCACTGGTGACTTCTAAGGAAACCATCACAAATAAGATGTTCTCTAACTTGAGTTGCATTCAATTTTCTCTCATTCAAATAGTTGACACAAGGACATCTGAACATCACCTCATCATCACTTCTCCCCTCTTAACGTTGCATAAATTTTATAAATTCTTCTACTCCATTCTCATACTCAGCGTTGATACGTGGTAAATTAATCCAATCTCGATCCATACGTATATATATTGAAATTGTGTGAACAATTTCAGTAATCTTTGAATCAATGCTCACGTCATATTCAAGGTGTGACCCTATCCCATTTAAGAAGATTCACTTTCTTTATTTTATTGGTACTTATTACTTTTAAAATACATATCTTAAATTTCACGAAATTTTGCCAATATTTTGCATTGGCCTTTAGGATACACGAAATGAAAGTGATTATCAACCACAATCAAATATGCACCCAAAGATCAATAAAAAACATAGTTGACAAATATTCATGAATTTCAAGATATATATTTTAAAATATATATGCACTAATAAACTACTAGAAAGTGATTAATCTTCTTAAACTATCTAATGGGGCCAAGGCAAAGGTAGACTTCCAGGAAAGAGAGGTGCGTCTCAATGGAATACTTAAGTAACTTGTCTTTCCTTAGCCAAAGTGTTCCCCACCTAGTTTCACAAATTTCCCAAAAAAAAATTCCTCAAACAAAAATTATGCTTAAAAAAATAAAGTAACTAAAAAAAATAAAATAACTAAAGAAAATAAAATAAATGTTAGAAAAAAAATTGAGATAAAAATAATGTTACTGATAAACAAAAAATAAAATCAAAATAAAAAAAATAATAAAAAAAAAAGAACTAAAATGATAAAAATTCTAACCGTGTTCCCCGGCAACGGCGCCAAATTTTGATAACGCTATCGTTGACGCGATCAAATTAATACTACTAAACTATAGCAAATTCAGTATTGCTCATATAGTAGTTAAGGAAATAGAAAGGGTAAAGTTAACCCTAAGTTGTCTCCCAACGAACACAGAATTGATTTTTAACAAATTATTTCTTATAAAACTATACAAAAGAGTTAGTCAAATAAAATAATAAAAATATAGGAGGATTAAGATAAACAAAAACAGAAATAGAAAAGATAAAAAGAGATGAAAACAATTGTAAAGAAAATAGATTGATTCCATTGCTTTTTCAAAATAGATTCATCATCGGTTATCTAAACATTATTGCTCAATTAATTATTCTTGTAGAGTTACAAATTAATCAATGTAAAGTCTCAATTAATTTGTTGGCGTTCTCACTTTTAACCAAAGTACAGTCTCAATTAAAAGTGAGAACTTTTAGATTATCCACAATAAATTCAAGCAAAGTACAGTCTCAATCAAATTTTACTATGCCTAATCATGTCTATTCTTTTATCTCCTTACCAAATAAAAAGCTTAATTAATCAAAGTAAAGTCTCAATTAATTTTCATTAGAGTAAATACCTTTAATCAAAGTAAAGTCTCAATTATTGGTAGAAACTCATTTAATCACATGAAAGTTTCTAAATAAAATCAAAGTAAAGTATCAATTAGATTTAAAAACCCTTGAACTCATATGATCAACGTGCATATAGATTTAAAATCCTTACTTTTTACGTGATTCAAAGATAAAAGACATAGATGAATTAAAACCTCAACAATAATAAAAAGAACAAAGAAATTAATTGATCTAACCTCAGAATCCAATTAAGAAATTACAATGGAATCAACTCAAGAAGTTTAGAACTCCATGAATGCAAAATAAAAATAGAAGAATGGAGAGAGAGAAAGGAAACAAAATTAGACCCCCCTAAGGGTTCCAAAACTCCGAAGTGCCGAGCTTATTTTTCTGCTTTCCCCTTGGTCTCTTTATATAGGACTTCGACTAGACTTGGGCTTTATCTGTTCTGTTGCTGAAATATTTTATCTTTATTTAATTAATTAGCAACTTAATTTATGTCCAATTTCCAAATTTACCCCTTTTATTTAACCATTTTTACAATATTGACTAGAATTTGACCAGAGTTGACTACCCCATTGACCAGTTGACATGTTTTGACCAGTTGGCTGCACTATCAGATGCTGACATGTGCCGTAGAGACTCTCTCTAGAATTAGGGTTTATTATGTTACGGTTCATGGCCGCTGCGATGTTGCTCGCGAGGGAGTGGTGCTACCGACGAGTTGCAGGTTCGTGGGGACGGTAGCATGAAGGATTCGCGATGGAAGCTAGCTCGAGTCTGGTGAAGATGAAGGTTGTTGCAAGCGTTATTGTGATGGTGTTGCTTATCGCTGCTGCTACTGTGCGTTGCAGGTGCGGTGGCTATGGTGGCGGAGCTTTTCTTCTCCTCTGGTTTTGCTGCAGGTGGTGCGTCGTTCACAGTGGCGCGATTATGGTGGTGGCTGCTAGTGCGCGAGGATGATGGTGGCGCTTGCGGAGAAGATAGAGGCATTGTTGTAGTGTAGTGGTGCGTGGAGAGAAGATGAAGGTGTTGCTCACGAACGGTGGCTGCGTGAAAGCGTGTCGCAGTGGTGGTGGCAAATCTATAAATTCAGTGGATGTGGTGGGTCGCGGTGATGCAATCTAGTACGTCAATGGAAGCAGCAGTTTTGGCTGACGATAGTGCAGGTTCAGGTGGTGAAACTGCGTTGGCCGACGACTTCAATGGATGAGGGTGCTGTAGGTCTGTTCCGGCGAGAGTGGCGGTTTCCAAGAGAAGAAGCTAGGGTTGAAGATGATGACGTGGCACGCCCTGATTTGTTCACATGCATGTGTAAGGATTAATGTCACGTGGAATGTTTTAATTGGACAAATTTAAAAGTTGGGGATTGTCAGATGACATGATCTGAGTGAGTTGGGTTTAAGTGGTAGGAGGGGTGTAAATAGACATATTAGGGAGTGCATAATAGATTTTTGGTGAGACCCATTTAGAAAGAGGGGAGTGTATAAGTAAAATCTGGGGTGCAGAAGTGATTTTTCCAGAACTTGCTAATTTCAGCCTTATTAAAAGGTGTTTGTAATTTCAATCAATTTATTTTCCCACCTTTAAATAAGCTTAATCTTGACTTCAGCTGCATCAACAAACGTTAAAATATCCAAAAATAATTTATGTAGCTAAAAATCACTTTTTAAGACATTTTTCTCACACAAGTTCAAATAGCCTAATTATCAGAATTATCAATTAAATCACTCTCTAAGCACATAAATTCAATTAAATACCCAAAATTAAACACTGAATGAGGGCAAAAATACGCACTCATCACTGTCCAATCGGACAATTCAAGATTCAATATATTTAAATTATTAGTATTGTATCCCCTTATATTAATTTTAAAACAAATGTAACTTCTTCAAAATGAAAACTCGAGGACAATACATAATTTTTGTATTGAATATCAAACGGGAAATTAATGTTAACTAACATATAAGAAAAGCAAACAACATATTTTATCAAATAATTAATTATAACCTATTTAAGAAAAGCAAAAAAAAAAATTTCTTAACAAAATATATTACCTATTTAATTATAATGTTCTTACAATTTTCTTAAATTCAGACTTAATGCTCTAAATTTCAAGACGCAATGCTCTTAAATTGAGACCCAATTCTCTCACAAACTACTCAAAACACTCCAAACAATTTCAATCCCAATGCAAATCAATACTCACAATAGCTGAAATTGAAAATTAACATATACAAAATGGAAAACGAAACAAAAACTCGTTGAAAATTTACCTTAGAGGAATGGCGGCGCGACAGTTGCCGGAAAACAAGGAAGGAGGTGCATGAAATGACCGTGCAAGAAATGGTCGTGCACGAAATGGAGGTGCAGAAAAAAGAGGTGCAGCAAACCAATGGAGGCGACGAGACAGTGGCCGGAGCAGCATGGTGGCAGCGACGGTGGAGGTGCACGTTGTAGAGAGGGAGAGAGACGATAGCGACAAGTGCAGCGTGGCCAGAGGCGAGACACGACAGTGGCCGGAGGGAGCACAACGTGGTTGTAGAGCTTCGCGTGTTGGTGGTGGGTGGCTGGAGCAACAACAGAGAGAGAGAGAGAGAGAGGAAATGCAGACAGCACAGGGAAGAAGAAGAGGGGTTCGCGAATTTTGAACCCTAATTAAACGCTATGGCCTCGGTTCAATTAATAACCGAGGCAAATAGTCCTATTTGGCCTCGGTTCATGGCCACCCGAGGCCAAAGACGTAAAGGCTAGTGGCGGTTTTGAAATATCCAGCCACATTTTTGGCTTCGGGTCTTTGGAACCAAAGCATATGCCCCTCTTTTGGCACCGATTTTTCTGAACCAAAGCCTATAACCCTCTTTTGCTTTGGGTTTTCTCTGAAATGATGCATAAAAGTTGTCTGAAATTGCAAAAATATCACTATGCCATTATATGTTTCGGTTCTTGGACAACCGAGATATATAAGGCAAGTTAAAAAGCAAAATTTGAACCAGTGTTCATACCTGTCCGTTAACAAATTTTTTTGACATCCTAATTACGTTGCAACAAAATGACCTGACACATGATTTAACATGTGGCCAATTTCTTTTCATAAACACCAAAAAAGTTATAATATATATATATATATATATATATATATATATATATATATAATATTGTTAATCATAGTAATATTACCGCGACAACTATATGTATCATGAATATTGATTATTTTATTCTTGTTAAATATTTAACTAGATAATTAATGAATATTAATAATAATAAAATATTGTAAGTAATTATCTCTTTAAATTAAATGTACTTCTTGGGAAATAACCTTAGATACAATTGTATACATAGATTTTTTTTGTAATATTTTGAGTTCAAAGAAATTATAAAATTAATTTTACTTGTCTTTTGTCTCGTGCAAGTTTTGGTGTTGTTTGAGGGTTTTGTATGTTGAAAAAAGATATTTAGTATTCATATTTTTCTTTTTCTCATCTTTTTTTATATGGGTTGAGGCATTTCTAATAACTATCTTTTTTTTATTTATATATTAGTGGCTGATAAAGAAAATTAAATATATTTCTATAATTTATCTTTACAGCATTTCGTTAATATTATAGGTACCTTCACTGGTTTTTTTTCTATTGAATAATGGTACCTCAATTTTCGTTTGAAAATATATAAAATATGTGAGTTTAGGTTTATACTTTGAGCTAATTAGATAGATCACATCTCCCTACGCAGATAAAAAGAAATAAAAATTAATAGTGATAGCAAAATGAGATTTTGACAATCGTAAACATTGAACTTTGAAACATGGTTGGATAAAGAAAAGGAAAAGTTTCTTTGACTCATAAGGGAGTTGTTCAGCTCCACCCAGGGATGACATGGATGACACTCATCCATGTCAGCTATATATTTCGGATGGTATATAGAAGACACTATTGGCTCATGGAAAAGTATTTGAGACAACCACAATTCTTCTTGGCATGGAGTTATCAGTGGATGAGGTTAAGGTCACCTCGCTTACCTGAAGGTACACTTGTGCTAGTCCTCTTCTTTCACCCTTTTATCCAAGTGCATAAGTTCATTCAATCATCATGAGTACATATTCTACATATAGTCCTAAGTTGCATAAGCATGATAGTCATGAGTTGCATCATACATTTCATAGTGACATTCCATTCTTTGGGGAGGGTATAGGTCCACTATCATTCATAGATTGGATGTGGGATATAGAGAAGTTGGTGCAACCATTCTTTAATAGATATAGTTAATATGATATTCTTAGGCATGTTATTTCTAGATTTGTAGGACGTGCATGTGAGTGGTGGCATCAAAGGCAATTTAAAGTGGAAAAGGGAAAAGCATCATGCATTAATACCTTTTATAAATTGAAAGCATGCATGTGGAAACATTTTGTTCCCTCTTCATATAGGATCACCTGAGAGCAATAGTCTCGACTAGAAAACTTCATTGATATAGGAGATGCATTCATTCAGAATCTAGAGAAGTTTTCTCGTCAAGAAAGAGATTTTAAAGATAAACTTGACTTGCTCTTGAGTAAGAAAAGAGAAATTGAAAAGCAAAGAGAAATTAAAAAGCAAAGAGACCATGTGCAAAAAGAGAAAGAGGAGAAGGAAAGAGAGATAGAGAAGAAGAGGAAAGGAAAGAATCTGAGAGGGCATTGAGAGAAAAGAGAGCAAAAATAGAGCTTGCAAAGAAAGAGAAAGAGGAAGAAGAAATCCTACTCAATAAAGGAGTGCTATTAAAGGCACTTCCGACCCCCACAATTCTCATTGAATCAGGAATTTTAAAGGGAGTTCTCAAATCATTTAACTCTTCTCATTACATCAATCATTCTCATTTCTTCAAACCAATCTTTACTTTTGCTGAGTTTTTCAAGCCAATTTCCCTTCCCATTGTTTTAAACTCCTCAAAAGATTTTACAAAATCAGACTTTGAGTTAATGATGCCTACTAGGTTTGAGACAACTCAAAGTACACAAAATTATTTTTGTGAAGTAGGTCTTGTTCATCTTCAAGTAACTTTCAACAATACAACAAGACCTTCTTTTGTCCTCTACTTTAGATATACTCCTGCTTATCAGTATGGTGTTCATTCCACTTTCAATATATCTCATTTAATTCCTTTTGTAGGATCCATGGATGATGAACACCAAGATTTGAGGGCAAATCCTATTCAAGGGAGAGGGGATGATGTGACCCCAACAAGCCCAACCTCAAATGCATCAACAAGCCCAAGACCACATAAAGGCCCAATCACTAGAAGCATGATGAGAAAGATTCACATGGGCCTCTCATAAGATGATCAAGTCAATCATGGGCTTTTTACATTATTCACATGGGCTAAAGAAATCTCTAAAATATGAGATGATGCATGAAGGAAGTAGTCTAGATTTAAATTGGGTCATTGTTTAGGCTTTGTTTTCAATAAAAGCTAGAACACTTTTTGGGATCAATTAAGTCGAGCCCAATTTGCTACCTTTGGCCAAGAATTACTTGAGTGACTCTCCATTTGGATGCAAGCAAAGCATGAACTAAGCAAGGAGAATGTGATGGAAGCATGATGCGTTTGACTTGGGCAAGGAGAGTGTGATATGCCACTTGGCATCATCAAGACTCATCTACTACATCACATGGTCTACAATCAAGCTTCTTCTCCAAGCTACATTTGCATTTCATCTTTTTTGCATTTTCTCTTCATTTAGCCGGCCATGTGCCTATAAATAGAGCCACTCAAATATTGTAATGGTAACTCTTGAAATTTCTAATAGAATGTTTGTGTTGAGATCACTCCACTCTTCTATTATTTTGAGAGCACACATGGCTAACCTTCTCCTTCATCTCCTCTAGCCACCTTCCATACCATAACTTCACTTCTACTCTTCATCTTCACCAAAAACCTCCATTGCCTAGAGCTCTTCTTGCTCTTATCTTCATTTCCGCTGCATTTCATCTTCTTTTCGGTGTCTTCCATGGATCTCCTTCCTCTTCTACACCAAGGATGTCCATCAGTTTCTTCAACAGGTTCGAGGCGAACATCTCGGCCCACTCTGGGGTCTAGATCGTCACCCGACAGAGTGATCCCAAAGCCAGGTGGCTGCTCGATGTGATTGGTTTACTGGATAGGGAGTTATGGGCGTAGGCTGGCCATGTGGCATTCGCCTGCAAGGCGTTGATCGCAATGGATGGTGAGGATGTCGCCAGATGGGGAGGGAAATTTCATGGCCAGATGAGGGGTGGAGACGACGGCGCCAAGGGTGTTAAGCGAGGGGCGGCCGAGGAGGACATTATATGATGTGGTTGCGTCGACGATGAGGAAGCGGATAGGAATGGTCTTGGTTTGGGCTCCGTCACGGAAGACGGTATGGAGGTCAATGTAGCCGCGGGTGGAAACGTTTTCTCCAGAAAAGCCATAAATTGGTTCATCGTATGGGACCATGGTTGTGTCTAGGAGTTGAAGTTTCTGGTATGTTGCCCAGTAAATGATGTCGACGGAACTGCCTTGGTCGACGAGGACTTTTTTGACTGCGTAATTCTCTATTTCAATAGTGATGACCATAGGGTCGTCTTGTTGGTGGTCGAGGCCGTGGAAGTCGTCGTTCGTGAAGGTTATGGGAGGCATGCGACGTTTGTGATGGGAATGGGTAATGTGGTTGATTGATTGGATATGGCGGAGGTGTCACTTTCTGGCAGAAGAGGTAGAGCCGCCACTAGCGAAACCACCGAAAATGGTGTTGATAGTTCCGCGTAGGGGAGGGTTGGCTAGGGTGACGTCGATGCGAGCCGGTTGGGGGTCTTGGTTTGTGGGTTGGTTCGGCGTTTATCGTGGCGAGAGTCACGGGGAGGGCGTCAATGGTCGGGACGAGGAGGATGATGAGATCGAGAGGAGTGGTCGTCTTTGCGGACAAAACGGTGAAAGTGGCAAGCACGCACCAGTTCTTCAATTTTATCCTAGAATGCTTTACAGTCCTCTGTAGTATGGCCACGGTTGCGGTGATAGCGACAGTATTTGGTCATGTCGGCGTTGGGGGGAATGGTTATTTTTCGTGGCGGTGGGATGAGGTCGGCCTGTAAAGCCTCATCAAGGAGGCGGGATCTAGGTACATTTAGGGGAGCGTATCTGGTGAAGCGGAGTTGTCGAGGTTCTCGTGGTCGCGGATCAGGACGGGGGGTTGGCGGTGGTGGGTGCGTAATCATTGAAAAATTTTGTATGGAGGGTTTGCATTTCCTCCATACAGACGTAATCAGAGGCACGCAAGTTCAACTCGTGCATAGAGGTCGGTGAGTGAAGGTAGACGTTGTTGGCGAAGGGGCCGGGTTGAAGGGTGAGGGCCATGCACTGGAGTATCATCTTTTGATTCAGGTGTGCGGTGCGAAGGGCAGCCTTGCTGAAGCAATCGATAAATGCCCGGAGCGTCTCGCCTTGTTCTTGCTTGATATTGTAGTGGTTTGGTGCGGGTGGCTGCTAGCGAAATGAGTGGTAAACATGTGTGAGAGGGTGTCGAAGCTGTCGATAGAGTATGGTGGGAGGGCGGTGAACCATTCGAGGGCAGGGCCTTCGAGGGTGGTGGGAAAGGCTTTGCAAAAGATTACGTCATGTGAAGTGTAAAGGGCTACGTGGGTGATGTAGACTTTGAGGTGTTGGTCGGGGTCGGGAGGGTTGGTGAAGGGTTCCAGTGTGAAGGGTTCCCACTGCGTGGGGAGGGGGTGTTGGCGATAAAGTCAATGAAAGGGTGACGACGGCTTGGTTGGTGGGATAGAAGTGGGTGGGGAGGTATGGGATGGTGGACAAGGGTGGGAAAAGTGGAGGTGAAGTTGTGAGGAGGGATGTGGGTAGTAGGAAGATGTTGAGGGTTGTAAGGTGGGATATGAGTAGTATGTAGGGTGGTAGGCATGTTGTAAGGGACATGAGTGGTGGGGAGGGTGGTGGCGGGAGTGGGAGTCGCAGTGTGCCCTGAAAGGGTGGAGTGGAAGTGAGTAGGATGGGCTGAGAGGATGAGAGTTTGTTGGGTGGTGGTGAAGGTGTGCAAGGTAGGATTATACTCGTTTTCCTCTTCAGTAGGCTGGAAAGTCGGGGACCCTACACCTTCAAATGCTTCTTTAGCCTTTCCCTTTTGAGTGGGATCGACTTCGATCTTTCACCTTAGGCGAGAGTTTTCCTGTCGTAGTGCTTCCATCTCATCAACGCTGCGCTTCTTCAGGTCAGCCAATTCCTATTGCATCTTGGGTTGACTGTCTAAGATGGCGGTCAGGTCTGGAGTGATGTTAGCAGGTCCTGAAGGGCCAACTTCAACTTGCTTGTTAACTCCTGCTCTACTACGGGTAGAAACCATCTTTGGAGGAAGCGGGTAGTAAAGTACTATCTCGTGCCCCACGGTGGGCGCCAATTGTTCCTGCAGAGAACAAATAAGATAAGTTAGGCACGAGTGTCACCTTACCCATATAGTCCGCTATCTCCTCAGTAGGCCTCTTCTCGGTTGGCATATGTCTACTTGGACCCAGGAGGGGTTACCTGCAGAAGGGACTCTGAAGCTCACGTCAGCGAAAAGCTCTCAAAAAGTCAAATCGAGTGATTAAGGAAGTAATGAATGCGTACCTTTAATTCGTGGGGTCCATGCGTATTTATAGATCATTAATTATGTTTGGCCACGTCATGGGTTAGGCCTTTGCTTGGGCCGTAGGTGGGCCCAGGCCTTAGCCCAGGCCCTTAGTTCGGTTGTTGGAGATTGGTGACTTGTATTGGAGTGTTATGTTTTTTACTAAGTCCTTGGTTCTTTGTATAGAGTGGTCGGCCTGAGCCGGTCACCCTTTAGCGACTTAGGCCGCTATGGTTGTTTTTGGCTTGTTAAATCAACATCGCTTCTTAGTGGTTTTGGTCTGGGTACCTTTAGCATATACATGATGCTTACTATTATTCGGCTGAGGCCGACCGAGCGTGGTACATTTACTATTATTCGGCTGAGGCCGACCAGGTGCGGTACAAAACTCTTTAAAAACTGAAGAAAACTAAGCAATTTGATCTTTGGTGTGATTTAATGCATTCTTGTGTAATCTGAGGCTTTATACTTGTTATAAATACTGATTGGAACATGTCTTGTATGTAAAAGATTGTTGTTTGAATTGAATTGAATTCTGCATTCTGTATAATTCTCCAGTATTTTAGCCGACTGATTTGTCTTTTTAATCGACTATTTCATAGCATCAAGAACAATTTAGTCTGTTGTTTTATATTTTAATCGACTGAAAGTGTACTGGTTTGCTGCATTTACATCCAAACTTTCCAATTCAACCCCCCCTGATGAAGGATTATCTTGTTTTCTTTTAAGATTATTGAATATGGTGTGAGTTGATTAAGAAAGCTAAGTGAAATCCCCACTGGACATTAAGATAGCAAGCTATCTAGATGTGAAGGTTCCTTTCACAAAGCTCAAAAGAAGAAGATGATGGATTGATTCAAAATGAAAAGGAAATGGAAAGCACATAAATCATAGAAAACCAAGAACAATTAAAGGAAGAAGAAAACATAAAATGGAAAGGGGAGAAATGGTAAAAATGTGAGAAGCACACCACTACAAGGCTAGGCTAGAAGCCATGGCAACCATGAAGATGAGTGGATGTGTGTCGCCACTTGCTATGCAAGATAAGGCTTAAAAGTATTCACTCCCAAGGGAGAAAACTCTCACAAATGGTTGAGACACAAGAGTATTTTTACTTCAAAATGTTCAACCCTTTTACATGTTTAGGAGCACCCCTTACATAGAAGAGTTTAGGGGCCTCTAAGCAAATAAAAGATACCTAAGGATGTCTCTACAAAAACCTAACCCTAGCTTCTAGAAACTAGGTCAAGTAAGGTTACAAAAAATGAAAGATAAAAGAGCTAACTATGGTGTGTGCAAGGCTAATTTCGTTCTAGCACAAAAGGAGACAAAGAATGTGTCTCATATGTCTCCAAAAAGTGGCCAAAGTGTGCTAAAAACAAAGGAGATCAAAGGTACATAGGTACATTTGCTTCATGCCTTTTACTTTATGCTTTATGCCTTTGCTTTACTCTCTCCTCCACATCATTTATGTTCACCAATCACCATGCGCCACCTAGCATTGCTTTCTTACTCCTAATTAACCTACAAAGCAAATAAACATAGATTAGCATGTTGGCTAAAGTCAAGTCAACTATAGTCAACAAGTCAAACCTAGTCAAAGGTCAACAAGTCAACTAAAGTTAATTCAACTAAGTCAACTTTGGAAATCAAAAATAACAAACACAAATGAAAGGGATGAAGGATTAGTGAACTTCCTTTCTAAACATGCTTAGTCTTTTTAAGCATGTGCCTCCATCCTTGGTTGGGGTCAATCCTTCATCACCCCCCCCTTCTTGGCTAAAATCACCATTTCAAAACTAACAGAGGTCAAATAGATTCCAACCTTTCTGGCCAAATGGATACCCAACAAACATACATCGGCGACTGCAACTATTAAATTTGTCTCCTCCCCTATTTTGATTATGTCCATAAAACAAGGATCCTAATAATCTCAAGTGATCATAATTTTGTGTCTTCCCATGAAGAATTTCATATGGTGTCTTGTCGTTTAATACAAAAGAAAGAGTGAGATTGATCAAATATCTAACCGCTAATACACATTCCCCCTAGAATTTGATAGGAAAATTACCTTGAAACCGTAGTGAGTGAGCAACATTAAGAACATGTTGATGTTTGCATTCCACTCTACCATTTTGTTATGGTGTTCCAATATAATATGTTTGATGAATAACTCCATGTTGTAGAATATGTTGTTTTAAGCACATAAATTTAGTTTCATTATCAGATCAAACAATTTTAATGCACTTGTTGTACTGTCGCTCAACAAATGTGATAAAACATTTTACCATACCTGCAACTTCTTTCTTTTCTTTTAATAAATATATCCACACTCCCCGAGAATAATCATCCACAATTGTTACAAAATAATATGCACCGCAAGACGATGAAGTTCTACATGGTCCCCACAAGTTACAATGAATCAATTCAAAAATAGTTGTAGTGTGATGATCACTTGAACAAAACAAATTTCATGTTTGTTTTGATTTTTCACAAACTTCACAAACTGTATTCAACTCATCACTCTTACACTTATCAGATATTATGGGAAGCATCCTTACAATTTTATGTGATGGATATCCCATTCTAATGTGCCAAAGTTCTAGTTGATTCTTTATTCCCACGTGATGCGCCTCAGTCTTGTGCACCCCACAATACCAATAGAGTACATATTTCTATTCACCTACTCTAATCAACGTCCTCGAAATGTTGTCTTACATAATACATAATTTGTTAGTAAATTGTATCACACAATTTCCTTCATCAATTATCTGAGGGACAGATGTGTAACGAACATGTCATGTGGTTAGATGCACCACAATCAATAATCCATAAATCTCATATTTTCTTATTGGTCATTTTTTGTGTCATTTTTCCGAATTTATCATATTTGTCAATACTTGCCATTTTTCATTAGTGAAGCCAATCATGCCAAGAGTCTTGTCTTCCACCTTACTTATGCCAGCTTGAACCTTATATGTTCGTACAATAACTCCTTTTCCAAGATTTCTTTAGCATCCTTGGCCCTTTCTGTTGTTGCTTCCTCCATTCTTCGGACGATCCCCCCATAATAAGGATATCTTATTATTTGAAATCACTCATTTATATCGTGCCCACTTTTACCACGGTGAGAACAAGTTGGAGATTTTTCCTTACAATCATTGTGACCTCGTCCCCTAGTTCCAGCTTGTGCTAAGAAACCAATGACCATTCCTTTCTCTTCCTTTGATCGAATGATATTTTTCATTCGTTCTTCTTGGATTGCCATTGCATACATGCAGTTTAAGGGAAGTAAGGGATCTGTTGTCAGGATGTTTAATCACATTGTTTCATAACTTCCCTCATCTACACCCATCAAGAATTGATGAACCTTTTATTCTTCCCTTCGCTTCTCGAGTCTGTACTTGATTACACACGTGCATCCGCTGCATGTACACCTATGTATTTGTTCATAATTTCCAAACTCATCCCAAAGAGTTTTGATCTTCCATAATAATTCACCATGGTCAGACCATCCTATTTGCATTTCACCTTTACTTGTCGTATTCTTGTCTCGTTCGCAACTGAAAAACGTTCTTCAATTTCTTTCCATAGTGTTTGTGCATCTTAAACATACACCACCATGGACTGCAAAGTTGGTTCGATTTTATTTAGAATCCAAGAAACAATCATGGACTGAACTCTTCACCAATCCTCGAATTCGGGTTCATTTTCTCCAGGTTTCTCGTGAGTGCCATCCACAAGACCCCATTTTCGTCGAGCTCGAAGTGATATTCTCACAGCTTGAGCCCATTCGTCATAGTTTTCTCCTCTTAATTGCACTTGGATGATTATGCTTCTAAGATTATCACTTGCATGAAGATCACATGCTGAATGAATCTTCTTCAATCCTCCTCTTTCGAAGGATCCTATGTTTTCTACCATTTATGTGTTGCTTTGATACCTTGTTGAAATATTTATTTCTTCTATGTTATTTTAGGGAGACCAATATATATATATATATATATATATATATATATATATATATATATATATATATATATAACAATTATATATTTATTTCCCAAGATTCAATGCCTTGCATTACGGTGCTTGCCTATCTAATCATATTATATCTAATACATATAACATTAAAGTAAAAGAGGTAATCGTATCTCTTGATTTTTAGGCAATTGATTTCCAATCAGATCAATTGATTCCTAATCATATTGTTACCATTTTAATTTTCTTATTGTGTGATTTCTAGTGGTGGTAGTGTATTATATGGGTTGATTGTTGTTTTTATTTTCTCTAAACCTTAACCTAGAGAAAAAAGATATGAAAGGGGTAAGATTCCTTCCTTTAAGAAATCCAACTCATTTCATGAGACTAAGAAAATGTGATTTCTAACTTAAAAAAGAATAGGAACCTAGCTAGAGAGGAGAAAAGGAAGAAAGAGAGATAGTTATTTGCAACATGCACGTTCTTGGAGGTAAGTTATCTATACTCTTACCTCATTAGTTTTGTCATGAATATGTTTGCCTCTCCTCCAAAGCATAAAAGTATGTTTGTTGATAGTATTCGACCTTTCTTTCTTGTTTCTTCTTGCTTTCCTTTCTTATTTCTTGTAAAACAAAATTTGATTAGTAATGAAACTAGCAAAATTGTGAGAGACTGAATGTCTTTTCTTTCTTTGAGTTTTATCAGTGTGAGCTTTTAGTGGCGACTCCTCTTCATTGATCTCGGAACCTTCTTCACTTATCTCCATCTAGTTCTCATTGCAATTCGGTTTAAGTTTTCAACAACTTAATTTTTCAATCGCATTAGTCTTCCTTTCCATTTACGTTCCAATTGTTGCCTTCTTTGAGTTTTCTTGAGGTATTATCATTGTGTCTTATTTAACTGAATAGTTTTTTATCCAAGTATATATAAATAACTTTATTGTCTTGAATAATGCAATTTTGAATCATACTTGATATCTTGCAATTAATTCATTTCAGCTCGTATCAATAGTGCCCCTTTTATTTTTGGGCTTTTACTTGAATGGATCTGTGCCAAGTAGGCTAGGCCTAGTATGAGGATGTTTAAGATGTGCTAATCTCCATATTAACCTTATTATTATCGTAATAACAACCTTAATTCCTTAACTCTGAGATGATGTTTACCCCATATGCAGTATGATCTCACTCCTCTTCCGCACACTCCCAAATATAATATTGGAGAGAACTATAAGTACATGGACATAGATGAATTATCAATATGTGAATCTAAACTCTAAATCCATTCAAATTTTTGGAAAAACATGTTAATCTAAACTCATCTAAATTCATTCAAATTTTTCTTTTTTCTTTTTAGGTCAAAACAAAAAATCGTTACGAGTGAGAATTTCTCTCATAACACTTCTTAATTAAAGGTTTAAACTTTCTTTTAACAAAATCACTAATAAAAAGACTCACTAACCATTTGAAAAATAAATCGGTATAAAATTTTATAATTCAATATTTTTTAATGTGAAATATTTATTTTAAATTGATACTGAATTAATTATAACTTTTATTATTTTCTTCTCTAAAAAGGTATATATTTACAATTCATCTTCACTGACATTTAATATAGCTATTATGTCTTCAACAAATTAATCCCTACAAGGCTTGAAAAATTGGTATATATAAAATAACTAAAATCAAAATATTTAATGGAGAAGGTAATTTTAATAATATTATCGTGTATTAAAAATTATGTAACATATAATAAGACATACAAATTAAGTAAATTTATTTTTTAATTAAAAATACTCTTAATACACAAAGAAATATTTTTTTTTAGTTATTGGCGGTTATAATACCTTTAGAGTTTTAAAAAAAATTGGCCTTTGATTTTATTTTGTTATGTCATAAATTATATAAGATTAAATTTCATTTATTTTTAATTTTTAGATTGAATTTAATTTTTTTCCCAAGTAAGTATAAAAATTCTTAATAAAATTTTATAAAAATTTTATAGTACAAAAGTTATAAAATTAAAAAAATTTAAATTTAAATTAAATATTTTTTTTTGAAGTCATTAGTTATATAAATTAAAGTTAATAATTAAAAAAATTACTTGGTAATAAAATTTTAATTTCAAAAATTTGTAATAAATGTCTAGTAAACAAAAGATAAAGTCAAAGAATGACTAAAGAAAATTGATTTAAATTAAATTTAGCTATGATTAAAAGAATTTAATTATTTGAAATTTTAGTATAATTTTTTAGAAAAATAAAATTAAATAATAAACTGATTGTAAGTGAAATCATTTGAAAAGAAAATAAAAAATTAAATATATAATAAAAATTTGAAAAAAAAATGAAGGTTATGTACTCTAACATTTAAAGGTTTTCTTCAATGGAATATTATTTTTAAGATCACAAATCATATATTTCATTCACAATCATTTATTTAAATATACTGATGAGAGAACTGAAAAGTATATAAAGATGGATAAAAAAAAGTAACAGAAACAAAATAACAATCTCATGTGTTTAGGATTCAAATTTTTGAAAATTCATATTTAAAATTTAACTTAAATATTTTAAAAATAATGAAAATCACAAGTTTTACGTTCAATCCATTATAAATTAGAAAAATTACACTATAAGATTCATATTTTTTTTCCTTACCAAAATGTGCATATATGTACATAGTTAAGCAAATTTTAATATATAAATTTCTCTGGTTTCACTAGTGTAGTAAGGGCTTTTGGCCCCGGTTATTTTTGATATTCTGTCCCGGTTCTAGAACCGAGGCATATTGGGGTGAGGCAAAAAAGGGTGGTTTTTGGCCTCGGGTGTCAACCGAAGCCATAAGGGGTACTTTTCTGCCTCGGTTCTCTGAGGACCCGAAGCCATAGGGGTACTTTGCTCGTACCACCAATAGCACTGCTACGCTCATCCTCGCCATCGAGATCGTCAGCAAACGCTGTTGCGGCTAGACCTTCACCAGCACTGAACGAGCAACCCACAGTGATGCGCAGACCCATACTAACACTACACGGTCTGAATGCGACAACGACAAACCACCATGAACCAGTAGAGCCAAGAGATCTAGAGATCCAGCACCTCCACCGTCGTTCGAAGCAGAACTTCAAGCCACTGTTGCGGGCAACCCTACCACTATGTCGCCATCACCACTGCAAACAAAGGAAGAGAGTGACCACCAAATCACGCCTTTGCCGTGAGCCGCGAGCACGCCTCCTTCGCCAATGACGAACCAAACACCACCACACGAGAAAACAAAGACGAGAATGCCTCCACCGCGCACAAAGTGTTAGCTCAGGGACAAAGTTGAACAGTGCGAAGTCGCGAATGTGGGAACCTAAATAGGGCATATGGCCTCGGTTCAATTAATAACCGAGGCCTAAAGTCCCTTTATGGCCTCGGTCAATAAAGACCTGAAGCCAAATGTGATGGCACTGGTGACATTTTTGAAATTAGGGTTACTGGCTGCCTTATAGGCCTCGGTTCTTTTTGAACCGAGGCCAAAAACCTCTTCACATTGCCTCGGTTCACAAACACCCGAAGCCAAAAGTGGTGACGCTGATGGCATTTTTGAAATTTTGGTTACTGGGCTGCCTTATAGGCCTCGGTTCTTTTTTAACCGAGGCCAAAAACCTCTTCATATTGCCTCAGTTCAAAAACACCTGAAGCCAAAAGTGCTGACGCTGATGGCATTTTTGAAATTCTGGTTACTGGGCTGCCTTATAGGCTTCGGTTCTTTTGCAACCGAGGCCTAAAACCTCTTACTACACCGGTTTTGCACACACCCGAGGCAATATAGTTGGACGAAATTGCAAAAATGCCACCGCCTCCTTATAGGCTTCAGTTCCGCTATAACCGAGGTCTATAAGGTGAAGTAAAATGTCAAATCTGCACTAGTGTTTTGTCACTTCTCGTTTTAATTTCATTGTTCGTGGTGCTTTCGGATGGACTGATGTTCCTATTTTTGTTCGGAGGGGGAGATTGGATAAGGTAATTATCAGTTATTCGTTGTATTATGTTGAGTTTGCAAATGAATGGTTGCTTGGTGCAAGGATTGGCCTTCCTGTTGTAGGTGTGATGGAATTGGAACGATAGCAGCAAAATTTTTAGGTTTTGGGTGGGTTAACAAGAGTAATTTGATATGATTTTGTCAAAGTCAATTAAATTGCCCATCCAATAGTGATAACGGCTTGATGCTTAACGGTCAAGACCAAGTCAAAACGGTTACTGCAGAATAATTTCTTTTCTGCTCTTTTGTACCAGTATATATATTTCATATACTTTTCCCTTTCAAATCACTTTTTCTGTAACGATAAAACGTTTACTTACTCATAATACAAAATTCATTTTCGTTTTCTTCTCTCTCGTGTTCATGACTCTCGTAACTTTTCAACCCTTATGCAATGTCAACCAACACCTCTATCCACAGGAATCAGGTTAAATAAGATGGTATCAAAGCTCTTCCCTTGAAGAGCTCTGCTACGCATCACTCTGATCTTTCACCCTCTCTTTCCTATTTCTTTTCTCTTTCTGGTTTACTCTGTACTTTTCGTTGTCTTTTTCTCCCTTTCTTCACCATGGCGTCGCAAGATGATTCCAAGATTGTTGTTGGAACTGGTGATTTCAATGCTCCGCACAGTTTTCTCTACCTTCATCCCAGCGAGAACCCAGCAATTTCTTTGGTTTCACCTGCCCTGGAATCTCACAGCTATCATTCGTGGAGCAAGTCGTTTGCCACTGCCCTCAGTGCCAAAAATAAGGTTGAATTCATTGACGACACCACTCCTGAACCTACCAAAACAGATCCTTCACACCAAGCCTGGAAGAGATGCAACAATATGGTTATGTCTTGGTTAACCCATTCCGTTTCACCCTCTATCAGACAGAGCATACTGTGGATGGATAAATCTGAGGATATATGGAGAGATCTTAAATCCAGGTTCTTTCAAGGAAACCCCCTTCGTATATCTGAATTGCAATCGGAAGCTTCTTCCCTTAAACAAGGAAATGCCTCTATGACTGAATATTTTACCAAGATGCGCTTTCTTTGGGATGAACTAGATTGCTTTCGCCCATATCTGATTTGCAGTTGTTCAACTAAGTGTTCTTGTGATCTCACTGGAATTTCTCATCAAAGGAAGACGGAGGATCACGCTATGCAATTTTTGAGAGGCTTGAACGAACAGTACAGCAACGTCACGTCTCATGTTTTACTGATGGACCCAATCCCATCTATTTCAAAGATCTTCTCCTATGTTGTTCAGCAGGAAAGGCAGATCGGAGGACATAGCTTCTTTAGTGGGGTCGAAGCCAAGATTAATAGTACCACTGCTACTTGTAGCTATTGCAAGAAAGCTGGTCACACCGAGTCTGTCTGCTATAGGAAGCATGGGTTCCCTGGCAACAACAATACCGAAAACAAAAACACAAGGTATGCTAAAAAGGTTTGCTCTTTTTGTGGTCACAATGGGCATACAATAGAAAATTGTTACAAGAAGCATGGCTTTCCACCTGGATATAAAGCAAACAACAAGAACAACACTGTGAATAGTGTGGACACCATCCAGGAAGCTAAGAATGAATCTGGTGCAGAAGACCAAGATTTTAAATTGTCACAGCAACAATATCACGCCCTCATGAGTCTACTGAAGCAAAGCAATGGTAATAGCACTGATAATGTATCTGTTAATCAGGTTGGTCCTATTGTTTCCTGCAGCATGAACCAAGGTAAAAATAATTGTTTCTCTTTGACAGGTTTGAACAATCATAATAATTGGATTATAGATTCTGGTGCCACAGATCATATAAGTTGTTCCCTTTCGAATTTGATTTCTTCAAAACAGATATCACCTATAAAAGTTAGTCTACCTGATGGAACAAAAGTTCAAGCTACACATTTAGGTGTTGCTAAAATTTCTGAAAGATTATACATAAGAGATGTTCTTTTCGTCCCTGCCTTTTCATATAACTTGATATCTATCTCCAAACTTCTTTCTCATTCCGAATACTCTGTTATTTTCAGCACTAACACTTGTGTTATCCAGGACAAGATGTCAATCAAGAAGATTGGTATAGCTGATCTTCAATCAGGATTATACATACTAGTGGGTGATAAAGAAGATGGATGCAGTCCCTCTTCACGAATTTGCAACAGTGTTGTGAGTCAGAATATTTGGCATATGCGGCTTGGACATCCTTCTCGTCAAAGGATGGCTATTCTCAATAAAAGGTTCGCCTATATAAGTCTTCCTGACACTCCAAGTTGTGATGTATGTCACCTAGCTAAACAACGTAAACTAGCTTCCTCTATTTTTGATCTTGTGCATGTAGACATTTGGGGCCCATGTGCTATGACTTCCATGAACGGTGATAAATACTTTCTTACCATTGTAGATGATCATTCTCGTTTTACTTGGGTGCATATCATGAAAAATAAAGCTGAAACTCGTGTCCACTTAACCAATTTTATTTCCATGGTTAAAACTCAATTTCAGAAAAAGGTTAAAATTATCATAACAGATAATGGTTTGGAATTTAACATGTTGCAATTCTTTAACACTGAGGGCATCACTCATCAGACATGTTGCATTGAGACTCCTAAGCAAAATGGGTTAGTTGAAAGAAAACACCAACATATTTTAAACGTCACTCGTGCCTTATTGTTTCAATCAAATTTGCCTCAAAATTTCTGGAATTATGCTGTCCAATATGTTGTAACTTTAATAAACTGTTTGCCCACTCATTTTCTTAAAAATTCTAGTCCCTTTGAAATTTTGTATGACCATTCTTTCAATATGAATCAGCTGCATGTTTTTGGATGCTTGTGCTATGTTTCTACTATATCTGCCAATCGGACTAAGCTTGATCCCAGAGCAAGATCAGGCCTGTTTCTCGGACTCAAACAGAATGTAAAAGGATATATTGTGTATGATTTAAAATCACATAACATTCATGTTTCTAGAAATGTTGTTTTTTATGAAAGTCAGTTTCCTTATAAAGCTCAAAATCATGAAAACTTTCCTGAAAATGACACTGTTGTTTCTATTCCTAAAGAAATCAATACTTATGATTTAGATCTTCCTCAAACCAGTATACCCAATAATGACTGTAATACTGAAAATGATGTTGTTCACACTTAAAATGATATTGATCATATTGTTTCCAATGAAACTGACGCAACCCAGCTTGAACAAACTATTGATTCTGATACTGAAGATAATTTTCTGAGGAGATCTAATAGGCATAAAACTGTTCCTGCCTATTTAAAAGATTTTCACACTTCTTTTACAACCAAGTCTGATAGTAATTCTAGATACCCCATTGATGCTTATGTTTCCCTAGCAAGGCTATCTCCTTCCTTTAAATAGGTTATCTGCTCCATTGACTCTCATGAGGAGTCTGATTCATATGAAGCTGCTTCCCAACACAAGCACTGGCAGACAACCATGAATGAAGAATTGACAGCCCTTCAACAAAACAAAACTTGGATAGTGACTTCTTTGCCTAAAGGGAAACGTGCCATTGGATGCAAATGGGTATACAAGGTTAAATACAGAGCAGATGGCAGCATAGAACGCTATAAAGCGCGCTTGGTGGCAAAAGGGTACACACAAAAAGAAGGTCTAGATTACTTACACACCTTCTCACCCGTGGCCAAGATCACAACCATCGGGTTAATTCTTTCCCTAGCTTCCATACATAATTGGCATTTAAAACAATTAGATGTTAATAATGCTTATTTACATGGTGACTTAGATGAAGAAGTTTACATGCATTTGCCTCCAGGTTTTAATGAACATGATAAAAACCTTGTTTGTCACCTTCATAAGTCTTTATATGGCCTTAAACATGCTAGTAGGCAATGGTACTCTAAGCTTTCTGAATTCTTATGTTCCCATGGATATAATCAATCCTTTGCTTATCATTCTCTATATCTCAAATTTAACAAATCTCGCATCACTGCCTTGCTTATTTACGTTGATGATGTTATCTTAGCGGGAGATGATATAGATGAAATCAATGCCATTACTGATTTGCTCAACTGCACTTTTAGAATTAAAAATCTAGGAAACTTAACATATTTTCTTGGTTTGGAGATTGCAAGGAACAATAAGGGCATTCATTTATGTCAGCGGAAATACACCCTAGACATTCTAAATGAAGCTGGAATGCTTGGATCTACTCCCATGCCCACACCTATGAATTTTTCCAAACACAAGAGCACAAACATAGGAGAACCTCTCGCAGATCCTACTCCCTTTCGTAGACTTCTTGGTCGTCTTATATAACTCATGCACACTAGACCAGATATCACCTTTGTTGTTCACCACTTAAATCAGTTCATCGCAGCCCCTACCACCTTACACCATCAAGCTTCCATGAGAATTCTGCGTTACTTAAAGCGTCATCCAGGAAAAGGGATCTTTTTTTATTCCACCAATAATCTTCAATTGAAAGCCTTCTGCGACTTCGATTGGGCTGGCTGCCCTACAACAAGATGATCAGTAACTGGCTACATCATATACATTGGCAACTCTCCCATTTGCTGAAAATCAAAAAAGCAACAAACTGTCTTTAGAAGTTCTTCCGAGGCAGAATATCGTGTTATCGCTTCAACCACATGTGAGAATCAATGGCTCCATCACCTTATGCAAGACTTAAAAATTGATCACCAACAACCATCCACATGTGAAAAATTGACAACTTATCAGCAATACAAATTGCTTCCAACCAAGTCTTCCATGAAAGGACAAAACATATAGAGATAGATTGTCATTTGATAAGAGAAAAGATCAAGAAAGGGTCATCAAGCTACTCCATATCAATACTCAACACCAACAAGCAGACATTCTGACTAAAGCTCTCTCCCCTGCTGTTTTCCATAATCTTATGACCAAGATTGGGCTCCTCAATATATACGCCCAGCTTGAGGGGGGCTGTCAAAGTCAATTAAATTGCCCATCCAATAGTGATAACGGCTTGATGCTTAACTGATGAAGGATTATCTTGTTCCTTTTTTAAGATTATTGAATATGGTGTGAGTTGATTAAGAAAGCTAAGTGAAATCCCCACTGGACATTAAGATAGCAAGCTATCTAGATGTGAAGGTTCCTTTCACAAAGCTCAAGAGAAGAAGATGATGCATGTATTCAAAACACAAAGGAAATGGAAAGCACATAAACCATAGAAAACCAAGAACAATTAAAGGAAGAAGAAAACATAAAATGGAAAGGAAAGAAATGGTAAAAATGTGAGAAGCACGCCACTACAAGGCTAGGCTAGAAGCCATGGCAACCTTGAAGATGAGTGGATGTGTGCCGCCACTTGCTATGCAAGATAAGGCTTAAAAGTATTCACTCCCAAGGGAGGAAACTCTCACAAATGGTTGAGACACAAGAGTGTTTTTACTTCAAAATGTTCAACCCTTTTACATGTCTAGGAGCACCCCTTATATAGAAGAGTTTAGGGGCCTCTAAGCAAATAAAAGATACCTAAGGATGTCTCTACAAAAACCTAACCTTAGCTTCTAGAAACTAGGTCAAATAAGGTTACAAAAATGAGAGACAAAAGAGCTAACTATGGTGTGTGCAAGGCTAATTTCGTTCTAGCACAAAAGGAGACAAAGAATGTGTCTCATATGTCTCCAAAAAGTGGCCAAAGTGTGCTAAAAACAAAGGAGACCAAAGGTACATAGGTACACTTGTTTTATGCCTTTTACTTTATGCTTTATGCCTTTGCTTTACTCTCTCATCCACATCATTTATGCTCCCTAATCACCATGCGCCACCTAGCATTGCTTTCTTACTCCTAATTAACCTACAAAGCAACTAAACATAGATTAGCATGTTGGCTTAAGTCAAGTCAACTATAGTCAACAAGTCAAACCTAGTCAAAGGTCAATAAGTCAACTAAAGTTGATTCAACTAAGTCAACTTAGGGAATCAAAAATAACAAACACAAATGAAAGGGATGAAGGATTAGTGAACTTCCTTTCTAAACATGCTTAGTCTTCTTAAGCATGTGCCTTCATCCTTGGTTGGGGTCAATCCTTCATCATCCTCCCCTTCTTGGAGAGAATTTGACCACAAATTCTTGAAGCCTTTGTGGATGGAACTTGACTTGATTTGGGGGGAGGATATGCGCCTCCCTTTTTTGAGCTTTTGTTCCATCCTTTGTAAGGGTATTACCCCTAGCTTTGGTTAGGCCATCTTTATTTTCTAGACTACTCTTCCTCTCTTGCTTATGCTTTGGGCCTTCCTTTTTGGCTTGGGAAGATAAGGAAGAGTGATGCACATCTTGCTTTGGAAGAATTTTTTTGTAGGCAAGTAAAACCTTGGTGAAAGCTTGCCCCTTTTCTTTTTCTTCTTTATCTTTTCTTATTATATTTCTATCCTTATTAACTTCTTGAGGTGATAGAGGTAATAAAGTTGTCTTTTTCCCATTTTTGAAGAAAATGTATTGGTTGGTATGGCCATCATGTAAAGTTTGTTTATCAAATTGCCATGGCCTACCTAGTAAGATATGTGTGACTTCCATGGGAACAACATCACATAGCACCTCATCTTTGTAGCTTCCTATAGAGAAGTTAATTAGGACTTGTTTATTGACATCTATTTCTCCCTCTTTACTTATCCAAGCAAGCTTGTAGGGTTTAGCATGAGGAATGGTCTCTAAGCTAATCTTTTCCACCAACCTTGTGCTAGCTACATTGGTACTACTTCCTCCATCAATAATTAGAGAGCAAACCCATTTGTTAATTTCGCACCTAGATTGAAAAATGTTTTCTCTTTGAGTTGGCTCAAGCTCATTTTGATCTTGACCTATCATGCGCCTTAATAACATAGGGTCTTTCTCAAAAATTTTAGTTTTACTAGAGGAAGAAAATTCTTTTGAAAGAGAATGGGGAGATGAGTGTTCACTTTCAACATCATTACTTTTCTTTAAGATCATGGTCCTTTTGGTTGGGCAATTTAAAGCAATGTGATTATAATCCAAACATTTAAAACATTTAATGGAACTTGATCTTTGAGAAGTGGAATGGTGAATGTGATCACTTGGTGACTTACTTTTACTTTGTGGTTCTTGATGAGAGTTAGAAGGGAACTTATCATGTTTCTTTTTATCCTTTCCCTTCCATGAGTGACTAAAGTAGTGGTTGGGTGAGTAACTCTTCCTTGCCCTTCTTTTTCTTTTCAATTGAATTTCAATCCCAAGGGCAAGTGTGAAAACATTTTCAAGAGTGGAGTACTCATACAACTCTACTTGGTCTTGTATGTCTCTCCTAAGACCACTCACAAATCTTTTTATTTTCTCTTTGTTAGTCTCTTTTATTTCAACCCTACGCATTTGAGACTCTAATTCTTTAAAGTACTCACTTACACTCATAGAACCTTGGTGAAGCCTTTGGAGCTTCAAAAGAAGTTCCTTCCTATAGGAGGGAGGAACAAATCTAGCGCGCATAAGAGTTTTAATGTCCATCCAAGAAGCCGCGGGTGGCCCTTGGTCATAATTCTTACAAACTTTATGCCACCAAGTATTGGCATACTCCAAAAATCCTAATACTACTAGATCAACTTGTGTTTGATTCTTTACATGATTTTCATTGAAAATTTGATCAACTTTAGCTTCCCAATCAAGGAAGACTTTGGGATCACTTCCTCCATAGAACTTAGGAATCTTTGGAGTTTGCTTCTCTTGTGATGGGTTGCGCCTAGAATGCCCTCTTTTCCTAGCCTCTCTTTCTTGCTCTTTAGCTTCAAGCCTTTGAATGTGCTCTTGGATTCTTAGGTCACTTTGCTCCTTGTCTTTTCTCAATTTTTCAAAGGCCTCCGTCCTAGACAACTCCAAATCCCGAAGCAATCTCATCAATGTATTGTTTTTGTTTGGTGTAGGTGCATTTGATGAACTTGCCATGATTCCTACAACAAAAACACTCAAATCCGAGACAAAATAAATGGATTAGAGGTTAGAAAACATGAAAACCGAGACCAAATCCAACCCAAAATGTAACCCAAGTGTTTAGATCACTCTCCCAAAGTAACAAGGCAAGGCTAGCACTCAAAATCCACCAAAGGAGTGAAGCAAACACTTTTAAAAACTTGTTCAAAACCTTTCAAATGCAATACAAGTGATTCGGCCACAACATCCCAAGAGTTTCAAGAAAAGAAAACTACTAAGACAAAACAAAGAACACCTAGTGACAAGCAAGAAAAGCACAAAAACAAGGAAAGCTAAACTCTAAAGAAGAAAAGTTTGAGACAAAACTTTTAACAAGACTAAAACAAGAAAAGCACATTTCAAAGACTCTATGGAAAGCACTTGACAATCATCTTCAAGTCTTAAATCATGCATACACCAAGAAAGATCATAACCAAGTTAAAGCATGGAACTAATTTGCCAATATCACCCACTTCTCAAGCATGAAACTAGTTGCATAACACTTAGTGAAAAACACACTTTTAGTTCACCAATGAGCAAGATTGCTCTCGGTTTTTAGACAATATTTGGTGCAAAAAATTTCTTCTTTTCACAACTAGTTTCATAAAATGGTGAGAAAGAGTTTTAGGTGGCTTGAACACTTAGTTCCTCAAGTTTTAGGCCAAAATCAATTTCATGGAGCATACATCAAGCAAGACATAAAGTGAAAGCAAGATTCAAATACTTGGAAAAACAAGAATAAGAAAACTTCAAGCTAACATATGACATATGACTCAAGCAAAAGTTAGGCGCATTTAAAGACTCAAACATGTAGCTATTATGCATTTAAACTTTTGGAAATGAAGGTCAATGATTAAGCACACAAAGACATGTTATCTAACAACATTTAGGAGTAAGAAGAGTAACCAAAACAGTAGCCAAAACTGCCCAACATAACCTGAAAAACGTTGATTCGCGGTGATCTCGGCAGCTCTGACCTTTGCTCACTATTTAAATCATAACTCTCTCCACAGAACTCCAAATGCATTGGTTCTTTTTTTGTTAAAAACTAGACTAACAGAGCTTTCTTTGGACATAAAGAACGTAATTTTTTGACCACTGAGCAGGTGCAGTTTACTCTTTTAAAATCGTGAACAGTTTCTGCCAGCATTGTTTTTATGTCAACCATTAAAAGATAGCTACACAAGACAAGGTTAGAACATGAAAACACCATATTCAAGGACAACCAAAGCTCTAGATACCAAATGATGAAGGATTATCTTGTTCCTTTTTTAAGATTATTGAATATGGTGTGAGTTGATTAAGAAAGCTAAGTGAAATCCCCACTGGACATTAAGATAGCAAGCTATCTAGATGTGAAGGTTCCTTTCACAAAGCTCAAGAGAAGAAGATGATGCATGTATTCAAAACAAAAAGGAAATGGAAAGCACATAAACCATAGAAAACCAAGAACAATTAAAGGAAGAAGAAAACATAAAATGGAAAGGAAAGAAATGGTAAAAATGTGAGAAGCACGCCACTACAAGGCTAGGCTAGAAGCCATGGCAACCTTGAAGATGAGTGGATGTGTGCCGCCACTTGCTATGCAAGATAAGGCTTAAAAGTATTCACTCCCAAGGGAGGAAACTCTCACAAATGGTTGAGACACAAGAGTGTTTTTACTTCAAAATGTTCAACCCTTTTACATGTCTAGGAGCACCCCTTATATAGAAGAGTTTAGGGGCCTCTAAGCAAATAAAAGATACCTAAGGATGTCTCTACAAAAACCTAACCTTAGCTTCTAGAAACTAGGTCAAATAAGGTTACAAAAATGAGAGACAAAAGAGCTAACTATGGTGTGTGCAAGGCTAATTTCGTTCTAGCACAAAAGGAGACAAAGAATGTGTCTCATATGTCTCCAAAAAGTGGCCAAAGTGTGCTAAAAACAAAGGAGACCAAAGGTACATAGGTACACTTGTTTTATGCCTTTTACTTTATGCTTTATGCCTTTGCTTTACTCTCTCATCCACATCATTTATGCTCCCTAATCACCATGCGCCACCTAGCATTGCTTTCTTACTCCTAATTAACCTACAAAGCAACTAAACATAGATTAGCATGTTGGCTTAAGTCAAGTCAACTATAGTCAACAAGTCAAACCTAGTCAAAGGTCAACAAGTCAACTAAAGTTGATTCAACTAAGTCAACTTAGGGAATCAAAAATAACAAACACAAATGAAAGGGATGAAGGATTAGTGAACTTCCTTTCTAAACATGCTTAGTCTTTTTAAGCATGCGCCTTCATCCTTGGTTGGGGTCAATCCTTCATCATTAACGGTCAAGACTAAGTCAAAACGGTTACTGCAGAATAATTTCTTTTCTGCTCTTTTGTACCAGTATATATATTTCATATACTTTTCCCTTTCAAATCACTTTTTCTGTAACGATAAAACGTTTACTTACTCATAATACAAAATTCATTTTCGTTTTCTTCTCTCTCGTGTTCATGACTCTCGTAACTTTTCACCTCTTATGCAATGTCAACCAATACCTTTATCCAAAGGAATCAAGTTAAATAAGAGATTTATGGTCGTTTGTGGTTCGCTCTCAGAGATTTGTCTTCTTCGTCGAGTTGGAAAAATGATTTAGAATATTATAAATTAAGACCTGCTTACGAGTATGTTGATGGGTCTAAATTTCAGTGTCAGTGAACAATTAAGGATGAAGAAGAACCAACTTTTGGAAATTTATTTTGATTACACTTGACAAATTCTTTTTAAGCGTTTGGGTTGAATTTTCTTGTCTATGTGGGTTGTCTATGCCTTATTTCAGTAGCTGAAGTCAGCTACATGAATCACATGACAACTTCAATGTTTTTTTAGTTATCAAATTCTCATTCAATATCTTAGTAAGCCAAATAATATGGTGTTTTCCTACACGTTTTTAAAGTTTATCCACTGTTCTTTTGTGATTAGGAATAAAGGGTCACCGATGAGTCCTTAAGACTCTTCTGCATGTCATGAGGAGCCCATGTGAGGGATGGGTTAAGCCATGCTTTTTTTAGTAATAAAATAAAATTGGATCTTCAGACTCCATATTAATTACATTTTATGTATTTTTGTTTCTTTATTTTAGATATAACACTTATGCATGGTATGTCAACAAATTTTACTATTAACTCACTTATAAAGTAACTTGGATACTATATACTAGCAGGGTGTGATACGTAGGTATGTCATATATGTCATAGATCATAATATGTTATAAGTAAACATAGAACATTTTTATCACTAATGAATGTTAGAAATATTTTAATATAATTTAAAAAATAAATAATTAAAATAAAAAACTTAATGTTACTCATGATTTTATAGACCTTTAATTTATGGGTTAATGTTTTTAATGACTAACGGTTATATTCTTATTACTATTTACTTCTTTGTCTCCATTTTCTACCTATAAATATCACCTAAGTGTATGGGGAAAGACACAATAATAGAGACAACAAACTCTAGAGTTTTTCTTAAAAGTGGTCTTATTTTCTTCTCTATACACTACTGCAGAATTGCATTTTTACCTCGCGTTATAGGTCTCGATTGGCAAGGAACTGAAGCATATAACGGTGCGGTGGCATTTTTGCAATTTCAGGCAACTTTTATGCCTCGGTTCAAGAAAAACTCGAGGCCAAAAGGGGTTATAGGCTTTGGTTCAAAAAAAACCGGTGCCAAAAGGTGCTTATATACTTCGGTTGAACAGACCCGAAGCCAAAAGGTTATGTCTTTGGCCTCGGGTGGCACTAAACCGTGGCCAAATAGTTTAATTAGGGCACAAAAACGCGAACCCCTCTACTTCTTCCTCGCGCGCACAGAACCATATGGGAACCCTAAACCCTAGCCACCGTGACCTGCAAAGTTGTCGTCGTGAACCTGATCGGCGCTGACCACCACTACGACGCGAAAATAGGGCACCAGATCTGCAACGCGACGACGCGATCCACCATGGCAGCACCTTTTGCGAGATCGCCATCGCGCTCCACTAGAGGAACCACCGTCGAAATCTCTGCCGTTGCAGAAAGCCACTGTCACCGCAACAGAGGTCGTGAATCTGCACCATCACCGGACCTAATCGAACCTGAGGACCCAAACCTGTCTTCTCGTCGTTCGTCACAGCGGCACCGATGATGACTTGCAGTGGTGGTTCGCGTTCATCGCTGCAACAATGGTGGTTCGTCGATGGGGGATTCTGGTTCGCGTTCATTGCTGGGATGGGGGATTCTGGTTTGCGTTCATTGCAGGGATGAAGTTGTTTGATTCTAGTGTTGTAGGAATGAAATGATTCTGGTTCTGGTCCGGCCTTAGCTGGCTTACTACAAATTGACTTTCAGATCTGTGCCGCAAAAAATTTAATTAAAAAAAAAATTATCTTATGGCTTCGGTTCTCATGGACCCGGGGCAGAAAAGGGACTCTATGGCTTCGGGTAACAATCGAGGCCAAAAGGGGGTACCTTTGGCTTCACCCCAATATGCCTCGGTTCCAGACCCGAGGCAAAATGAGAAAAATAATCGAGGCAAGAAGATCTTAAAACAGTGGTGTTCATAAGGTTTGGAGATCCTTCGCTGCACTCGATCGATCTGACGGGTTGTTGTATCTTGGGAGAGAAACACATATGATTGTGTATTTGTTTAGCCCTATGTAGTAGGGGCGTTTTCTCTCCAAGGATAGCGCTATGCGTGTCTCAATGCAGGATATTTCTACTATTTCCTCATCTACTTTTTATCTCTTATTGTTATTATAATCATTTATCTCTTATTAATATTCATTGTTTTATATATATGTATTATTATTGCTCTAATAATCATTATTATATTATTTCATATTTTTATTATTATTAGTGTTATTTGAGTAATCATTTTCTAACAATGAAGACTACTTACAATGTAACATCAATAAGGAGGCTTTTTTCTTTTTATTGGGTATATTTTCGGTTCTTTAATTTAGGACACATAAGGGGAATGTGAAAATAAAAAGAAATTAAGTTAAAGTCTTTGTAAATTTTTGCACTTCACTCGTTGTCCATCTTGAATTAAATGTCCTAAACACAAATACTTGAAACATGTAATGATTTGATATTGTGTTAGATGTGGTTGATTTACAGGTTTGTGATTTGAACATGAGTCATCCTCTGTCAATTATTTGAATATTGTATTCTGAATTTGTTTACCAATTAAGATTTAATATTCAAATGCAGTTTCTAGTTTGTACTGTTGTTTATCTTTGGCATAACTTTTCTCAGAGATTTCACACACTTTTTGCAAACAAATGCGCAAATGCTGAGAGAGTATTTCTTAATTTTAGATTTTAGATTTCACTAAACATTTTTGAAACTTTATAACTACATAAAGAAACAGAGATTTATACTAGCTTGTGAAATTTGGAGTGATTTCCAACCACAACAAAGCCGTTAAGGAAAAGTCAATATTGTTGCAAATACTATTTTAGTTTCTTAATATATGTTTCTTTGTTATATTGTTGCAACAAAAGTTTGGGAACTTTCGACGGCTATTTGCTCTTGATATTCATCCACGTGTATTTGTTCAATTAGGGGAAGATTTAAGAACAAAGTTAGAGAACCTATCTTTGTTAAATAATTCTTCTAATGTAGTTCTATCTTTGTTAAATAATTAAACTAGGAAAAGTAGGATTGGATTTTTCTAAAACTTAATTTATTTTATTTTAAGTGAATTTTTAAAGTTATTTTTCTTATAGTTAAATTCTTATGTGAATGAGGTACCAATTTTTATGCATAGAAAAAATGTGGAAATAGTTAATCGTGCATTTTAACCCGTTAGAAAGAACAAGTGATAAATAGAAATACAAACTCAGCTGAAAGCACAAGTAGATATGCATGCACAAATACAGGCACAAATGCAAGCACAAGTGGAAATGCAAACACTTTTACAACAACAAATGCATAAGCCAATGCAAACACAAATGGAGTTTTCTAAGACTCAAATATTTCCTACATTAAAAATGATATCACCATCGTCAGTAAAGAATTACAGGGAGAACAAAATATGAAGATAATATTGTTTTCTTTTAATTTTAATCATGTATGTTTACAATTATTCTATTTTTGATGCTTAAAAACTTTCTTTATGTTCTTGACTTTGACTATTTTAAATATGGTAAATTTTGACATATTTCATATAAATTAACTAGCAAGATTTATTATATTTTTATGTAATATTGATAATTAAATGCATTTTATAAGGTACAAAAAATAATAAGAGTATGAAATATTTTGGCCTAATACAATTTTGTATGATTCTGCTAGGGATTAGCCAAGGATTTGCTGCAACCACTTTCCTAGAGATTTGGTACAAACATTTTGCTAGGGATTAATGAGGGATTTGGTACAACCACTTTGCTAGGGATTTGCTACAAACATTTTGCTAGGGATTAACGAGGGATTTGGTACAACCATTTTGCTAGGGATTTGCTACAAACATTTTGCTAGGGATTGATGAGGGATTTAGCTACAACAACTTTGTTAAGGATTTGCTACAATAAATTTGTTAGGGATTACTTAGGGATTTTCTACAACTAGTTAGCTAGGGATTAACTACAAACATTTTGCTATGGATTAGCTAGAGATTTGCAACAAATAGTTTGCTAAGGATTAGCTACGTGAAATTTAAAAATAACATTTTTCTTTATTTTCTACTCAAAATGAAAGTTAGATTTCCAAAAGTTTTGTCATTCTTAATTGTACCAATTATTATGCATCATTAATGTTTTCTTGTCCAAAGTTGGAATGTATATGGTTGTTTTATACTATGTAAGGTTTACTATTTTTATAATTGTAGTTATTGATATTTGTTTTCTTTTTAATATTAAGAAGAAAAGTGGTTCTAATGTTCCATGACGTCAAATAACGATGGCTAAATATTTAATGTTGTGAAAAAAAATGACATGGTAGTTTTGTCATAAAAATGAAGTTTTCAACGATGGTTAATCAACAACAATTGTTAGAAACATAAATCATGATGACATTTATACAATTGTTAGTAAAAGTGTTGCATAAGAGAAATAACGACGGTTCCTTCTACAACCGTCATTAAAAGCCTTATGTCTCGTCATACAATTTTTTTCTTCCCATGTTGCATTCATTTTTCTCCCTTGCAAGTTTTCACCTTCTTCGCATGGTTGTCCATCCTTAGGGATGACAACGGGTCGGATATGGATAGTGTCTACTTGCTACCTGACTCGTTAGCTATGAGATATCCATTTAAGAAAATACCTGGGGTATTTGTCGATACCCGTGAATGCTTAAAAAACATTTTATAAATTTTTAAAATAAAATCTAAATAAAATTACAAAAATATATAAAATATAATATAAATTAAATTTTAATTAAAATTAAAATTAACCTAATAAAATATAAATTAAACTTTAATTTTAATTAAGTTTAACTTAATAACCTATAAATTAAATTTTAATTTTAAATTTTTGGGATTAACAAAAATTAGCGAGTTGGGTAGTATGGTACATTTACTGGACCCATTTATAAACGAGTATTAAAATACATGCTAGCTGTGAAATAATATATACTCGCAAGTAAAAACTATTTGTCGTAGATTTTATCTGCGGGTATCCATGGGCACAACTATTTTTGCCATCACTATCCACCCTCTTTTGAGCATCCACATTGTTAACACCACTTAGTCTAGTGTCACTGATCATGTTGTCACATGTGTAGTTTGATCGTTGTCTTTGCTAAATTCTGATGATTCACATTCGCGTTGCTATTGGGATTCATGTTCACACTGCTATTAGAGTTCGCATTTGCAACACTAGTGGTGGTGTCTACGTACATGTCGTTGTTGGTGGTCTACACAGCACTCGTGGTTTCGTTCGCAAGTCGTTCCTTCCTAATTGCCAAGAGCTCTTCTCAAGCGAGATGTGTGGAGCTCGAACGATCATGGTGCAATTTTTGGTGATGTGCGAGTCTTTGGAGAAGCGTGGATTGATCTGCATAACGAAGAACATGCGATTATGATATGTAGTGTTTGATGACATTCAATGTTGCTCCGATAATGCTAGTACTAAAGAGTGCATAGTATGACGAAGGGTGGTTTATTCTGTTTGCTTAATGGATGTGTGGCTGGCATGGTGGCATGCAAAGTTTGTAGCAATTTCTGACAAGGTGTGTGGAAGAAAATTCATGGAATTGTTTAATTCCAAGTGAGTATACTCTTTATGGTGGAGTATGATTATTGGTGTAGGCAATGGAAATAAAAAGGAAGATGTGTTTATTTTAATCATGGTGGAGATTGTTGAATTGATGAAAATAATACATCTAGAAAAGTTACACATCACCTAGGATAAGCAATGTAGTGGGTGATAATGGCTATATAATGGACTCTAAGTTCATGGTTTTAGATACCCCAAGTCAAAGACACTTTAAGCTTGTATTTGATGTTTCATATACTTTTGTAATAGAGTGTTGTAAGGTGTGAGTTAAATTTTTGCTTTGGAGACTATTGATGTACTTGGGGTCAAGGCCTTAGAGGAGTTGTCAATGTGTTGTAAACAATCATGATTTTTATCTAGTTATTAGTAAACAATAGTCGTGATTTTTCTCTAATTTTAGAGTTTCCACGTTATATTCTTGTGTTGATTGTGTTGATCTTATTTTTTTATTGGCAAGGTAATTCTTAGGAGTAAAGAAGTTGAAGTTCTTAATGAAGCATTATTTCCCATTAGAGTATGATATTCTTAGTATGCTATGTGGCTATAACTTAGTTTGATCTTCCACACTAGAAAAGATCTATTCTTTGTTGTTGGAGAACCATCCTTGGTTGCTAAAGTTGCAATGACATTTGCATATCCTTTCAAATGCGATGTAGAAAAATTTCATTGAATGATCAATTTTGGCTTGTAACAAACTCAAGTCAAATATATGTTGATACAATCTAGATTACAAAAGACTTTTAAAGGAAGAACTTCTGATATGAAGGATGAGGAGTGGAAAGAACTAGATTTGAAAGTTTCTAGTGCAATTCACATGTGTTTGGCTACTAATGTTCTTGCAAACATGAAAAAGTTGTTAACGACAAAGGAGCCATGGGAGAGACTCAATGGCTTATATAAGGCAAAAGGCATCTCATATCGGTTGTTATTGAAGGACAAGTTTCATAACCTACAAATAAGTGATGATATGAAAGTATTTGATCATATTAGAAATATTAATGAATTTGTCTCCAAATTAGAGGCGACTAAAGTTAAAATTGGAGAAGACAATATAACATTAAGACTCATTTGGTCTCTTACGTTTTCTATGAGCTTATAAACATGTGAGTTGTCGTGAAGTTGTCAACAATAAGATTTTTTCTAAAGAAAGGATGATGAATGTTTTATGAGACTTTGTAAATTTATCTAATAATAATGTGTCACACGTAATTTGTTGCTAACATTATTTTTAACATGATATACATTTCTTGTTTTTATAGGTTTTGGTGGAAATATTTTTGTGGTAGTCATTTTTTTAGGCTAGAATAGGTTCTTAGTTTGTTTTCATACACAAGGAACCTTCATTGTTGTGATCAATTAGTGTAAATATTTTTTATTTATTTTATTTTAGTGGAATACGAAATGAAGTAGTTTTTTTTTATTTAATTATTATTTATAGTTAGGCTTAAATATACATTTGGTCCTTATTTTTGTTGTTCTTATTCAATTTGGTCCCTATTTTCGTTTTGTGTTCAATTAGGTCCTCATTTTCGTCAAATTGTGGTCAATTTGGTCCTTTTCACTAACGGCGTTTAAATAGTTAACGCTTTTTAATAGTACATGCCACGTGTCAGCTCTTGGTTTTTTTTTTTAAATTTTTTTAAATTTTTTAAATTTTTTATTTCAAAAAATTTGTCCACGTGTCAACTCACAATTGTGCCACCTATCAATGCTATGTCACGTGTTAGTTTGTGGTAGTATTTTTTTTTGTTCAATTTAGTCCCTTTCAAATTGACACTAAATTTAATATCTTTTATACAAATTATATGAATATTTTTTCTAGAATTGGCATTTGAATTTATTATTTTTAAATTCAATTATAAATTATTATTTAATTATAAAGTGAATAAAATTCTTATATTTAATTGCTAAATAGAATATAATTATGTAAAATATTATAAGAATATAATTATTAATTTTTTTTCTAATATTTATATTCTAAAATACTTTTAAAATTGATATATAAAAATATTTTTTTAAAATATTCAAAATATTTTAAAAAAGTAAACTAATATTTGTAAAATTAACATTTAAATATAAAATATTTTAGATTTTAATATCTAAAATGCAATAAAAATATTAAATATTTTAAATTTAAATGTGAATTTTACAAATGTTAATACATATTTTTAAAATTTTAATAATTATATTTTAATAATATTTAAATAATTATATTCTATTTAACACATGAATATAAGAATTATATTCAATTTATAATTAAATATTATAATTTATAATTGAATTTAAAAAATAACTAATAATAATGTCAATTTTAAAAATTAAATGGTTCTATTTTAACAAAATTTGTGACTAAATTAAACAAAAATAACGAATATAGGGACTGAATTGAACAAAAATAACAAATATCGGGACAAAATTGAAAAAAAAGAAATAATACAACCACAAACTAACACGTGGTACTAGCATTGACACATGACACAATTGTGACTTGACACGTGGACAATTTTTTTAAAATTAAAAAAATTAAAAAAAAAATTAAAATCAAAAAAACCAAGAATTGACACGTGGCATATACTATTCCAAAACGTTAATTATTTAAACACTGTTAGTGAAAAGGACCAAATTGACCACAATTTGACGAAAATGAGGGCTTAATGGAATACAAAACGAAAATAGGGACCAAATTGAATAACAAAAAAAAATAGGGACCAAATGTATATTTAAGCCTTATAGTTATATATTTTTTATTTAAGTAGTTAGTTGTAGAATAATATTATATTCTTTTAAAATTGATGTATTTTGAATATTTCTAATTGTTCGATTAATTCTTGACAACTTAAAAAAAAATTTAATTCTTTTGTCTGGACCAAAGGTTAGCCATGTAGATTTTTCTTTAATACGACTTAGTATTGCTATTTTCCTTAATCACATGTGTAGAAAATTATATATATATATATATATATATATATATATATATATATATATATATAAATACATTGTGCTAATAAAATTATTTGTGATGAACAACTTTATAAAATAATCTTACATATTATGGTTATGGAAAATAGCAACACTAAGTTGTATTAAATAAAAAATACATCACTAACATTTGGTACACAAAAAAGATTTAAAATTATTCTTTATTGAATTATTAGAAATAGTTGGAACACGTCACTTTTTTAAGAATATAATATTATTCTACATCTAATTAGTTAAAAAAAAAATACAACTATTAACATTAACAATTTAAAAAAAAATCATTTCATTTTGTATTCTACTAAAACAAAATACAAATTGATCACAATAATGAAGGTTCCTTGTGTATAAAAACAAATGAGGAACCTATTCCATCCTAGATAAAACAACAATAAATATATATCATGTTAAAAATAACATCAGCAACACATTAATTTAACACATTATTAGATAAATTTAGAAGGGTCTCATAACACAAACGAATGTTTAGGGTTTAGGGTTTAAGGTTCTAAATGTTTACAAGAACATTGTTAGCCAAACACAAACGAAATTCTCTAGTAACTCTCAAATCTAGTTCCTCCCACTCCATGTCATAAGTTCTTCCTTTTAATGCCTTATGTAATCCATATTGTATCAACACATATTTGACTTGAGTTTGCCAAAACTTATCCTTCCATCGAATTTCTCTGTCACATTTGATAACACTTGCAAATATCATTGCAACTTTAGCAACCAAGGATGATTCTCCAACAAGAAGAAATGAATTTTTTGTATGTGGAAGATCGGACTAAGTTGCATCTACAAAGCATACTAAAAATATCCTATATGTCGCAATCGAAATCGCGACAATACAACGAACCAAAAAACAAACAGGTTTAAAAAGAGATTTGGAGTCGCTAACATGAAGATAAAACAAGTCTACGAAAAACCAGATTTTTAGGTTTAGGAGTTGATTCTACATAGGGAAGGTGTTAGCACCTTACAGCGCTTGCCCGAGGGTGGTACCTTTAATTAAACATGCAACGTTGATGTGGTTTTAAAAATGTTAATTTTCCCCAAAAATAAAAAGACAATAATACTAAAAAGAAACAAAAATATTTTTGTGGTTTTTTGGGCCTGACAAGGATTGACATTGGTCCTACGTATTATTATTCAAAATGAGAAAACAAGGTTACGTAGTTCTTTAAAAGATATTTGGAAAACTATTTTGGAAATGATTTTGGATTTTTGGGAGGTGAACTTGACAAGGACTGACTTTGGTTCTACGTATCTCCATTCACGATGAAGAATTAAGGATCACGTAATTTTTAAGAAATACTTTTTGTTTGAAAATGTTGATATTTTTATATTTTAAAAATTTTATAATTTTTTTTTTGGTATTTTTGAATTATTTGAAAATTAGTGTCACATGATGTGAGCGACCGAACAAACACCAAAATAGAAAGGAAAGAAAAATATTTTAGATATTTTAATTTTGAATATTTTTTATAATTAAAAAAAGGGGGTAAAAATGGAGTAACAATTTGGGTGTATGTAGCAATTTGAGGAGTGCAGCAAACAAGTAATATAGTCCACATAGGGGGGGTGCAAGCTTAAAATAGGGGTGTGCACGAATGAGAGATGGGCTAAGGTGCTTGATCAACCCAATACGAGATGTGGAAAGTGGAACCCTAGTAAACTTAAACCTCAATTGCTCATCAATCAAGAGGTAAACCCTCTCTCTTGACACTTTCACTCGTCAGTGTCCAACAACCTCCATCTAGGCTTCACCCCACTACCTCAAAGTCGTCGTCAGCCCTACCTTCGTCATCGACAATATCCAGCGTCGCTCATGCGAATAAGGGGCGCAAGTTCTCTTCTAATCCTTGAGCTCTTCAAGACCGAACAGAGGCACCCCTAGCGAAGATGTTGGTAATCGAAACTAGAGTCATTGTCGTGACCACGTCAGGGTTCTCATCGCAATTGCGATTCAAGGCCGCCACCACTAATGTCCTATTCAAAGCTCGGACTCACCGACAACACCTCCTTTCTTCCGTTTCTTATTTATATTGGGTTATGATGATGAATTTGGTGCTTCACGAAAGTTGAAAGCGATCGTAATGCTAGTTATGGTCGCGTGTGGATTTTGGTAGGACTAAAGTTGAATTTGGTTTTGTATGATATTGGTTAATGGATGTTGAGTGAGCTTAGAAGGCTAATAGGTTTGGAGATTACGTGTTTGGAGATTATGCGTTTGGAGATTATGTGTTTTGGTGTTGAAATGAGTTTGAATCATGGAGATGGAGAATGGTGTGGTATGCTTTGTTTGAGACGATGAATTTAAAATGTTTTCATGATGGCAGAAAGTCACTGTGAATTTTGTGAAGAATGGTAAACTTGTAGGTAGGAAAATGAAACTAGTGTGCATTGAGCTTTGGGTTGATCATAGTGGAGTGGTGGATGAAACTGGTTTAGGTGTTATGCATGCACAGGTGAAGGAGAATGGAGTGGTAAAAATGTATTTCATGTTGGTTTTCTTGTATTTTCAGAGGTAAAAGTATGAGACTGTGAAGGGGAAGAGTGAAATATAGGTGAATCGTGGGATGAAGGTAATGTTTAAATGTGTTTTGTTTCCCAACAACAATATTTAAGCAACATGTGCATGTGCATAACAAGTTTGGATCATGAGCCAAATTGATAAACATATAATGTAGGGAATGCACACACAAATACATCATATCATGTTTGTTCAAGAACAAATCCAATACAACAGATCATGCTCACGCAAGTACTCGAGGCATAAACCTTACCTCTTAGGGCTCCTTAACTTGTGTTGGTAGTCTCAAGTCCCTTGTCTGTGTGGTTCCCCTTGCTCGAGTTGTTTCCTCCTTTTTCTCCTCTTCACTTTGTTATTTTGCTTTTGCTCCTTTTCTTGTTTATCCTTGGTGTATATTTGGCAATCTCCAATTTTGTATCTATCAAGAGTGTGTTGTCAACTTCTGCTCTTTTTTTTTCTCCCCATTGTTGCTCTCTCCCTTTTTTCATGCCATTGCAATCTTTTGAATCTTTAAAATCCCCTTTCGTGATGGGCTACCTCAATATTACCACCTCTTTCCTTTTTCATTCATAATCTGCTTGAATTTTTGAAAAATGGCCCAAAATCACAAGGCATGTTACCCTTCTATCATTCCACCACCAATGTTGCCATGGTGAGGTCGTGATACAGTCCCCAATATTTCCTTTTCCATGCCACGACCTATAAAGGGGGCCAAATATGAAGGTTGATGATGTGTCTTGAATTTTGTCAGTTTTCATTAGTCAAAGTATTCATTTTCCATTATAGAATAGCTAATTTGAGCATATTAGGTTAGATTTCTCACTTTTGGCCATTTTTCGCATTTTCATAGAATTAGTGTTTGTAGAGTGTTTTTAAACATCATTGGAGTAAACAAGATGAATGGGTTGAATTCTAGACCAATGGTAGTAGCGAAGCTCATTTCACTCATAATTCTCCACTTCATTGCACTATTGCTACAATTTTGAGTTTCTTTTCATTCCACCACTTCACACACATCACTTTTAAGTTTCTTTAACTGTTTGCAAGCTTAATTTTAAGTTTCCATCATCAAATCACCAAAACCCCTATTATACACCATTTTCACATTCACACACACCTTAGTTACTATTCCATTGAAATCCTCACTCCTTTCTCAATCATTTTAAGTTTTGTAAATTCGTTCACACTCCTAGGATGATTCCCAAGCTATTCGAACCCTCACACACCCAATTCCATCACCATTTCATCAATTCATGTTTCTCTACAATTTTCCCGTTCACGTTTAACATAAATGCATTGTTCCATTCGAATTTTGCATGATTTGAGCTTTTTGATTTGTTATTGAGCTTCATTCATCATCCTTGGATGTTCCCCAAGCGATTTGAATCACCAATTTTGCATTTCCTTCCATGAATCATCGAAGTCGAATTTTAGCATCTCAACCATCTGTGTTTCTGCATAATCTTATAATTGCACAATTTCAATGACTGTTGGTGCAAATTGGTTTGGGGATTTCATTCATATCATCATGGTGAAGCTTTCTACACTTTTAATTGCATTTTCATTGCACGAGTTGGTCTAATCAATCAAAATGCGTTTCTGCTCAAATTTGGGAATTAGGATTCATGAAATTAAGAACTTTGTGTGTAATGCACCAAATCAAGTGATTCCAGTTTCTATATGCAATTGAGATCAATTATAATCATTTTATATCATTACATTTTCAATTGCATCATCAAAAGATCCCAATCTGAGGTTACCATGCACTTTGCTCATGAACATGTTCTTGATTTTGGACAAATTTCGAATTTGATGAATTTGGACCAATTTAATCATTGCATTAGCCTAGTTTTGATCATTAACCATGTTTTGAGCATTTAGGATTAGATAATTTATCATTCCCTACCATTTTGTGCATTACAAGTCATGCATTCATGCATAGTTTATAACATTTCTTGCATTTGATAATCTTGAGTTTCCTGTGTTTAAGTGTTGATTTTGAATAAATTTCCTTACCACAATTCAAGCATAAATATTGCATTTGACTTTAGCCATGTCCATGGATTGATTCCCAAGGTTCTCCCTATACTGCATCTCAAGGAGAAATTTGTTTGACTGAGTTTTTTAGGCGACCAAAAGCTTTATTAAATGACAATTTTTCCTTGCATGAACGATGATGGTAGGCCAAGCCGCAAAATGCACTTGACTTTAATTTTTTTATATAATTTTTTAAAAGAATAAAAACAAAATGGAGTAAATAAAATAAGATGAAACTTCAAATTAAAAATAAAATAAGGTAAAATAAAATAATACAAAAATGACATAGAATAAAATAAAATAAATAAATAAAAAAGAAAAAGGAAATAAAACAAGATAAAATTAAAGTTAAAATAAGATAATAGTAAAATCAAAAATATATATTTATACTCAATTCAAGGTTCAATTTTTTTCTTCTAAAAATTTCTAAGTCAATTTTTTTCTTACCTGGACGAAATTGGATGTTGACACTATTAAACGATATTAACCTTCTTATTATCGTAATAATGACCTTCATTGTGGACCAAGTTAATGTCTAATACCAACATTATTCTTATTACCTTTGATTTTTCAATATTATTTGTTTGATATTTGATTCACTTTTTCTTATTAATATTCTCCCCACAATTGGGGTTGTAGAGGAAGAAGTTCAATTGGAGATTTTGTTTTGACTATCGTCAATGTATTGGTATGTATTTGTTCTTTAATAATAGTATGTTCCCAATGTAGAATGAGTTTACATTTGGAGATTCAAAAGATGTGTTGAAGATTCAAATTTTGTGCTCTTTGATGTTTACTAGTTTGAGTTATTTTTATTTAAGAAATAGTTGAAACAATTTGTTCATGGTTAAGGATTAGAGTTTAAACCGCGAGAATTTTTCATGTCCTTTAATGATGATTTTTATTTGGGAATGCATGGTTAATTTGACTTTGTTTAAATCCATGTTACATATGATATATTATAAAGTTAAATCATAGGGAACATAGTCTATTGTGCCACTAAGTGTGAGTATGGTATTTAAAAGAAATTTATGGAATGATGTGACTATTTCATGATAACATCTGTCAATGTTTTATACGGTTCGTTTATTTAACATGTTGCATGTGTGCCACAATTTCAATTTCTAATCTTAATTTCAATTATTTTTTTTGGTCGACAAAAATATGTATAGATATATAATAGAGTACTTAGGGTACTCTCACCCTTATACACACATACTTACAAGATTTTCCAAATACATAATATGCATATGATAGGCCTTAAAGCTTGTACTTTAAGCAAAAATGCATCAGAGATTATACTCCTACATCTCAAAACTACCACAACCTATAATATATAACCAAACAACTTACCAAGAGGATTATACAACACAATGATCTATTAAAATACTAGAATAGAACACAAATCCTCCACTATTAGCTCACATCACAAAATCTGCCTCCTTATACATGCCTGTAGAGACCTCTCCATCTTATTTAAACACCTATAACAACTTTTTTAATGACTTTGGCATGAATCATGTTGCATCCATGAGAGGTTTCCATAAGTGAGTTTATGTTTCAACCCTGCCCATGCTCTCACTTGGGTCATACTAAAAGTTTCTTCTAGATCTGGTATTGTGTTCCTAAATACAACATGATTCCTATGATTCAAGAGATTCCACACAATAGTTATTGCATCCCCCTCCATAGCATATTTCCTTTGTGGTAGAGGTCTAAAAGGTGGAAATGTAATGTTCAAAATGTGATTGAACCTGATTATGAATTACCCCTAAACTCCTTGTCTATCTATTAGACATATTCTATACGTTGGTAGCAATTATGTAGGTAAGGAATAGATGTCTTATGCTCTATTCACACTCATCACACATAACACAACTATCGTTGTTCAAAATGACTCCTGTATGTCTTAAATTAACCTTTGTAGGTATTCCATTTAGAATAACCTACCACATAAAGAACTTTGCATAAGTGGTAACCTTTACTCTCTAGAGACAAACGAAGAAGTGTTGTTGATTTATAACACTTACACCTTATAACTTTTGATATGTTGATTTAACTATATAAACCTTATCTTCACCATCATTCCACATCCAACAATCCTTTCTTCCTATAGCAATAGTTATCCTATGAATGTCTTCCTAGAAGATTTCAATTTGAGGTCTCTCCCATTCAAACCATGATCTTTTCTAGACCATATTTGATTCCCATTTATCATTGTCTCACTTTCCACATTCACTTATTGTTCGTTCTTTCTTATTAGAGTTGACATATAGCCTATGATAAGACTCTTTAATTGATCTATCCCCATCCATATGTCTTCCCAAAATAAAGTCCTAGTTCCAGATCCCTCTTTCCAATACACACTTTTTTCAAACAATGTTTTGTCCTCACCATAGCCACAAATCTTTCTTAAATCTTTCCACCATTTAGATTCTCTTTGGGAACTCTTTCTATCATCCAAGCTTCTCCAAGACCTATACTTAGATTCCAATATATCTCTCCATAGCCCTTTTACCTTTAAACCTAATCTCTATTTTCACTTAGCCAATAGTGCTTCATTGAACAAATTTATGTTTTTTATACCTAGATCTCCCTCCCTCTTTGATTTGCATAGATTTTTCCACTTTACCCGAGTTATTTTCCTCCCTTATGCCCTCTAACCCCATAGGAATTTTCTTTGTATTTTCACAATCTCTTCACTAATAGAGATTGGAATTTTAAATAATGACATGTAGTACAATGGTTTAGATGTCAAAACTGATTTAAGTAAGCATACTTACCCTACAAAGGACAAAAACCTTTCGTTCCACCGATTTAATTTGTTCTTTATTTTGTTCACTATCGGTTCCCAAAATCGCTTCCTTCTAGGATTTCCCTCACACATATACCTAGGTTTAATTGAAACTTTACTTTGATTTTATTTAGAATATTTCATGTGATTGAATGAGTTTTTACCAATAATTGAGACTTTACTTTGATTAAAGGATTTATTCTAACTAAAATTAATTGAAACTTTACTTTGATTAATTAAGCTTTTTATTTGGTGAAGAGATAAAAGAATAGACATGATTAGGCAAAGTAAAATTTGATAGAGACTATACTTTGGTTGAATTTATTGTGGATAATCTAAAAGTTCTCGCTTTTAATTGAGACTGTACTTTGGTTAAAAGTGAGTGATATCGTTGTCGTTAGGCGATCAAATTACCACCACTTAACTTTAACAACTTCAGTATTGCCAAATTAGTAGTGAACAAAATAGTTAGGGTTAAGATAACCTTGAGTCGTCTCACAACGAATACGGAATTGATCTCAAATATTTGATTCTTAAAAATGCAATTAAAACTAGCAATTATAAAAATAGGAGGTTTGGATATGCAAAGAAAATGACACGGAAGATTGTAAACACAGTAATAGTAAATAGGTCAATTCCACTACTTTTTCTAAATAAGATTCTTCATTGGTTATCGAGAGATTATTGTTAAATTAATTATTGTTGTCGATTTACAAATCAATAAATGTAAAGACTCAATTCATTTGTTGGCATTCTCACTTTTAATCAAAGTAAAGTCTCAATTAAAAGTGAGAATTGTTAGATTGTCCATAGTAAATTCAATCAAAGTACAGTCTCAATTAATTTTACTATGCTTAATCATGTCTATTCCTTTGTTTCTTCACCAAATAGAAAACTTAATTAATCAAAGTAAAGTCTTGACTAATTTTAGTTAAAGTAATTACCTCTAATCAAAGTAAAGTCACAATTATTGACAAAAACTTATTTAATCAAATGAAAGTTTCTAAATAAAATCAAAGTAAAGTCTCAATTTAATTTAAAAACCTTTTAACTCATATGATTAACATGCATGTAGATTTAAAATCATTATTTTCTATTCGATTAAGAAGCAAAGGACATAGATAAACAAAAACCACAACAATAATCAAAATAACAAACACATAAATTCATCTAACCTCAGAATCCAGTTAAGAAATTACAGTGGAATCAACCCTAAAAGCTTAGCCCTCCTTGGCTTTGATGGAACACATGATGATATGAAGGAAATAAAATAAAAGAAAGAATGAGAGATGTGGTGGAGACGGTATCTGCCAAAACCCGAGAGTTCTAAGTGTCTCAGTTGTCAGTTTTTGCTCCCTTAAGTCTCTTTATATAGGCTTCAACTGGACTTTGAGCTTTATCTGTCGGTTGCTAAAATCTTTTATTTTTATTTAATTAATTAGCAACTTAATTTTTGTCCAATTTCCAATTATGTCCCTCTTGTTTAATCATTTTTACAAAATTGAACAGAATTTGACCAGAGTTTGACCAGTTGACCAGAGTTTGACCCGTTGATTGCCTATCAGATGCTAACACGTGGCAGAGTGTTCTAGAATTAGGGTTTCACTCTCACACTCTTCTCCAACTCGCAGTGGCTGCTGCTGCGCAGAAATGGGGGCGCGTCTTCTTCTCCGGCGAAGGCTGCTGTTGCTGGTGGCTCACGGTGGTGATTCGCCTTCTTCGATCTGATGCAGGTTCGTGCGGTGCACGTTCGTGAGTGCTGTTTCCGGCGTGGTGGCCATGACTGGTTCGCTGCGGAGAATTCGATTGCTGGATGCGGCTGCCATGGCTGGGGCGCTGCAGGTGCGGTGAGAAAATGGAGGTGTTGCTCACGACGGCGGGAGGTCCGTGAATGGTGCAGTTGGGGCGTGGTGCAGTGGTGGCCGCTGCTCCGATCTGGTCTGTGTGCTTGCATGAATTCGGTGCAGGTTCGTGATGAAGGAGCTCGCTGCAGTGGTGGTGCGAACTAACGATGCGAGGTGCGTGAATGGACGATGCGAGGTGTTGCTGCCATGGACGTGGTGCTGTGCGTGACGGCGCTGCTCTGAACTCCGGTGAGATTGGCGTGAAAGTTGCAGGAATCGAGCAGGTGCATGCGCGGTGGTTTGTGCCTGGTTCAGGTGGTGTGTGGATGTCTCTGCTGCTGCCATGAGGAGAGAACATGACTCGCGATGGTGGCTGCAACCGTGGTGTGGAGGCGCCCTGGTGCAGGTGATGACTGGAATCCAGACGGTGGTCGGAAACGGCGGCGGCTGCCGTGGATGTTGATGGTGGCGGCTAGGGTTTAAGGAAAATTAGGGTTTCTTTTTTGGGAGATGAAGATGATGACGTGGCAGCCTTCCATTGGACAACTTGTTAGTGCAAGGATTGTTGCCACGTGGCTTGCTCTGGTTGGCTAATTTTAAAAGGTGGGGATTGCCACATGGCATAATCTGGTTGAGTGGAGTTTAAGTGGTAGGAGGGGTGCAACTTAGTGAAAACTAGGGGTGCAGAACAGGTTTTTGGTGGTCCACTTTAGAAGGAGTGTGCAAATAAAATCTGGGGGGTGCATTTAGCTCCTGATTTATTCTTTTCCAGAATTTCTTGATTTTGGACTTATTTTGTAACTTTGAATATTTCAAATCCACACTATTAATGACCAAAAATAAATTCCAGCTGCATTAACAAACGTTAGAATATCCAATAATATTTTATGCAACTAAAATCAATTTTTACGCTATTTTTACCAAACTTATTCAATAAATCTAATAATTACAAATCCTAATTAAATCAATCTTTAAGCACAGAAAATTCAATTAAATCCCCAATTTTAAATATTAAATGAGGGCAAAAATTTGAACTCATTAGTGAGAATGGCAAGAAATTAATGGAAAATTTACATTGATTAATTTGTAAATCTACAACAATAATTAATTGAGCAATAATCTTTAGATAACTGATGATGGATCTATTTTGAAAAAGCAATGGAATCAATCTATTTTCTTTACTATTGTTTTTATCTCTTTTTATCTTTTCTACTTCTTTCTTTGTTTATCTTAATCCTTTTATATTTTTATTATTTTGTTTGACTAACTCTTTTGTATAGATTTTATAAGAACTAATTTGTTAAAAAGAAATTTCGTGTTCGTTGGGAGACGACTTAGGGTTAACTTTACCCTTTCTATTTCCTTAACTATTATCTTATCAATACTAAAGTTGTTATAGTTTAGTAGCATTAATTTGATCGCGTCAATGACAGCGTTATCACGGTGTCATTGGGGACATACTTCCTATTTAGCTGTCGTGAGAACCCCAACCAAAGTTTGTTTTCTTCATTTGTATTTCCACACCTAGTTATGTCTCAATTGTTGTGGAAATGATATGGAGAGGGTCATAACTTTGGTGACCTTGATCCTTAAGTTTAGGACCCTTGTGAGTGTGCATGTACTTGACGTCGAACCTCTATTAAGGCACAAAGGGAGATTACTTGGTCTCGTTAAACCTCACATTTTTGTGTGCATAATATACATGTGAATAAGTGCATATTAAGGCACTATCATGCGTAATATTTCTTATGTTATATATACTATACATGTAAATAAGTACCTATTAACGCATAATCATGCCTCTCATTATCTCAATGGCATGTCATGCATAGCATTTTTATATCATACATCATATCTCATGAAAATAAGTGGCATAAACATGCATTTCATTATGTCATTTGATTACATATCATACATGGTGTTTTTAAAAAAGTATATCATATTTTCATCTTCATATCATGTGAATAAATGCTTCTTGAGGCACATGCATTACATCTCATGTAGGTTTTTTAGTTAGTTGAATATCATCCATGGTATTCTTTAATCACATTAGCATATAAGACGAATAAGTGCCTCTTAGTGCACAAATATGCATTCATTCGTAGGTTGTCTTTATTCATAGTAGCATGTACATAGTTTTTTTAATTTATAGCAAGCATCCTCACCTCAATTCGCATAATGCATTCATATGTTGATCCTATTTGCATAAGCATAGTCAGTTTCCTTGGATCACATGCATTCACTAGTCCATGTTAAGAAAAATGAGCAAAAAGAAATTAAATAAGACTATAATGTTTTGAGTCATTTGTTTTCTTACAAATCATCAAGTTCATTACTTTTCAAAAATAATAACAAAAAAAGTGAATAATAAAAAAGAAGAAAAGAATAACAAAGGATGTCATATTGTTTTGTGGTAAAATGTTTTAATATAAGATTTTGTGGTTAAAATACTCTCTTGATCCATGTTTTTGTTGAAAAATCTCAAATAGGTCCTAAGATTTTTTTTAGTCTCAATTAGGTCCATATTTTTTAAAATGTGTAACAATTAGGCCCATTCCGTTAGTATAGAGTTAACGGTGTTAAAGATGTGCCACGTGTCAACTCCACATTTTTTAAAATTTTTTTGAATTTTTTTAAATTTTTTTTTAAATTTTTTGAATTTTTTTTTTGAATTCTTTTTTTAAATTTTTTTAATTTTTTTTGAAAATGATTCATGCCACGTGTCACGTCAATATTCTGCCACGTGTCAAGTTAGTAAGGTGACACGTGTCAAATCATTGTCTGAATCTCAATTTGGTCCATATATTTGTTATTTTTATTACATTTCAATCCAGTTTTTTAAAATTTTTTAAATATAAAATTTATATAAAAGTTAAATTTGATCTCAATTTGGAGAGGATGAAATTAAAAATTTAAAAAAAAATGGACTGAAATATAATTAAAATAACAAATATATGGACCAAATTGAGATTCAAACAATGACTTGACACGTGTCACCTTACTGACTTGACACGTGGCATGAAAAATTTTCAAAAAAAAAATTAAAAAAAAATTAAAAAAAAATTAAAAAATTCAAAAAAATGAGAAGTTGACACGTGGCATATCCTTAACACTGTTAACACCATACTAACGGAATGGGCCTAATTATTACACATTTTCAAAAATATGGACCTAATTGAGACTAAAAAAAATCTTAGGACCCATTTGAGATTTTTCAACAAAAAGATGGACCAAGGGAGTATTTTAACCTAATATAAAATAATAAGTTGACTTTTATTTTAAGACATTCGCACATGTGTTGCTTGAAAACCTCCATTATTTCACTTTAACAAAATAAAAGGTTTGGTCTTAACACTGTTTGTTTGCTTGGATAATAAACATAAGTTTTTACACTGGGGTAGATTTGCCAAGGTTAACCTTGCTTGCTTTTGTTAGGGAGATCCCTGAATCCATTGGGACAAATAAAAATAATGTCCCAAAGAAGAAAAGCAAAAAGGAAGGTCTGCTAGATTGAAAATCTGAGAGGGCAATCTAGGGAAAAAAAGGACAAAATAAAAGAAAGAAAAGAAAACGTGCTGTAGAATTAATCTTTTGGAAATAAAGTAATCAAGATTTAAAATGATGTGTGGTCATCTTTCTTCATCTAAAAAAATTAAATAAATATCCCTTGCTACCCCCTATTGAGCCAAAAAATAAACTTTTCTTTTAAAATTGTTCCTAAACAAGGGTTGTCATCACACTAGAAGTCAGTTGTAAATGAATAATGAAAGCACTCTATTAGCATTCCAATATTAAATTATTTTTTTTTCCTTTCTGAAAGTTATCTTTTAGGGTTGCATCTGAGTATGAATCCAGTGGAATTGATATGTTGTTGCTGTGATTAAATTTTAAATTTGCCCAGGAGTTAAATTTTGTAGTAGTTTATGTGGAATACATAGTGGGTTCATTTTGGGATTTTGCTGTTGTCATGTGCCTAATTATTACTGTCATTCATACTCTCATCATATATCACACTCATTAGTTCAGTTCATGTTTGTATTATAGTGCTTCATGTTCAATATCAGTTTGATGCATCTTGCATAACATCACATTCACATTTTGCACATAGGTTGCATAAATCACTTCGAATGCATTATCATTTCACCTCATGTTAGCTTCTTTGAAGTTGATTTACATGCATCATAGTTCTCCTTATAATTTGTTTTGGCTGTTTGAATTCATTGCTGCCACGTTCCAAATTCACCATTGTCATATAAAATTTTGGATTTTTATTCTATTTGGTTCTTATAGTAGCATTTTTTCATGACAAACCTGATCACACATGGATCATTCATTTAGGTCTTCCTTCATTCCATTCCTTTTAGGTTTATTGCATTCTATATTTTAAGTTTAATTCATCTTTTCTATAAACTTAAGCCATGCATTGCATTCATGGCATATTTTCATTCATGCATTTAGATAGTTTATATTCAAATAAATTAATTCTGCATTTTTCTTAATTTTACTTTCCCCCTTTGTTTTCTTTTATTTTTAGTTTCTTTTTAGCAAGATTAAATTATGCAAGCTAGGCTCGATATGCACCATTTCCTTGGATTTGATACCTAGGGTTTCCCTATACTTCATTAAGGGGATTTTGGTTTTTCTTACTCTAAGCATCACTCTAATATGAGTTCATACACTCAATGATCAAATGAAGATAATTCATCAAGGAAAGTAAACTAGAACAAAAAGAAATCACAAAGTGATAAATGAAAAGAATGGAAAATGAAATTTGAGAAAAGGTAAAGTGTTCAAAAAGTTTTTACAAGTAGTTGATATGTTAACCCTTGTTTCAAAAAAATATATATAACAAACAAAGATTCATTTAGGCCTTTATATCCTTTATTTCAATACCTTTAAGCCCTTAGCCACGTTACAAGCTTAATAAAAGTCCATACAGATTGAATAATGATTGCTTAAATTTTCATAAAGCTTAACTTTGGGACAAGCCAACATGGCTAATGATGTGATTGTTAAAAAAATGAATGGATGAAACAAAAGAAAATAAGAAAAGAAACAAATTGAATGAAGTAAAATAAAAATGAAAGAAAAAATAATTTCTCAGGAAGAGGGGACCTCCCTACTAGCCAAAAGCAAATGAAAGAAATTCAAACCAACTGGGGAAATCCTTTAAGACAATTATTTCAATATCCATTACCTCTTTCGAATAAAACCCATATCCAAAAAAAATCGGGGCAGCTTTATGGGCTTCACTTGAATTCTTCACCGTGACATTCATAAATCCATATTCCCGTGCCTTTCCCAAAATACTAAACTAGGGCAAATTTTTTGGTATTTGGTATTTCACCTTAACATTCATAAATTTCATCTCTTATAAGGAAAGTGTGAGGAACATGCCCACATGATTATCCTAGTATCCTCTAAAAATTTTCCAAATATTTCTAGCTTTTCACTCAATTGTAAATTCAAGCACGTGTGCATGGATGTTGCAAAAGAGAAAGATAAATATATAAACATCTTAGACATTAGACTTCATGATATATGACATTCCCCACTTTTGCAAAAATATTGAAAATAACAAGGAGTTTAATGATTGTAAAGAGAAGAATTGATTGTGGCATACAAAGAAAAAAGTCAAAAGGGACAAGCGTAATAGGTTTTTCATTATTCATTCATGCATATCAGGGTTCTGATCCCTACATTAGTTTTTGACAGTTTGAGCTTCACAATAACATACTTGCTTTCTAGCGTGCATAATCATTCGCATGTCATATCATCATAACATGTGTCAACATACCATGTTCAAAAACAAAAATCTAGATATCATAACATGAGTCAGCACAATCATGCCAAATATTTTTTTCAATCCAATTGCATTTTTAAGTTGGAAGGCATTGATATTATAAGTCCAGTCTCGTACTTGCTCCCTATCCTAGTTTTGTACTGGCTCCCTAGCCTAGTTTCGTATTGGCCCTCCTAAGCCTAGCTTTGCACAAGTCCCTAAGCCCAACTTTGTTTGGCCCAAGCCTAATTTTGCACTAGCTCCTAAGCCTTAAGTTGTATTGGCCCCTTAAGCCAAGTTCTGTCTGGCCCCTAAGCCTAGTTTCAAACTGGCCCCCTAAGCTTATCTTTGCTTGGCCCCTAAGCCTAACTTTGCTTGGCCCAAGTCCAATTTCTTATTGGCACTACTCTTAGAAAAGCTTCTTCATTCCTAGAGTGAGATGTGGAAAGCTACTTTTGCAAAAATCAACTCCACTAGGAAAGTGACACATGACCACTACCTTTGGAAAATACTCTCCATTAAGAGCTTACCATGTGGCCAACACTCTCAAAATGGGATTCCCTCCACCTTGGCACCAAGCTAGGGTTACAAAACTTAATCATCCATGATTAGTCTTAAGCTAGGCGTGAATCTTAGGTCAACTCTAGGTGTTGAGTTTTGTGACCAAGTTTGACCAAAACCCTACACTACTTAGCCCATAATATAAGGTCTAAAAGGAAATCCTACACTACTTGACCCTTAATAAAAGGTACAATAATTCCTAAACAACTAAAGATGCTCCAAAAATGGCTTAAGACAAAGAGCTTTGCATCACTTTACATAAATGACTCTAACTCTTCTTGAATGTGCTTTTGCCATCAAACTAGGATGACCTAGGTGAACATGAAGGAGAGATGGAGATGATAAAGACCACGAGACATACATTTGATGCCAATCACTTATCTTAAACTCTGACCCTGTAAACAAACAAAAGTTTTGGTAAAAGAAATAATACAATCAAAAGAATGAGTTAGAGGACTAATGGATAATATTTTAAAAGGAGACCAAGGACATAAAGAACATTATCAATAGATAACAAATTAAAAATGTTATCAATCCTAACACCATGAGTTAAAACCCTAGACCTATTACCATTGTAATAGAAGGTAAATTATCTGAAGAGGATAAAAAAGAAAGCAAAGATTTATTACTAGTAATATGATCTATCGCTCTTGAGTCGAGAACCCAAGGACCAATAGATGAAGATTGAGTCAGACCAACAAAAGATGCACCTGTGCGACAAAAGTAGTGGAACTAAAAGGATGACGATCTTCACACCATTTAAAAAATTCATTGAAGAGAGCAGATTTATTAGTAGTATCATATGGAGGAAGATCCACATTAGATGATTGTTAGGGAGGATTAGTTTGAGCAACAACAACAGATCGAGGAGTATGACCTTTCATATATATATATATATATATATATATATATATATATATAGAGAGAGAGAGAGAGAGAGAAAGAGATAGAGAGAGAGAGAGAAAATAATTTTATAAATACACCAAAAAAGTAAATTGATCTATTTAATTTCAACACTCCAAAAAAAATAAAGGTCACATATACATTATTTTATAAATATTTTCAACTGTAGAAGCACTACAATTCCCTTCACATCTAAAGAGGTTTTTTACCACTACATGAAGCAATTAAAGAAACTAAATGAAAAAGGAAAAAAAATCACTTTGTTCCATTGAACATGTGTTTGGAAGGTGTGTGCCAATGACATTGAATCAGTTTGTAGTAAGTTCCACTTATGTTAAGCTGCCATGTATTCCTTCCATTGCACTTGTCAAATCATTAGGCACCAATATCAAGTTCAATATGCAAACAAGAATTACATGACAGCGGTAGCTATAGTTGCACCAATACATGTCAAATTTTTGTAGAATGTTATATCAGTTGGACTTGGAGTGGGAATAGAGGAAGCATGGCACATTTTATGTGTTCAATTGGTGGAGAATGTTAAATTAGTTCAATAGATTGTGTACAAACTCATATTTTCAGTGGTTTCGTAACAACATAGAAATCACGATGCTTGGACTTTATACCAGCCACATGCCAAGGAAACTGGTTTCTAAAATACTTATTCAAAAAACTACCAGATTTTATTTCCTAATTTCTAGCAATAGCTAGAAACATTATTTCAAACTCATCTAACAGAAATGAGAATGTCTAAATATAACTCCAAACGCATTAACATAAGAAACAAAGTGCAAAACAATCATAAAAGTAATAGACTGAAGTAACGTCACACTTGTCCTCCACCAATGTGAAAAAATCTCATCATAACTGTGACTGATAAATAAGGTTCCAAGCTAAGCTTTACTTAATTTAATCCCACAAAATTTTAGCCGATGAGGATGTAAATTTGCAAAAAAATGAAAAAGAAGAATCTTCAATTTTCGTTTTTATAGAAAATAAGTGAAATAGGAGTTTGCAAAAACAGATACCCATTCTAAGAGCAGAAAGTTTGACCTCATTGTGGTTCATTATCTAAAAACCGATATTATCATCCACATTTCTTGTGAATTTCTTCAATCTAAAATGCCTGCTTTAAGTATTTATGACTATACTTAAGCATGAAATAAAGGAAAAATTGGGTGGAAATATTAATTCTGAAAAACTAACTCTTGTGTCGGGGGACATTTGCTATGACTATACTTAACATTTGTATTAATTTCTTCCTTAAAAATTGAATGCAGGTACGATACAACTTGGGTCTAAACACCTTTGGGTCAAGCATGTCATGAAGTTTGCTAAACAGTGTACTAGACTAAAAGTCTACAAAACACCTTTACAAAATATCCTACAAATTATGTAACTAATAATACCATGAATCCCAAGTTTTTCAAGTCAAAAAACATAACTTAAAGGCTGCCTCTTCAAAATCTTGTTGTCCATCAATTCTAGGTATGGTCTAAAACACTCCTTTTCAAGTTTTAAGATAATATTCCTAGTCCCTATTATATTTTACATACAAACTGCATAACAACTTATCAAATTATAATTTAAATAAGGATTGCATGAATATAAGATAGTACATCCACACCCATTAAAATTAAAATTTACATTATCTTTTCTCAAAGCCCTTTAACCCCAACTAAGAAAAGAACTCTTAAGAGAGTCAAATGATGGTTGAATAAATGTGACAGAGACCAACTACAAAGATAGAGTGTGAGAGTAGTTGAAACACGTTTTGGAATTTGTGTTCCATTAAGGAAGTTGCCATCTACTGTTATGTTATTTTAAGTTTCTCATCATCAGGGAAATTTGTTATACTTAACATCTAACCAACAAATCATGTATAAATTGAAATGCACTACAAATTTGAGACCCAAACCAAATCAAAATATGATCACCAAATCAAACATAAACAACATATCTAATGGAGTATATATAAATTTAGTATCACCTGATATAAAACTTCTATCTCATGTGGTTCAAAAAGTGATGTTGGACAACTTTCACTCGATAAAAAGTTTTCATGTACATAAAAAAAGAAATCAAAATTATTTATTTAATCCACTAACGTGGCCCAAGAGAGCTCAATCAAAGCTATAACTTCAGGACTCACATGCCTTGGAATATCTAGCCTTTTGTCCATAAAACCAATAGCCGCAACAACCTACACTAGTGGCAAAGAACATAGTGATGCCATAGCACTCTCATTTTGATTAAAAAGATGGCACTCTTGTATCAAACTAAAAAGCCACTTGATGCATAATACAAAACATCATGCAAAGAAAGTGATAAAGGATGATAAAGGATTGATCCTGACCAAGGATGATGGCCCATGGCACATGCTTAGAAGAAATGGAGTTCCTTGATCCCTTCCTTTGCTTTTATTTTCTTTAGTTTAAAATTCCATTAAGTTAGCTTGGTTGACTATTTTTAAGTTGACTTGTTGACCTTGACTTTGGGTTAACTTGTTGACTCAAAGGATTAGCTTAACCTAAAGCCAACATGCTAATTCAAAATTAACTTGTTCTGTAGGTTCATTAAGAGGTGGGAAAAGGAAGGACAAATGGTGCATTTAGATGCTTTTAGAGAGCACATGTGGAGGAAAGAGAAGGAGCAAAGCTTTCTAGAAACATCTAGAAAGGATGACCATATGCCTTGGCGACCAAGAAGTCTAGAAACATCTAGAAGGAGCATCCACATTACCTTGGCCAAGAAGGCTTCTAGAATGTGTTCATGTGCTCCTTTTTTGACCTACTTTCTAGACTCTAGGTTTTTTTATTTGCATTGTAATCCTTTTTAGCTTATTTGTTTTTGCTAAGAGGCCCCTAAATACTTCTATTTTAGGGGACCTCTAACACTTGTACAAGGGTTGAACATTTTGGAGAAATTAAACACCTTTGTGTATCAACCATTGTGAGAGTCTTCCTCCTTAATGAATGAAGTTCTTTTATGCCTTATCTTGAATCTTGATTCAAGTGGCGGCACACATCCACTCATCTTCAAGGTTGTCATGGCTTCTTCAAGCCTAGCCTTGTAGTGGTATGCTTCTCACATTTTGATCATTTCTTTCCTTTCCATTTTATGCTTTCTTCTTCCTTTGTGTGTGTGACTTGGGTTTACTATTTTTATGTGTTGTCTACTCTTATTTGTTTTGAATAAATCCATTCTTCTCTTCTCTAGAACCTTGGAAAGGAACTTTCACATCTTGATAGCTTGCTATCTTAATGTCCAATGGGGATTTCCTTGGTTTTCTTAATAAATCATCACCATATTCATAAATCTTAAAAAGGAACAAGATAATCCTACATCAGAAAGGCTACTAGAAAAATGACCTAGGAAAATACTCAATTAAAAAAGCTAATTGCCTCAGTCTAGTTAATGTGAGACATCATAACACCCTTACTCCTTGAGCCCAAGGATGGATTATTGAGTAAGAAATTTGCTGCAGTAAACATCTACAGGTTACCCATTAAGACTACACATTAATATAAAAATACAAATAGACTGATTTAAACTCAATCTCAAACTGGGGCAAATTATTCTCCGTGTCTCAGATTATTTTGTATGATTTTTTCACCAAAATAGATTTTCACTAGTTGTTGTTACCCTTTCCTCATTAAATTTTCACTTCTTTAGTTCCCATTTTGAAAGTAGGGTTTTTCTTTTTCCTCTTCAACAAAATTTCAAGAACCAGAGAGAAGTTAACACCATTAGTTTCTTGAGTTCTAATGAACTCCCAACGATTAAATTATTTAGGGAAAGGAAAATCAAAGTTGTAAGCGTTTCTCACCAGGTTTAACATAATGTTGCTCAGAGGATCTACAGAGCAAGGATCCTAAAGAGAAAAAGTGGAGGAGCAAAACCTTAACGGCTATGACAATCTCTAGCGTTGCGAGGAGCGTTACTGCCAACGAAGCTTTTAACGGAGACTGGCGTTATTACAATGATCGACACCTTAGCCAGATGAAGGATGAGTAAAGGTCTTTGTATTGCGTCTCAGTAAAGGTAGTCTCAGGACAAGGCATTGCTTGCGTTTTATAGAGTGAAGGTCTCGCGTCTCACGTTATTTGGACTTACAAAATAAAAAAAACATGTTATCTTCAAAATGTAATTGTAGATAAAATATTATTTTAATTAAAAAAATTATATAATAGTTTGATTCGAATATTTTTGTAGGTAATATTTTTTAAAATAATTTTTATTTTCTTTTTTACGATATTTATTTTCCACATCCGTTTTCATACATAATCATTCGTATGAAAAGTTTCTACAAAAGTTCATTATATTTATCTACGAAAATTTTGTAGGTAATTTCTTTCTTCTACTACCTACGAACATTGATGTTATCTACGAAAGTCTTTTGTAGATAAAACTAAATTATCTATCAAAAAATTTTCATGGAAAATTTTTCGTAGATAATAGACAATTTTCTTGTAGTGATTGATATAATCCTGTAATGCATGCTATTTTATATAATTATTAAATGAGAAAGTGCTAAGGATCATGAGTCAAGTAGGAAAATCTTTGAATTAATAAGTAAATTAATTGAATTATGTGACTTGTGAAAATAATTACGAGTTTAAATGTGATTTAATAAAATAAAAGGCATATTAATTATTATGGACAATTATATTTTAAAAATTGATAACAACGAATTTGATGGAGGTTGGTGAATAAAAGGATCTAGATTTTGTCTCCAGAATACAAGTTTTTCTCACTATTGGAAAAAGGAGATTGAAGAATGTAAAATTTGAGTTTCTCATGGATCAATGTTAATATCTCTCTATTATAAATTGTGTGAGAATTATAAATTATAAGTTACTTATATATGTAAAAGTATTCTTAAAATTTAGGAATATATAAAACCTATAAGGCTAAAATTATTATTTGATCCTAATTTTCGTTTTAATTATTCAATTTCGTTCCCCATTTTTTTTTTGTTCCATTAAGTCTCAATTTTTGTTAAAACCATTAAAGTAGGTCTTTTCCCTTAGATTAGCGTTAAGGCCATCCTTGTACATGCAATGTATTAATTAATTGTATTTTCAATTTATATTTTATTTTATTTTTAAATTTTTAATTTGTTTTTCATTTTTTTTTAAGTTTTTTTCCCACCTTTAAGGTCATTGTTGTGCCACATGACATTGTTAGTGTCATATAGTACTGTTAAAGCCATGTGTAATGTTATTCTCGTGTGTAAATGTTAGTGTCATGTGTTAGTGTCAATGTTCCATGGTAGTGTCTTGTATTCACTGTTAGTGCCATGTGGCATTATCATGTGATAGTGACACCGACACATGACACTAACAATATCACGTGATACTGACACTACTATGTGACATGACAATGACCTGACACATGGTAAAAAAACTTGAAATACAAAAAAATTTAAAAATTCAAAAATTGACATGTGACATATACAAAGACGACATTAACGCTAGACTTAATTGTTAAAAAAATCTATATGTAAGAATCATTTTTTCTATAAATAAAAAGTAACTCAATATAATGAAAAATATGGTTTGGGTTAAGTCATATCTAACCTGGTGAGGCACCATCCTTCCACTAATGAATGTGTTACAAAATTGGCAAGTATACCAAATTGTACAAGTACTAAAGTGGATAAGTCTATATATCATTTCCCAAGAGAGTAACATCATTAAGTTGAATTATGATTATTTACTAATGAAGGCTAAGAAAACTTTAAAGTAATAAAAGATATTTATTTTTAATTCTAAAATAATTCTAAAATTGTAGAAAGCAATTAAATTGATTTAGTTAAATATATGGTAAACCCTAATGTCTTAAGACTTTTTATTATAAGCTTGCATTAAGATCAAAATTCTGATGTTATGAATGACGAATGATTAAATTTCTATATCTATAGTTGATTCTATTAGTTGTTTTATCCTAATTTAGATTCTGACATGGTGTCCAAGAATTAGATATCCACAAGTATGCAATCAATCAATTATCATGTAGTTAAGAATAAAAATAGAACACAAGATTGATGGATAAAAGAAATATATTGAATAACAGAATTACAAAGAGTTTAGATACATTATGTCTAACCCCCATGAATAAGGGATTTAGATACTCTTATACATTTTGAACACTTGAAAAGAATAACAATGTATGCCTCCAGCCTCTAGAATGTGAAGACTGGGGCCCAATAGGCTTCATGGGCTTCAAATGATATTTTCATGAGCCAATTACAAAAGTCTAGGCCGAGTTGCATATAGGTTAACAAAGAAGGTGGGATCAAGCCACACATCACTCTAGGAACGGAGAGTATTTTCCATCTTCTTGAGTGGCCACATGGAATTCTTGGAATGGAGAGTATTTTGTTCACCTTCTTGAGTGGCCACATGGCACTCTAGGAATGGAGAGTATTTTTCCACCTTCTTGAGTGACCACATGTCACTCTCGGAATGGAGAGTATTTCCACCTTCTTAAGTGGCCACATGTCTTTCTCCTATTGGAGAAGATTTTTGGCTTGGTCTCCTAGATAGCCAAGTTAGGAATTCTAGGAGACACCATAGGCTATAAATAAAGGTGTCTCCCGCTTTGTAAATTCACTCTTGAATGTGCAATGTTATGATGTTGAGATGACTCCACAAACATTCCTTTCAGAGTCACCTAGCTAAAGCATTCTTCTAGAACCTCCTCTAGCCCTCCTCTTCTAAAGTTGGCCCAACCTCTTTAGGGTTTATCTACAACCAGCTAAGCCGCCACACTCCAACCTCATTCCTTTAATTGCTTATGCACAAATCCTCCATGGAGTCTCTTCATTCCACCCCACATGCCCAAGGTGACTCATCAGAACGTATCTCTACCTTCTCTTCCTTTAGGTCAAGCGTCCTTTATCCAAAAGAATTCATTGTTAAGCCTTCTATTTATAAATTTACAAAATGGCTCACTGGGTGAATGAGCCGAAACTGAACTGAGCCTGAAATTTGTACTTGATTTTTTTAATAGAAGTAGCCAAATTTGTTGATAATTGATTTTGGTGAGATATTTTCCAATCATTATTGCATATTTGGGCTTTTATAACGCCCTTTGATGCCTCGTGTAAAGATTAACATAAGCATATAAGACATAGTGGCAATTTTGCAATTTCAACGAACTTTTATACCTTAGTTGTCCAAATAATCAAGGCATAAAGGATTTTTTGCCTTTGTTCTAACATAACTGAGGCCTAATGTCTCCAAAAATTTTCAAATTCACGCTCTTTTTTATTTATTTATTATTTAAATTCAGAAGATTGGCCCTCGGTTCCCTCCAAACTGAGAAATAAAAGTTATTTTCCCTCAGTTGGAAAATACCTAAGGCAGAATACTATCATTTATTTTATTCGAGAATACTGGGAACCGAGGTAGAATGGTCATTTTTGGACATTATGCCTCGATTTTTCTCAAAACCGAAGTAGAAAGCTAGGTTAGAAATCCTCAAATCAAATTAGATTACATTATTCCCCTTTCTTCTTCCTCTAGCGAATTCAGTAGTAGCAGGCCCCTCTCTATCGCGCGATGTCGAGCAACACCGTTCGCCACCATTCTATCACGATTGCGCCACCAACGGACTGCCACTTCACTACCCTTGTCGTCACCATTTAACACTGTGATTTTATGGTATTTTCTTGACTTTTTCTTCGTTTTTGGTTGAATATTTCTGCACCATCAGTTTTTCCTTCAAATAGATGCAACATTGAGGGTTTCACGTTCAAGCATGGTGATTGTAGGTGCATTGTCGATGTTGTGGTCCGAGAGATCTAGTGTCGCAAGGTGGAGATGGTGGCGGTACAATGGCTGTGAGATTGTAAGTGGTGAAAGCTCTAGGGTTTTTGATTCTATTTTTTTATTTTATTTTAATGACTATTATACCTCGGTTGCCTCCAGAACTAAGGCAGTAAGGCTCAATTTTATGCCTCGGTTTACAACCGAGACAAAAAGTTCATTCTTTTTACCTTGACTAGATATGCCTCAGTTCTTAAATCGACACAAAATGACCAAAATAACCGCGACCAAAACTCTTGCCTATATTGTTCAATGATTCCCATTTACTTGATTTTGTAATTGAAGTAGCCCATTATGTTGATAATCCATTTTGTTGAGATATTCTTCAATCTTCAGTGATTTCCACTTATTTAAACAATATTTTCACAAATAAGAACCAAATATTTCTATTTACCAATTTATTAAATAAAAACTTTAATTATCTAAAAAATAATAATAAAAATACCAATAAAATATAAAAATAGAAATAAAAGAAATGATTATGTTAACTATCAAAATGCAAACTTAAACTTCTTTAAGAATAATATTTTGCTTACCTGGATATTGTTTTTATCTTTATCATTTGTATCTTCCTCTTGTCATATATATTTTTAGCTACATTCAGAAGAAAAAAAAATTATTGTATGTCAAATATATATGGTTAATTAGCATTCAAATTCATCGTCTAATTTTAGGAACTTTTATGATTTTATACATAAATGCCAAATTCGTAGTGATTGCATGGAAGCCATTGCCAGATTTTCTTAAAACTTTCTGCATAATGACAAAACTCATGCATGGAGACAGAAAAAATGTTTATCGGGATTCTTAATACTATGTCTCGGTAATATCATCGGTTGATTTTTTTTATTTTTAGGTATTGAGATCAAATACATGCATTGGTTCACGACTTTCAATAGACCTGAATTATTATGCTCTAATGGAATTTAATTTCAATGAGTTTTAGAGTTTAGTTTAGAAGTTCTCAATTTGCTTCTTAATTTACATGTGTCCGTTTTTCCTTGTGTCTAATGTTGAGTTAGTATTTTATCATATTGCTCTTATATAAAGGACTTTTATCACCCCTCTGTATCATTCAACTTTAATCAATACAATACCTTTTCACCTTTACAAATTATCTTTTTGTTCTCTGTTCTCTATTGCTTTCATCGATTATCATCTTCTTTTTCCTTGGTGCGAATATGTGCAAATATCATCATGGAGGACCATGATCCCTAACATGGTATTAGAGCTCTTGAAGAGCTCTGCTGCGTCTTGTTCACTCTGATCTTTTATCTTGCCTTCTATTATTTCTTTTTCTTTTCCTTGTATGTTCTTTTTTCTTCCCCTTTTCTTTTGTTCTTCTTTCTTTCCTTACCATGGCTATAGAAGAAAAGAACAAGAAAGCTTCTTTGTCAAGTGATAGTTTTCTTTACTTACTCCCTGGAAGAGTCTTGTTGTTGCTCTTGTATCTCCCGTGTTGGATCCCAACAAATATCATTCTTGGAGTAGATTTGTACTCACCGCACTAAGTGCCAAAAACATATTGTAGTTCGTTGATGGATCTACCGCTGAACCCAAGAAGATTGATCCCATGTATGGTTTGTGCATTCAGTTTTTCCATAGGAAAAGATGCAATAACATTGTCGTGTTATGGATTGTGCATTTGGTTTCTCCACAGATCAGACAAAGCATTTTATGGATGGAGAATGCCAAAGACATTTGGAAGGATTTGAGAACACGCTTCTTTTAAGGAGATCTTCTTCGTATATCAGACCTTGAAATGGATATGAGACAATTAAGGCAAGGAGATAACACTATAAGTGAGTATTTTACAAAATTAAGAATAATTTGGGATGAATTGGAAAATTCTCGACTAGATCCCATTTGTAAATGTAAGGGTTTTTGCAAGGTTTCTGATACAATTGTTCAAAGAAAAATTGAAGATCATGCCATGCAGTTTTTTAGGGGACTAAATGATCAATATGGAAATATTAAGTTGCATGTGTTGTTAATGGATCTCATTCCGTCTATTTTGAAAATTTGGTCATATGTTCTACAACAAGGGACGCAATTAATGGGGAGTAATGTGGTGCTCAATAATCTTGATACCAGAAATGTTGCTATTGTTAATGCTACTATTAACACCAATACCTCAACCTACAATTTTTGTGGAAAGCCTGGTCATATTGAATCAACGTGCTACAAAAAGAATGGTTTTCCAAATAACAAAGGAGGTAAGCACACATGTTTTGTTACTAGTGATAAAAACAATAACATTTGGCATAAAAGACTTGGTCATTTGTCTGATAGGAGACTTGACATCTTACGAAGTCAATACAATTACATAGATTCTAGAAAAGAACATTGTGATGTTTGCCACATGTCACAGCAAAAGAAACTTCCTTTCTCAAATACTGAATATTGTGTTAATAAATATTTTGATATAATTCACGTGGATATTTGGGGTCCATCACGCACACCTTCTTTGCATGGTAATCGTTATTTTTTAACTATCATAGATGATTCAAGTAGATTCACTTGGGTTGATCTTATGCGTAACAAATCTAAAACAAGAACCCACTTAATCCATTTTGTTAACTATGTTGAGAATCAGTTTGATACCAAAATCAAAATCATTAGAAGTGATAATGGTCAGGAATTTAAGATGAATGATTTCTTTAATTCTAAAGGAATAGTTCACCAAACTAGTTGTGTGGAAACCCTAGAGCAAAATAGAATAGATGAGAGAAAACACCAACATTCATTAAATGTCACTGGAGCTTTAATTTTCCAATCAAATATTTCTACATGTTTCTGGTCATATGCGCTTGTTCATGTTGCTTTTCTTATCAATGTTACCCCTACTCCTTTTCTCAAAAATTGTACTCCACATGAAAAGCTATACAATAATTCATATAATTTTAGAAATCTTAAATTTTTTGGCTTCTTGTGTTACATGCAAACTATATCTGCTAAAAGATCCAAAGTTGAGCCTCGTGCCAGATCTGGAATCTTCTTTGGTTTTTCTCCTCATACAAAAGGTTATGTTGTTTTTGATCTAAAAAGTCATGCTATTAAAGTTTCTTGTAATGTTTTATTCTATGAGGATGTCTTTCCTAATTGTTACAACATTAATGATACCATCACTGATTCTAATATTTTTCTCCCTATTAATGAGCCATGTAATTCTAGTTTTGATTGTGATGACCATATTGAAAACTTTGAATATTATGAACAACCTGATAACAATATTTCTACTGAACAAGCCACCTGTCCTGAAATACCTCAAAGGAATTCCACTAGAACTAAGAGCATACCTACATATCTTAAGGATTATCACACTGATTTGGCTTGCATAAAGACAACTAAATACCCTATTCAATCATATATATCTTTGTCTAGACTATCAACTCGTTTTCAGCAGGTCACTATTAGCATTGACAATAATCATGAACCTAAAACATACAAAGAAGTTGTTCAAGATATCAACTGAAAGACTGTCATGGATGAGGAACTAGTAGCTCTTGACCATAACCTTGGGATGTAAATGGGTCTACAAATTAAAGCACAAAGCTGATAGATCCATAGAAAGATACAAAGCGCGATTTGTAGCAAAGGGATTCACACAACTTGAAGGTTTAGATTTCCATGACACTTTTGCACCAGTTGCGAAGATTGCCACGGTACATTTTATTCTTGCCATTGCTTCTATTAGAAATTGGAAGTTGACTCAATTGGATGTCAACAACGCTTTTCTACATGGGGAGCTAGATGAAACCATTTATATGGATATTCCTCCTAGACTGCCCAATACAAAGCCTGAACAGGTTTGTCTTTTGCATAAATCTCTCTATGGTTTGCGCCAAGCTCTCGTTCCTTCTTTAAAATAATTTCAAATCATCTTTTGCTAACCATTCATTGTTTATACACAATATGGAAGGCAAAATTACAATTCTCCTTGTATACATTTATGATATAATTCTCACTGGAGATGATATAAACAACATTCATAATGTGGCCTTATTGCTTAATCAATAGTTCAAACTCAAAAATCTAGGGGACTTAACATATTTTTTGGGTTTGAAAAAGCGCATAATAATAAAGGAATCATCCTGTCTCAAAGAAAATGCACCATTGATATGCTTTCTGAAACTGGCATGTTAGACACTTCTCCCGTTAGTACCCCTAAGAATTTCTCAACTAAGTTTCATGCTGATGGAGAACCTTTTTCTAACCCTACAACCTTTCGAAAACTCATTGGCAAACTTGTTTATTTAAGTAATACAAGACTTGATATCACTTTTGTTGTAAACCATCTTAGTCAATATTTGTCTTCACCTACTAACGAACATTATCAAGCTATTTTCAGGATTCTTCAATATCTAAAAGGGACTACTGGGCAAGGTATTTTTTTTGACGCAGAAAGTGATGTGCAACTTCAAGCTTATAGTGACTTCGTTGCATAGACACCATAGGCATTGGCGAACCTTAAGAGGGACTAAGGGGGGCCATGGCCTCCCATTTTTCTTTTTACATTTATATATTTAATATAAATTTTTTATATATTTTTAAAATTTTAATATTTTTAATATATTCGATATTTTATTAAATTTTAATATATTTATATATATATATATAAGGAAAAATATTTTCTTTTTGTTGTCCATATTTATTTTTTAATTTTTTAATTTTACCTTTTAAATATTTTTTAAATAAAAATAATTATTTTATTAGTATGATCTTTTAAATGATTATTTGTTTAATTTATCTATTTTTTATTTGATTATTATTTTAAATTTAATCATTATGAATAAAAATTAATTATATTAAAATTATAAAAATTATTTATTTTTTATTTTATTATTATAATAATTACATAATTATAATTTTATTAGTATAAAAGAAGTAAATACAATGTTTTTACTAGTTTATATAAAAATTTTGAAATTACTCTTTTGATTCTTGTTTTTATTCAAAAATATTCAGTTGGTCTTCCAGATTTTCTAATCTCAATTTGGTCCCGATTTTTTAAAAAGTGATGCATTCTTCTCCTTTTTTCGTTAATTTCTTGAATTTGGTCAATGTTTTTTCATCAAAAATAAAGTTGTAAATAAAGATGGTTTGTTTTGTTGGTGTAATTGACATAATCCTCATGTCAATGTTGATGAAAAAGTTTTACTCCGCTTAAAAAATTTTAACGAAAAAGATTAAATAGCATCAATTTTTAAAAAATCTAGACCAAATCTAAAAATTCCTAGATGACCAATTTGACATTTTTGAAAGAAAAAATGGATAAAAAAAGTAATTCAACCAAAATTTTGGCACCCCCAAAATATTTGTCGAAGATCCGCCACTGCCCGCAGGTCTGTCACAAGGTATTTGATTGACTTTGGAAACACTCTTATCAATTGGAGATCAAAGAAGCAGAATACCACATCAAGAAGTTCTTCCGAAGCTGAGTATAGGGCCTTATCCCAAATTGTTTGTGAGGTCTAGTGGTTTGCCTACCTTATGCATGATCTCAACATACCCATGCTCCAACTTGCTGTGATTTTCTATCACAATGCCTCAACAATAAAGATAGCAACAATCCAGTTTTCCATGAGCATACAAAGCACATAGAGATAGATTGTCACACCATCAAAGAGAAGATCCAACAAGGATTAATGAAGCTCCTCCCTGTCAAGACCAATCACCAACTTGTTAACATCCTTACAAAGGCTCTCCCTCCTCGTTTATTCACAAAACTCAACTCCAAGCTTGTATTGTCAGCTTGCGGGGGTCTTAGAGTTAGTATTTTTTCATATTGCTCTTATATAAAGGAGTTTTATCTCCCCTCTGTATCATTCAACTTTAATCAATACAATACCTTTTCACCTTCACAAATTCTCTTGCTTTTCTATGTTCTCTATTCTTTGTTGCTTTCATCTATTATCATCTTCTTTTTCTCAGGTGCGAATATATGCGAATATCATCATGGAGGATCATGATCCCTAACAGTGAACGAAATTGTATCTTTTTTTCTCAATATTTGTGTGATAGAATTTAATTTTTTGGGAGTTGAATTTTAAGCAAGGTTTTTAGTTTTTTTTTTAATTTTAAAAAGTAGGAGAGTGATTAATTATTTGTTGTTGAAAATGAATTTCGAGGTCGAATTTGGGGTTTTTTTTCCCCAAATGGTGCAATTTTAATCATATTTTCTAAACTGGTGCACTTTTTTTTTTTAAATTCCCCGCAGAAGTAAGTCGTGCCAAAATGACACGACTTTGTCATGAAGAAGTCGTCCAAATAGGAGACGACTTTGATTAAGTTGTGTTGAAGTCGTACCAAATCAAAGAGACTTCATCGAACCAAAGTCTCGCCATAATGGGACGACTTCATTAACAAGGAAAGTCTTGCCATAATGGCACAACTTCAGTATTGGGATATAATAGAAGTCTTGCCATGATGGCACGACTTTAGTGTGATGGGTATAAAGAAAGTCTTGCTATAATGGCATGACTTCAATGTTAGGCTATATAAAAGAAAGTCTTATCATAATGGTACAACTTCATTGTTATGTAAAATAAAAGTGAATAGAAAAAAATAAAAGTTAAAAAAGAGAAAAAAGAGAAAAAATTATTTGGTACTCATAATATTAAATTGAATAAAGAAGTTAAAATTTTTATTGTATGTATATAAATTATACAAGATATACAAAGGTAAAGAAAAGAAAAAGAAAATCATTTTTTAATAACAAATATATGAGATCCAATAATTTTTTTGTTGATATATATTAAAATAAAATTGAACAACAAAGTCGGTAAGCTGAAGTTACAAGAGTTACATAAAATAAAATTTCATTATTTATTTGGGCAATTGCTTCTATTATGACCACTACTTCTGTAAAAAGAACATTTCTTTGGTTTATTTGGCAGTGACTGGTCCATCTCGTTGTGGATACAAGTTAGTTCGTCTTCTTAGTTTGTTGTGTCGCATGTGAGGGCTCCTTGTGGTACAGGCTCTCATAAATAACTTTCACATCCTATTATAAGAAACCAAAATCATCATGAAAATTTTAACTACTTATATGCATTATTATTTAACTAATTAATAAGACTAAAAAAATATTTAATTTTTATTCAGCCAAACTAAAGTCGTCCCAATATGGTATGACTTCTTCATTATCGATAATACTGAAGTCCCTCCAATATGGTAGAACTTATTCATTAACAATTTAATACTGAAGTCTTTCCATATTGACACGACTTTGCTTAGAATATTAATTAAAGTCGTCTCGATTTGGCACGACTTCTAACCAACAAAGAAGTCTCTCCAAGTTGACACGACTTCAACTCATTTTAATTAAAATCGACTGATTTTGACACAACTTCTTTACTTTGCAATCGCATCATAATAACACAACTTACCCTTCGCTAGAATTTAAAAAAATTTTGCACAAATTTGATAATTTAAAAAAATTTTGCTCAAATTTGATAATTGCATAAATATATTACACCATTTTGGGAAAAAAGTCCGAATTTGGATTAGTTTTGTGATTTTTCCAACACGATGTACAACTTGAATATTGTACTATAATAATGAATTACTCTACTTGTTGTACTATACACAACTTAAATATTCTAGTTTAATTAATATTGAATTACATGATCACTTGAATATTTATTTTTTTATATAGTCCATTTCACTATGCAAAAGAGAATTTAGCTCTTAAAATTAAAATTTTTTACATGATCTTTTTATTTATTATATAAAAATATAAATTTAAACATAATAACTAATTAAATTACTCCTATTAATAATAATTGAGTTTAATAATTTAAATTATAATAATTTTATATATTTACGTCGTTAAAAAATTATATTATAAAAAATTTATCTTTCAAATTATTTTTTTTCTTAAATTTTAGTTAGAAAAACATCAAGTGAACCAGATCTTGATATACTTTACCATCTATTACTAAATTTTAAGAATAATTTATGTATTAAAAATTATTCGATCATTATCAACTTTAATTACATTATAATGTATATATTAAAAATATTAATGGAAGGACTAAACTACCTATATATATATATATATATATATATATATATGTATGTATCAACCTTCCTTAGTCAACTTAAGAACACAAATGACAAAGGAATTGAGTGACAAAACCGAGGTGAGTGTGGGGTTGGAAGCCCTGTGGCAAGCATTGTCAAAGGATTTGGCAGTGACGATTGTAAAGGTTATTCCGAATATTGTGAAAGATGCGACTGTGGTGGAAGGTGATGGAGGGTTAGGCACAATCTTTCTCTTCAATTTTTTCTCAGGTTAGGATTTGCTTCAAGTTTTTCTTTTAATCATACGAATTTCATGGTTCATTGAATAATAGAAGTCAAACTCTTTGTGGAGTCTCTCAGGTGTGAGCCCAGTGAGTTACGAGAAGGAGAAGATCACAGAGCTTGACGAAACTTGTCATGAAATTGCGTTGCAAATGGTTGAGGGAGGGTATCTGGAGCAAGGTTTTTCATACTACAAGACAAGTTTTCAACTATCTGCAATGGGAGAGGAAAAGACTTTGGTGAAGGTTAAGATCTCTTTTGACTCTGAGTCTGAGACAGCAGAAAGTGTTCAACCTTTGAAGACAGCAGAGTCTGTTTTATCCTTTGTGCGATGCCTTGAAACATATCTGTTGAATGATGCTTAAATTGAAGATGATCTTTGTTTCGGCATCATGGTATCAATGTTTTGGCATCAATTATGAAGGGTCCTTATGTTATGCTTTTTCATGTTTGAATAATGTTTTAATGTTTTATGTTTAATCAAAATAAACTTTTGGTGGGTTATTTTGACTAGAATCACACTTAACCATGCCAGAAACCTTCAGGCATATAAACATGAGAGTTGTTGTATTGTCTTTCGGTAAAAGACTGTAATGAAATTATTTAATTTGATAGGTAGTTAATAAAATGCGACTTTCAATGTCTGAAATCTGTTCTGCAGCTTTTGAAATTTCCTAGGCAAATAGTTAATTTACTTTGCAAGTTTCAAGACTTTCAATTCAAAAAACTTTTAAAATTATTTAAAAAGCAAGTGGTCCGTTTTGATGTTTTTCGTGCAGTAAATTGGATTTTAATTTAAACGCCAACCTTTGCTTAAACTATTTCCCGAACTAAACCTGAATTATTGTGCACTAATGGAATTGATTTCAAAAGTGGCCAAAATTGGATCTTCTTTTTTCAGTGTAAGTGGATTTGTTTGCTGTAATTTAGTTTCTTGGGAGTGAAATTTTAAGCATGTTTGCAAGGGTTACGACTTTTTACTGTTTTTTTTTTTTTTGTGTTATTCTATACTATTTTTTAAAAATGCACTGTGGAATGATATTTTAATTTTTTAATATATTTTAAAATTTTAAAATTAGTGATTATGAATATATTTTAAAGGTACAACACAAAATCTAGTAGAGAAATTAAATTTTATTTGTAATGCTTGGAGTGTTATGCAACTTAAATATTTTACTTTGATATTGCATTAGTCCACCACTTCTCATATAGACCTTTTCCACACAAGAGAATTTAGCTCTTAAGGGTATGTTCTTTTCTGCCGTGTTCATTTGAAAGATGATTTGAGAGAGAAAGTGGATGAGTTTGAATGGATTTGAAAATAAATTAGGTGTTGTTTTTTTTAAGAAATTTAGATATGATTGTGAGTATATTTGGAAGCAATTTTTATGAAAGTTTGTAAGAGATTTGATTGATGTAATATATTAAAAAATATGTTTTAATAAAAATATTGGTGAGACTGCAAAAATAATTGTTTTTAGTGGGGGTTATATTTGGTATTTTTGGGAGTTTTTAACCTCCACTAAGGGCTTTACCAGGGATTTGTCATTTCCCTAGAAGAACTAACGTCGGTATGGATTACTAGGGGTTTTTAGCAACCTCCGGAATTAGCGCAAATTACTAGAGGTTTACAAAACCCCTGGTATTGGCTGGGGTTTCAAACCCCCATGCTGGTTGGGGTTTTGAAAAACCCTTGGTATTCGTTGGGGTTTCAAAAAACCACCAGTATTTGTTGGGGTTTTGAAAAATCCCCGATATTGGTTGGGGTTTCAGAAAACCCCTAGTACTGTTAATCCACCATGCTGCAAGCGAATCTCCCATTATGTCAACAACTTTAAATATTTTTAATTGAGATTTTTTGTATTGTTTGTTTTATATTTTTTAATAACATAAATTAGAAAAGGCAAAAATTTTAGGTTTTTGGCATTTATAAATTGCATAAAAGATCAAAGAACAAAAATTTATAATTTTAATATCAAATAATATAAATGACAAAACGTAAAAATTATAATTAATAATTCATTACAATATCATTGTTCTAAATAATAAAATAGACATAATGAAAAAGTAAATAACATTCTTTACTCCAAGTGATGGCTGTAATTTCCAAATGACATATGAAACAAAAATGCTATGTGCATCACAATTGCTATCTCCTCTTTTCTTGTCCCTTATGATGGAGTGAAAAGTAAAGCAGGAATTACAGATATGAACAAATCATACTAGATGGCAATTTCTAGTTAGGTAAAATTCGTCGAAGTGATTAAGAAAAAACAAGAATATATTGTTTTTCTTAAGGAAAAATTACACAAGTGACAAAAACATAAAGAGTAAAGCAAAGTTACAAGAAGAAGGAAAAATATTTATTGTGCTTTTCATAACAAATTGCATAAATCTTTAAATACCAATAATCACTAGATGTATGAATTAAAATGGCCAACGATGCATTTATTCCAATAACATAAAATAGTCTGCAAGAAGTTATCTATTCATTTTTCACAAAAGTGTGATAGACACTAATGATTCCCATGAAAACCCTTTAAGAGAAGATTCGCGCATTACTCAATAGTTTATAGCGAATACTAAAAATACAAGACGTGAAGGCAATATTAATTTCAGGAAAGACAATTTGATCTTATCTTTATATCATAGAGAAGAAATATACTATTCTAATGTAGGAATATACCAAGTATTGTAAAACATAAGTTCAATTCTACTATTCTAATGTAATTCCCAAATTCAGGAAAGACAATTTGATCTTATATTTCTATCATTTTGAAATGTTAAATGCGAATAACATTATGCTTTATAGGTTGGATCTAGTTCTAGTAGTCATGTTTAATCTATCAGTATTGTATTTGTTTAATGAAATCAATTGTTTGTCTTTGTTTTTTATTGGTTAAAAGTGTACAGTCTTGTAACTTTTGCATTCTCATTTCGTGGTTACTCTTATTCAAGTTAAAATTGTTTTAGGCTTTTAAAAGTTACCTTATTTTTTAATTAGCCAATTCAACCTCCGTTCTTGGCATTTCAACCATTTCAATACTTATAAAGTAGTGACCTGAATGCATTGAATCCATGGGGCAGATGAGGGTGACCTGTTACGGCAAGTTAGAAGTCAACTGGACAAATTCTTTCAAAAGGAGTAACCTATTCCAATTTAGATTATGGAGAGTTGAAGACTTGTTTTACCTAGGTGCCTAGTTAGTTGTAGATTCATTATATAGGAGTTGTAAAATAGGAAATTTCTCTGAGAGTTTCTAGTCTAAATTCATTGTTTTCTGCCTTTGTAATAGGCCTTGACAGAACTTGGGAAAAAAGACAATTATTAGACATCATTCATTCGTAGTTCTCTTTAGTTTTAGTTTTTGAGTTTGGGAAAGCATTTTACTTAGAAGTTATTGGTTGTTCAAACTAAAATGTGGCCAAAAACAACCATGACTTCATAATGTTTGTAAACTTGAACCAAGTTTTATTTCATAGTTTTAATGTAATTCAATCTCTCTTTTTTGCCCAATTTTATTATTATTCATTTACATTCAGTTCATTACAATTTCTAGTTATGTATTTTTAAATTCACATTCTCATTTACAATTTATGCATTTTATAATTTTCATACGATGAAGCAAAACCCATTTTCCAATTCTGTTTTAGAGGCATATTGTTGGGTAATGGTCAAGTGATTTTTTTATCTTTGCACTTAAACTGAACTTGATTTTTGGACTCAAGATTGAGTTTTAAGGAGTACAAAGTTACCACTTTAATTCAAAGGTTAAGAACTGAATTATTGGCAGGAAAGATTGAAATTTAATTGATCATAACTCAAGTTTTGACTCTAACTTAGAAACCTATTTTACACCTTTTTAGTTTTTTTAGACCCATTTTGTGCATAAACCTATTTGTTGGTAAAACTTGATAAACCAGTTTAGTCTATTTTGTTGTCAGATATTGGTTTGGATAGTGAATTGCAGATTTTTGGGTATTCTGATACTTCTAAATACATCTCTTGCATAGTAAGAATCATTGAAATAGGTTCCATTCTTCAGTTTTTGCATAATTCATAGTCTCATCTTATATAGGCATTTCATCAAACACCTAGTGAAAGTTAGGGTTTCTTGTAGTCATTTTACCAAATAATTACGTAATATGCATTTCTACCTTGTTTTAGGCATAATTAGGACCAAAACCATTCATCATACATCATTATAATACCAATTATGCATTGATTCTAGCATTTTGTTGGTAACATATCATGTGAACATTGTCAGAATTTTATCTTATCTATTTGCATTATTTAGCTTCTTTGCATTAGTTTTAGTTGTCATTTTAGACTAGATAGAAAATTGTACAGTTTCCCGTCTTTTATTTTAGTTTCCATGAGTAATCAAACACAAAATAGATACTAAAATTAAAGTTCCTTGGATTAATTCTAAACTCCGTTTTTGGTTCAACTCATTGATGAATTGATGTTTGGTTGGATTTAGTTTTTTATGATTCTTTTATATTTAAGAGGAGTCTTTGTAGGTCGGAGAGTTCCAAGTATGTTCAAATATGCTTATTTGTACTTTTCTTTGTGTAGTGTAGAAAACTTTAAAGAAAATCTAAGTTTTAGTTCTTGTTTTATTATAATTTTTAAAATTATCCCAAATGTATACTTGGATGAAAAATTTGATGAGAAATTGAATGTTATTAATAAAAAGTGGAACTTTGAATTTAATTTGATGGAGTAATTGTGACTCTGATTTTAAACCACGACTTTACCATATACTTGTGCCTCAAGATGATATCCATCAATGAAAATCAAGGCCATCACATTTTAATATTAATTAATGCTGAATAAGGTTATATATGAAGTTTTCGTAGCAATTGCAAAGTGTTATTATTCGATATACAAATTGTTCAACTTTCATTACGAACTCTACTTTTGAATTCTTACATGTCAAAACCACAATTAAGAACAATTGTGAAACCCAAAGTTGAGATTTAAAATCAAAGTTGAGATGGCCGAGTTGGTCTAAGGCGCTAGATTAAGGTTCTGGTCCGAAAGGGCGTGGGTTCAAATCCCACTCTCAACAAAAAAAATTTTGCCTATAGAAAAATACTTAGTAATACTTAAAATCAGGACAACAAATTTTATTGAAATTCGCGTAATGGAATTTGGCTATAATCATGATACAATTATGCAATATGTTACTCATCCTTATGTTGTGGACGGTGTTTAAGAAAAAATTATTTACATCTTATAACATATCTTTTCATTTTTCAAGTAATGAATTAATATCATGAGACTTTGTTGATTGTAGTGGATAAGGAACTTAAGCATACTTCACGCCTCACTTAAATATATGTATGATAATTGATATCATTGGGAAATCTTAGTAGAGGCATAGGGATTGTGCCCCACCACCCATATATATAAATAAATTAAAATATAATTTTAAGTATTTATTTAAAAATTTTATATATTTTGGCACCCATAATTTTTTTACACATTTATATAAAGATTTTGATTCCTCAAAATATTTGTTGAAGATCTGTCGTTGACTTATATAAGAACAACTACGGGTGAGCAACAATCAGGATGGATTGGATTCAGATCCAACATGACCAATCTAGTATAAACCGAACATAATAATTTAAAATTTATATCCAATGATTTAATTTATCGGGTTAATTTGTTTCGAGTTGTTCGGGATGTGGGTTGATTCGGTATGATTTTTCAAATTACGAATTTATATTAAATTAACATTTTTAATAAATTTTTTTATTTTGAATAAATGATATAAATAAGTGAATCTTTAACTAAAAAAATGACATGTATAATTTTAATAATGGACTATGATTTTATATAACCTACCATTAAATTTTAGCAAAATATATTTATAAATTTATAGTTATTAAAATATAAATTCGTGTTGAATCCGGTATCCATCAAATTCCAACCCACTATCCAAATCTGATCGCAATTGTCCATTTTACTTAATTTTATTTATCCAACATTACCTGGTTATCTAATCCAACCTCAATGTATGCTCAAATTTACTTCAAGTTTCTTTGGGTTCGGTCAAATATAGATGATTAATAAGGAGATGGTCTGGTTTTAGTGTAGTGATTGTCATATAATGTCCAATTTCAGTTCAAAAATTAGGAATTGAAGAGACAAGTAATAGACATGGGTATCCATATTATTTAACTCATATTCAAATTTAATTTCAATTTTCATCATTAACGTTTGTCTTCTTTTATTTTGAAGTCAAATTTTCAATTTTTTCATTATCGCAAAACTAATTAAACAAAAATAATTATATAAATGCATAAAACTAAACAACTAACTTTCATACTATCATTAACTACAAACCTTATATTACAACAAAAGCTAATTTTACCAAAGGTTAGGAGAGGTTTAATAACCTTCGGAAAAAAAAAATGCATAATAGCATTTTTCTAAACCCGTGGAAAGTCTCAATGGTTTTTAGTGAAGCACCTTGAAATTTCATCTTGCCACCTTGTTCTTTTTTATCTTCTCTCTTTTAGTTTTTGTATACTCAATTTATGAGTAGTGTGCTCACGAAACCTAGAGTTCCATCTCTTTCAAATCCTTATCTCTCGATCACAGGACAAAATTTTCACTTTCTGATTTCGTATCTCTTAATCATAGCTTCCAATTGGTAATGTTTTTACTTTGCACTCTTTGATTTTTTTAAAATTTGTTTCCACATTCCCAATTTCTCGCATCCTAAATCACTTATTTGTGTTACTCTCGTTGGATTTTGGTTTTCGTAAAGAGATTTTTTATTAGGTAGTGCATTTTGCTTCTGTATCTGCGGTGTATTTAAGATCAGTTACTTTGGGGGTTCAATGCTTGTGGGTCTTTACGTCATGGGTTCACGGTAACTTCTTCAATGATTTGTGTTTATCTAGCTAGTTCACAACAGTTGCGCATGTTCGTAATTTCTTTTTCGATTCGTGACTCCCTCAGAGGTTCGTAATTTCTTTTTCGATTCGTGACTCCCTCAGAGGTTCGTTACATCTTCACTTTCACATGTGTGCATTTTCCTTCTCAAATCAAGATTCATCTATGTCATTTTCTCTCTTGTATAATTATATATATTTTTTGTTTAGTAGTGTAGGAAAATTTGAATTTTGGAGGATGTGAATGCAGGATTTATTTGACCTCATCATTAACTCATTTTAATTTTTTTTTGTTTATTTTTATACTTAAAACTTTGCGATATAGTTTCCACAATATAACATTGTTGAAGATGGATTGATAATGGTATGACATTTGCATGTATTCTTCTAGTTTAAGATGACATTATTGCTCTAATTGACTATAAGAATGCAATAATATAGGGAAGTTAGTAGATAGTAGTAGGATTCTTCCTCGAAGTTTTAGTAATTCAAATTTTTCAATGGTTGATGCTTTGGTGACAAAAAATGTGGCTTCGTTTGTACATCATAAAAGATGTTTTTTCGAAGGGTGATTTTTTGGTTGTAGGTTTGGATTGGCTCTTATCCATGATCATCATGGACATGTTGTCAGCACAAGAATAATTGGGACAAAGGATACATACATTGCTCCTAAAGTGATTCGAACAATAATAATGTCAACTATGTTTGATGTGTTTGGTTTTGGAATATTGGTATTGGAAGTAGTTTGCCAGCGAATACTGTAAGACCTAGGAAAAATAATTATATTTCCAAGAGTGGTGATATGATGTGAAGAATATTATTTAAATTAATAAGTAATGACATAAATAGAAGTGAAGTGTAGCGTAGTTGGTTGAGAGCCTTTGGTTGAGGTTGAGGTTCATGTGTGCAATTCCTGTTTTGTGCATTTTATTTTAAGTAATTAATTTAAAAGTATGCTTATATGTGATTTTGTATTGTAGTGCTTGTTTGTGATTGTGGTTGAGAAGAAACATGTGTTAGCTTGTTGGTATGAAGTGCTTGGGAATCCTTTAAGGATGTGGGTTCGAACCTTAGCTAAAGTAAGCTACGTGTTTTTTAGATTTTTTTGAACCTAGATGCGACCATTAGAGTTATGGGCTGAATTAATAGACTAAGAATAAAAGCATAATATTTTATGAAATAATGGTTTAATTTATTTATTTAATTTAATAAAATTAATAGGCTTTAGAAAACACTAGATGGGCTACGTCAAATTTTTTTTTTATGGGTTGAAAGCCTAAAGGAGGGAGAGACTAACTTGAGTTTAGAGAAAGAACTAAAGACTACTGCTGAATTTAGAGACACCTTGTAAGTGAGAGGAGGGCACGTCAGTTGCGAGAAATAGTGGTCAGAGGTTCTTAGAAGGCAGGATAGGAATAAGGATGGAAGACATAACACCTTGGTAGAGCAAGAAATTTTCTGTTGAAGAAGAGCTTTTGATCAAGGACTCAACGTAAGGGGAGCCAACCTTAGTTGTTCTTGTGTTTTTGAATAGTTGTTCTAAGCTTGTGTTGATATCTCAATGGTTGAGGTTTGGTTGATCATGTATGGGTTTGGAGGCATGGTAGTTGTTGTTATTTTGTGGAAACATGATGTATATGAACGTTTTTGTGAATGCATTGCTTCTTCGAGCTTTAATTGAATTAGTTTTGTTTTTTTTATCTCTAGCTTAGTAAATTTTGCATCATCTTCCAACATAAAAAATGCGTACGAGTATTCACATTAAATCTCTTAAAGTCTAGTTTCTAACCCAAAAGAATCAACTTATTTGGCTATTTATGGAAAAGGTAATAAATAAAATAGTGAGAAGACATTAGAGTAGTAAATTGATGTTCGAATCATTTTGATTTTCGAATATGAAGTGCAAACATCTTAGGGATCCAACAATAATGTATTAGTAGTAAAATTAAAGATATTTAAGTCTATTTTTCAACCCAAATAGAATCACCTTAATTGGACATTTGTAGAAAACCCTATGAGTAAAACTGTAACAGATATCGGTGTGTGACGCTAACACTATTTTTTTAAATCTGTTTGGAATTTTCCAAATTAAACTACAACTTGTACTAAACTCTAAAAATTATATAGAGATAATTAAAGATAATTGAGTCTAGAATCCAAGGAAAAAGAATCAAATCATTTAGAGATTTTGTAGAAAAAGTTATAAGCAAAATAGTAAGAAAAGGTCAAAGCTGGCAGAATGCAATTTTAACTAGCTTTCATTCTGTGACATTGCTTGTAGCTTTCATTATATGACATTGCTTGTAAAAATTGGGTTTTGATGGCATGAATTGATGTTATGGAATGTGATTTTCATGTATTTGGTTTGGAATACATGAGTTTGAGTTAGTGCATGTGGGGTTTGAGATGTATGTTGGATGCAATTGTTGTTTACAAAACAAAATGTTGTTGCTATTTTTAAATTACAATGTTACTGCTATTTGTAAATTAAAATGTTGTTGCTATTTTTCAATTAAAATGCAACTATTTTTTTCAAATAAAATTGTTATTGTTGTTTTTCAATTAAAATGTTATTGTTTACAAAATGAAATGTTGTGTTGTTTACCAAATAAAATGTTGTTGTTTTTTTTTTGGAGGTTTTATGATGATGAGACAAGGATGGTATGAAATGATGGTGTTATTGTATGATGAACGCATATGATATGTCAACGATGTATGGTCAACTTTATGTGATGAGGTATGATATAAATGTCTGTATGTATTTGTGGTGGTTTATGTATTCTCTTGTATCCGTAAAGCCAGGTTGTTCTTTCACCCAGAGGGTTTGGTGAGCCAAGTATAAGAGGTTTGTTTCCGTTGTAAGGTTGTGGCATGAGCTTAGCAATAGTGCTCCTACCCAGATGGCTTTTGTGAGTTTGGTAGAAGGGTTTTTGCTTGTAAGTCTATGAAAACAAGGAAAGGTCCTTTCCAAGATGCGATGGTGCTCATGAAAGGTGGTGGTTAGTTATGAGAGAATGCAATACTATTTGTTGATATTACTTAGTGGTAATATATGTTAGTGATGTGTTGTATGAGTATTGATAATTATGCTTGGGGAGTTTCATGAATATAATAGTTTGATATATGATGTTTATTATTGTTAGCTCACCCTTGTATTTTTTGTGGTTGTGTGATGATCATATAATTTGTGCTATACGGGAGTATATGTTGATACATATGCAAATGGAGAAGCATAGTTGTGAGGAGTCTTGTGGGGAAAGCTTATGGGAATTTTGGAAAGCACTTGGAATTTTTTTTTTTTTGAAATAATATGTAATAGTTTGAGAATTTTATAAATTTTAAATTGGATAAATTTGTAATAAGTTTCCATTTGACGGCTTATACCAGTTTGGTTCAATTTTGAATTTTGAATTGTGTTTAAATAAAGTTTTTGAAAATTTCCTATTTTATTAGGATGGTATCAGAGTAATTTGGTTATGTCATTTAATTCAAAGTGGCATCCCGAAAGGGCTGTTACAAATATCAATTGAAGAACATAAACAAGGTCTTATTCATTGGTTAATGTCTCTAATGGACTAGGCCAATTGCAAATTACTATTGATGAAAGGTTAAAGGATAAATGGGGATAAAAGACAGAGGAAGCTAGAATATTGTTTCATTTAGGTTTATTGTGTTAAAAGTCACACCTTAGCATTAGACCAACTATGAGGCAGGTTGTGAAAATGTTGGAGAGGGAAATGGAACACTGATGAAGAAAAGTTGTAATGTGGTCTAAACCCGAATGTGCTTTTCCATGTAGCGATTATGCAACTTTTGATGAAATTAAGATGTTCAATTTCAACTCTTGGACTTTTGGGAGTGTCTTAGGAAATTAAGATGTTCAATTTTAATTTCAATTTCAATGTCATATGCAAATTATAAATACCAAAAGTCTAAAATCCTTGCCTCTTATATTTTTTCGTTTATTTCAGAATTTATGTATTATAAAAAAATTGAAACAAAAAAAAAGGAAAATATGAATGAAAAATATTTAAAGTTGACTATTGACATGGTAGGGAATTCAAACCGCTTGTCGTACTGGGCGTTTCAAACCCCAGGCAATACAGGGGCTTTTAAACCCTATGAACTACTAGGGTTTTGTAAGTCTTCGGTAAGTTGCACTATTCTAGAGGTTGTTAAAACCCTAGGTAACCTGTTAACGATGTTGGCTCATCCACAAGAATAACAAACCATGGGAAACATCATTAGCATTGCCAATTTTTGCAAAAACATTTGAACTAGAATGTGATGCCTCATGGATTGGCATAGGTGTGGTATTATTGCAAGAAGGCCATCCTCTTGCATATTTTAATAAAAAACTTCATGGCACTTCTCTCAATTATCCCACCTATGACAAAGAAATGTATGCACTTGAGGGCTCTTCAAACTCGAGAGCATTATCTTGTTTCCAAGAAGTTTTTTATTTTGTAGTGACTATGAGTCATTTAAATATTTGAAGAGTCAACACAAGCTCAACAAAAGGCATGCTAAATGGATGCAGTATCTTGAGAAATTTCCCTATGTAGTCAAATATAAGAAGGGCAAGAAAAAAATATATAGTGGTTGGTGATTTATCAAGAAGGCACACATTCTTTGTGAAACTTAGAGCCAAAATACTTGGATTTGAAAACATGGATGAATTATATTCACAAGATGTTGAGTTCTCCACCATTTATCAAAATTGATTGAAAAGGTCCCAAGGAGGGCTCTATGGGAATGAGGGTTACTTGTTTACAAAAGGACAGGTTTGCATTCCCTAAGGTTCACATAGAAAACTCTTAATTAAAGAAATGCATGAAGGGGGACTTATGGGGCATTTTGGTGCAGATAAGACTCTAAGTATGCTTAAAGAAAAAAAATTGGCACCATATGAGGAAGGATGTCCAAAGGTATTGCTATAAGTGTATTACATGTTTGCAAACAAAGTCTAAAGCAATGCCTCGTGGTCTATATACTTTGTTGCCTATTGCTTCTACCCCTTAGGAGGACATAAGAATGGACTTTGTCCTAGGGCTTTCAAGAACTGCTAGGGGGTTTGATTCTATCTTTGTGGTAGTGAATCGTTTTAATAAAATGGTTCATTTTATACCTTTGCACATGATTGATGATGCAAGAAATATAGTAAAGTTGTTCTTTAGAAATGTGGTTACTCCATGGATTAGCATACACTATTGTGTTTGATAGGGATACTAAATTCCATAGTCACTTTTAGAGGACCTTATGGTCTAGATTAGGGGCTAAGTTAAATTTTTCTACCACTTTTCTTACACTTGTCACCCACAAACAGATGGGCAAACAAAGATAGTTAATAGATCCTTGTCGATATTTTTAAGAGTAATCTTGAAGTGTAATCATAAATCTTGGGATGAGTACCTTCCCTATATAAAGTTTTCATATAATATAGTAGTTCACAGAACTACTGAAATATCTCTTTTTGAGGTTGTATATGGGTTTAATCCTTTGACACCTTTGGTTTTGTTCATAAAGAAGGGGTTTCTAAGTCTAAGTTTGTCAAGGATTTGCATGAACAAATTAGACAACAAATATAACATCAAACTGAGAGATACATTAAGTACAATAATAAGGGGATAAGAGAGGTCATTATCAATGAGGGAGACTTGTTTGGTTTCATTTAAGAAATGAAATATTTCCTAACCAAAGGAAATCCAAACTTAACCATCGTGGAGATGGTCCTTTCCAAATCCTAAGGAAGGCAAATATTAATGCATATCAATTAGACCTTCCCAATGAATATGGGGTGCATGCCACCTTCAATGTGGCTGACTTAATTCCTTTTATAGGCGAGTATGCTAACGCGAATGACCCTCGAAATTTGAAGACAAATCCTCTTTAAGGGGGAGGAAATGTTGATTGGGGCCAACCAAAGGCCCAATCACTAGAAGCATGCTAAGAAGGGTACAACAAGAGATGGACCTTCAAGAGCCCCATGGGCTTTAAATGATATTTTAATGGGCCAAGGAAGAGGTAAAGATATAGACGTGTTCTAGATAGTTTTCAATTGGACCAATTTTTTAGGCCATGCTTTCAAAATAAATTTTTAAAAGTAGTTTTGGATCATAATTCACCTAGATTTTGCAATTGGATCCATGAGACCTAATTACAAAAGTCTAGGTCGAGTTGCATCTAGGTAAACAAAGAAGGCGTGATCAAGCCACATGGCATTCTAGGAATGTAGAGTATTTTTCTACCATCTTGAGTGGCCACATGGCACTCTAGGAATGGAGAGTATTTTTCCACCTTCTTGAGTGGGCACATGACACTCTAGGAATGGAGAATATTCCCACCTTCTTGAGTGGCCACATGTCTTATTCCTATTGAAGAGGATTTTTGGCTTGGTCTTCAAGATAACCAAGTTAGGATTTTTAGGGTTTTACATCTCCAAATTAGGAGACATCTTAAGCTATAAATAGAGGTGTCTCCCCCTTGTAAATTCACTCTTGAATGTGCAATGTTATGGACATTTTTGGACTTTATGCCCTAATTTTTCTTAGAACTGAGGTAGAAAGCTAGGCTAGAAACCTCCAAATTGAATCAGATTGCACTATTTCCCTTTCTTCTTCCTCTCGCAAATTCAACAACAGTGGGTGCCACTTTTCTGTCACGATTGTGCCACCAACAAACTGTCACTTCGTCGTCCTTGTCATCACCATTTAACCCTACAATTTTATGGTATTTTCTTGCTTTTTTCTTCATTTTTGTTGAATATGCATACACCACCAGTTTTTGCTTCTAACAGATGCTGTGCTGAGGGTTTCAGGTTCAGGAACGGTGATTGTAGGTGCATTTTCGACGTGGTGGTCCGAGCAAATCTGGTGCTATGACATCCCAATTTAATAGAATAATTCTAATAAACGAAGCATCACATGATTATAATATAAAATAGAGCACGCGACATGAAGTATATAGGTATTAACCTTTTATAGTCATCCATAATATACTGAAAAGAAAACTAAGACACAAAACAATGTCATGAACAAGATTTAAACACAGACTAGTTTAAACTTGAAATTTGCTCATAGAGAAAGAAACTACAAAAGGCATCAATACCCCAAAAGATGCTCCAAAGAGCATGATCCAACCCATGCTTAACTAGAGTGCAAGATTCTCATCATCACTATGATCACTAGGGGTTCCCACTTCTACTCAAAAAAAATTGATGATTATTGCAAAAAGGAAAAGCTAAACAGAGAACACAACACATAGAGAGAAAGGGTAAACTAGAGAGAAAAAAATAATTTTCATCATACATATATATCTAAACAAGCATTTTAGTCAGCATACTAGGCATGTGATAACAAATAATAAAGGCCCTCTAACTCGATTATACATATAAAGAGATTGGATTCACTGGATGCTTGCACTTGTGGTTGCCTCTACTGCTCTGCAAAGCCATTGCCAATGCATAAGGTCAGTCTATGATCATCTAGGCCCATTATCATGCCAACGAGTAGGACCTCCTACTACTCTCACTAGTTGAATCAGTCTGCTCTATGTGACTGATTGATTCTTTAGAGTTTCAAGATGCAACCTTTCTTGAATCCTTATCTAATTATATACAATACAACACCACCATGAAATCTCACCAAGAGTCTCATGGAATTACATCTAGCTCATACCATATCGATGTTTCTCACACAAAATCCACATGTTATCTCAAAACATTATAATCTCATTCCAATACACAATCAACCAACCAATTCATGATTCATTTCATACCAAGCATAACAAAATCTCAGTCTCATTATATCACATGAAACATACAGGGCATCATACTTCATGCTTTAAGGTAAATCAATCAATCATGGAGACAAACAACCAAATCAGAGAAGAGAACAATACGAAAGCACGTACATGCACCATTCTCACTCAAACTAGAACCTTCGCTTAAGCGTCAAAAGCCTCGGGCTTAAGCTAAGCATTCTCACTTGAGAGAGAGCTTGAACAGTGAGCACCACAGGTTTATGCAAGTTCTCGCTTAAGCGAGACCTTCTCGCCTGAGCAAGATTGCTCGTCGCTCAAAATAGAAGCTCGTCGCTTAAGCGACAACTCAAGCAAAAACCAAGGGTGAGTTTCTGCTACTTTCGCTTAGGCAAGAGTGATTCGCTTGGGAGAAAACAATAGAGTTCTCTCACGCTCACACAAGCAAACCTCAAAAAATCAACACAAATCACAGCCAGGTTAATTCTTATGCATTCATAGTCATCGAACATGCATCTTAAACATAAAATAGAGCCAAAACATACAAGATACTTCAAGAAAATGTGAAAACTCTAGCTTCCTTTACCTTGATTGAAAGTTAACTTGGAGAGAATAAAACCCTTAGTGAACAAGCACCTAGACCAAGACAACCTTAAGGATCTGAAAATAGAACATATGGGAATGAAAATGAGGCAAAAAGGTCACCCCTTTTTACCTTGGCCGGATATGCCTCGATTATTAAATCGAAGCAAAATGGCTAAAATAATAGCAGCTGAAACCCTTTCATCCATTGGTGAATCTTCAATGATTCCCATTTACTTGATTTTGTAATTGAAGTAGTCCAATATGTTGATAATCAATTTTGTTGAGATATTCTTCAATCTTCAGTGATTTCCACTTATCTGTACAATATTTTTACAAATAAAAATAAGTATTTCTATTTACTGATTTATTAAATAAAAACTTTAATTATCTAAAAAATAATAATAAAAATACCAATAAAATATAAAAATAAAAGAAATGATTATGTTAACTATCAAAATGCAAACTTAAACTTCTTTAAGAATAATATTTTGCTTTACTGGATATTGTTTTTATCTTTATCTTTTGTATCTTCCACTTGTCATATATATTTTTAGCTACATTCAGAAAAGAAAAAAATTTATTGTATGTCAAATATGTAGGGTTAATTAGCATTCAAATTCATCGCTTAATTTTAATAACTTTTATGATTTTATGTAACATCCCATTTAGTAGATAAATCTAATTAAATAAAACATTTGCATATTTTATAATATCTAAAAGACACGAGGTTTAAAGTATAAAGGCTTTTACAGTCATCCAAATATACCAAAAGAGACAAAGGCACTACACAATGCCTGGGACAAAACATAAAAGGTTCAACAGATGTCCAAAAGCTTTGCTCATAAGCAAGGGATTACAAAATAATAAAAACTCTTCACACGAGGGCTCACAGTGAGCCCAATACCAATCCCTGACCAACTAAGATGCAACATTCCCATTGTCACTGCGATCACCAGGGGTTCCCATATCTGCTCACATCAAGGAATTGGTGATCATTGCAAAAAGGAAAACCACACAAGAAGACAGACACAAGCAGAAAGAGTAAGCTAGAATAAAAAGGTTTTTATCATACAATTAAGCATGCAATTTAGGAGTTAAGAATACATCAATCAACCAAGCATGTGATAACCAATAACAAGACTCTAAGATTCAATTTATCCGGATACATATAATCAGTTGGATTCATTGGATGCTTGCACTTGTGGTGGCCTCTACTGCTCTGCAGAGCCATTGCATTTGGGTTTCACCCTACCACGCACAAGGTTAGCCTTTAAACATCTAAGTCCATTATCTTGCCAAAGAATAGGGCCTCCTATTACTCTCACCACTTGAGTCAGTCCGCTCTACGTGAGACTAACAGACTCTCTAAAGTTTCAGGATGTAATCCTTACTTAAATCCTTACCTAATTATATACACTACGACACCACCATGAAACCTTACCAAGAGGTTCATGGAATTACGTCCATCACATATGGCACCACCATGAAATCTCATCAAGAGGTTCATGGAATTACGTCCATCACATACGGCACCACCATGAGATCTCACCAAGAATTTCATGGAATTATGTCCATCACATCCAACACCACCATGAAATCTCACCAAGAGTTTCATGAAATTACGTCAATCTCATACCATAGCCATGTCTCACCAACCAACCATAGATTTATTGAGCATAACAATCTCATGTGAATATCCAACCGAACAACCAATCATGATTCATGCACTTATTCATACCAAGTAAGTCAATATCACATGAAACATACATAATCACAGATTGATGCCTTTAAGAGTAATTGAATCAATCCACAAGTTAAAGTAAGGAATTAAAATTTTACAGCAATTCTCGCTTAAGCTAGACTAGTCCCGCTTAAGCTAAAAGTGCTTGCTTAAGCTAAACTGATCTCCCTTAAGCTAAACTGGTCTCACTTAAGATAAACAGGTCTTGCTTAAGCTAAGTTGATCTCGCTTAAGTTAAATTGGTCTCGCTTAAGCTAAATTGATCTCGCTTAAGTTAAAAATTCTCGCTTGGGCGAGATTACAAACAGGGAGCGCTACAAGTTTTTGCGAGTTCTCGATTAAGCGAGACCTCCTCGCTTGAGCGAGATAACTCGTCGCTCAGAACGGAAGCTTGTCACCTGAGCGAGAGTTTGAAAAAAAACCAAGGCGAGCTTCTCCTATTCTCGCCTAGACGAGAATGCTCGCTTGGGCAAAAATACCAGTTCTTGCCACTGTTCACGCGTGCAACAACCAGACATTCGAAACCAAACAACATCACAATATTTTCCAAGCAACCACAAATGCATACAAACATTATAAACGTGAAACTGAACTGAAAACAATCATATACTAGGAAAACATTAAAAAAAACTCTAGCTTCCCATACTTGGATAGATGCTAGTGGACAACGATAAGCACCCAACAATGAGCACCATAACTCCAGGAACAAATTAATGAGTTGAGGAAGGCTTCTGAATGACCCGTAGAGGAAACTGGCTCAAACCCTAGCAAAGCTCTGAAAAGAGAGAAGAAAAGGTGAGGAAAGGGGCTATCTTGCGAAATAGAGATGGAATGAGAGGGTTAGGACTGGAAAAGGGTTTTGGGGCACCCTATGGGCTGGCCTTAGGCCTAACAGATAAGGTTAGGCCCTTAAACACTAGGGACAGAAAAAGTGAGCCTTACATTCTCCCCAACAACAAAAATTTTTGACCTCGAAAATTCACTAATGAGGTAGGAAGAAAACTATGTTTTCCTTATTTTCTTTGACAACCACCACTTAGACATGACAGATTTGACGACTCCAACACCTATAGTCACTGCAAACTTTACGTCTGTGCTAAGCGATATATGTTCAACAACGGAGATTGGTTTGGCCACTACTCTCAAAGCAACTCTCAACATCCAACCTTAAAACTAAATTATCCTTCATACCTGACCAACCAACTTGTATCTGATATAATGACTCACCTTCCATATACTCTCCACTACCTCATTTCCTCCATCATTATCCTCCGACATCAATTGGGTTGTCCTTCAATACAAGAATAACCTTTAAATATGTGCCTCTCTTTATGGTACGCGAAACCTTCCACCTTATATCCAAGGTCAAATGTTTTGCTCATGGGAACTACTTTTCCTTGAAACATCCCACTAACAATTTAAAAAGACCATTCATCACCTTTTGACTATTGAACCTAGTATGAAACCTTTATGCCACTTCTTTCCTATTCGCAAACTTTTTCCCCCTACTTAGGAAAAATCATCTTACTTGACTGATCAGAAAACTCTTATCCATCTCAGCCTTCCACTAGAGGTTTGCCGTCTTTTTACACTTCACGATCTTCTCCTTTCTTAGCTTTCTCACTTCTAAGAAATCTCACCACTTTCTACAACCTAGGATTTGCCAATTTCGCCTCTTCCACCAATCTAAGGAAGCACTAGATTTCTCCTCTTCCATTGTTCTAACCCTTGGATTCAACTCCTTTGGAAAACCTACAGTATATGTTTCCAAGAACCTATCCTTGAAGCTCCCTCTGACCAAACGTTGTTTTATGAACTCTAGCATCTTCTCTAGTCTATTAACCCAAAACTTAGATTTCCTTGCTCAATGATATACATCATACATCAACTTCCTATCTTTGAGGCAAGAAGTTGTCTAAGAGACCTCATCCAACACTTGTATAGGTAAGCAGGCCAAGTTGACATTGAATTCGCATTCCCTTATCTCCATAGACAACAAACTCAAAACACAAAGGCGTAATAAGACAAACTATAACATACAAAGCAACTAAATGAGAGGGTTAGAGGTTGAAAAGGGTTTTGGGACACCCTATGGGCTGGCCTTAGGCCCAATAGATAAGTTTAGGCCCTTAAACACTATGGACAGAAAAAGTGGGCCTTACATTTTACACATAAATTTGAAATTATCGATTGCGAGATTCATAGAGATTGCATGGAAGCCATTGTTGGACCTTTTTAAAGCCATCTGCATAATGATAGAACTCATGCATAGAGACAAAAAAAATGTTAATTGAGAATCCTAATACTATGTCTCAATAGTATCATCAGTTGATTTTTTATTTTGTTGTTAAGTATTGAGATCAAAGACATGCATTGGTTCACGACTTTCAATAGACCTGAATTATTGTGCACTAATGGAATTTAATTTCAATGAGTGAAATTGTATCTTGTTTTTTTAATATTTGTTTGGTAGAATTTAATTTTTTGAGAGTGGAATTTTAAGAAAGTTTTTTAGTATTTTTTTTAATTTTAAAAAGTAGGAGTGGTTAATTATTTATTGTTGAAAATGAATTTCGAGGTCGAATTTGGATCAGTTTTGTGTTTTTTCCAATATCGTCATATTATAGATTTTTTTTCCTAGAAAACACTGTTTGCTCCTTTTGTTACATGAATAACATACTGTACTTTAATTTTACATTCATAGCACGATTTTTATTTTAGTTGGGAATTTGGTGCTTTGATGTTATATTTTCTTTTTCAATTCCAAGTCAAAATTTGGTCCCCAAGGATTCGAATTCTGAACTTGGTGATGAGTGCGTATTTTTGCCCTCATTCAGTATTTAACTCTGGGTATTTAATTGAATTTGTGTGCTTAAAGAGTGATTTAATTGATAATTCTGTTAATTAGACTGTTTGAGCATGTGTGATAAAATTGTCTTAAAAAGTGATTTTTAGCTGCATAAATTATTTTTTGGATATTTTAACGTTTGTTGATACAGCTGAAGTCAAGATTAAGCTTATTTAAAGGTGGAAAAATAAATTGATTGAAATTACAAACACCTCTAAAGAAGGCTGAAATTAACAAGTTTTGGAAAAATCACTTTTGCACCCCTAAATTACATATGCACTCCCCTCATTCCAAATGGGCTACAAAAAAAACTTACTTCTACACCCCTACATTTGTCTATTTTCACTTCCTCTTACCACTTAAACCCAACTCACTCAGATCAGGCCATGTGGCAATCCCCAACTTTTAAATCTGTCCAATTAAAACATTCCACGTGGCATTAATCCTTGCACATGCATGTGAACCAATTAAGTAGTGCCACGTCATCATCTTCTTCCCTCAAACCCTAGCAGCCAACACTCACGACCACCATGGCAGCTACTGCTCCGCCACCACCGTCCCTGCACCACGCCGTCAACGCCTTCACTGCACCGTGAATGACGCATCAACTGCAGCAGCATCACCTGTAACCACTCTCGGCCACCATTGCGGAACGCTGCCACCATTGACGCAGAACCATCGTTCGTTGTCCTCACCACGTTCGCACCGCAGCTCCAGCACGCACCAGATTCGCGAATCAGAGCGCACCTGCACTGCGAATCCTTCGCGCACTCACGCCAGCAGCCATGGAAACCACCTTCTCCATCGCGCAAAACGCAGCGCCTCCACCACTACGAACCAACCAGAACCTCAACTATGACGGACCATGAACCTGCGTGTGTGACAAACCAGAGCAGCTGTTCTAACAGCCATGGAAAGTGGCCGTTGCAACGCGCCTTCAAGCATCCACCGCCGTGCCTTCGCCGGAGAAGAAAAGGCAGCCACCACAGCCGCAACCATCATCACGTGTTGGAGAAAAGTGTGAGAGTGAAACCCTAATTTGGGAGAGAGAAGGAGCTGCCACGTGTCATCCTCTCAATGGACACTGAATAGTCAAATGGTCAAATCTGGTCAAGCATTCAAAAGCTGGTCAAATAGTCAACTCTGGTCAAAGACTGGTCAAAGGAGAGGGGTTTAACTGCAAATATTGATATTTTTGGATGCCTCTGCAAAATTGGACTACAAAATTGAAAATAGGCTATTTAGAAAATTAATACAAATATTATTTGGTGATAATTTATAAGATATCTTTAAATAATTAATTTATTTAATTATATCATAAATTATTAACCAACTATATTTGTTAAATAGTCTATATCTTTCCAAATATATTTGAATATTTATCTTTATCTTTATTTCAAAAGATATTTGAGAGATTTTAGCAACAGAAAAGCCCAATCCAATTCCTATATAAAGAGACCAAGGGAGAAGTAGAAGACAAGCTCGACACTTCGGAATTTAGGAACCCTTAGGGGGACCTAATTTCTTTCTCTCTCTTTTCATCTCTTTATTCTTCTTTTATTCTTATTTTGTATTCCATGAATTGCTAAACTTCTTGGGTTGATTCCATTGTAATTTCATTATGGATTTTGAGGTTAGAATGAAATAATTTCTTTGTTCTTTTTATTATTGTTGAGGTTTTAATTCATCTATGTCTTTTATCTTTGAATCTCGTAAAAAGTAATGATTTTAAATCTATATGCATGTTGATCATATGAGTTCAAGGGTTTTTAAATTTAATTGAGACTTTACTTTGATTTTATTTAGAAACTTTCATGTGATTAAATGAGTTTTTACCAATAATTGAGACTTTACTTTGGTTAAAGGTATTTACTCTAATGAAAATTAATCGAGACTTTACTTTGATTAATTAAGCTTTTTATTTGGTGAGGAGATAAAAGAATAGACATGATTAGGCATAGTAAATTTGATTGAGATTGTACTTTGGTTGAATTTACTGTGGATAATCTAAAAGTTCTCACTTTTAATTGAGACTGTACTTTGGTTAAAAGTGAGAACGCCAACAAATTAATTGAGACTTTACATTGATTAATTTGTAAATCTACAATAATAATTAATCGAGCAATAATCTTTAGATAACCGATGATGAATCTATTTTGAAAAAGCAATGGAATCAATCTATTTTCTTTACTATTGTTTTTATTTCTTTTTATCTTTTAAATTTTATTTCTATCTGTGTTTATCTTAATCCCCTATATTTTTTTATAATTTTATTTGACTAACTCTTGTATAGTTTTATAAGAACTAATTTGTTAAAAATCAATTCCGTGTTCGTTGGGAGACGACTTTGGGTTACTTTACCCTTTCTATTTTGTTGACTACTTTCTTAATAATACTGAAGTTGTTATAGATAAGTAGTATTAATTTGATCGCGTCAACGACAGCGTTATCAAATTTGGCGCCGTTGCCGGGGAACACGGTTAGAATTTTTATCATTTTAGTTCTTAGTTTTATTTTTATTCTTTTGATTTTATTTTTATTTTTATTTTTATTTTTTGTTTATCACTAACATTTTCTTTTCTCAAATTTTTTTTCTAACATTTATTTTATTTTCTTTAGTTATTTTTTTAGTTACTTTATTATTTTTTTTTAAGCATCATTTTTGTTTGAGGATTTTTGTTGGGAAATTTGTGAAACTAGTTGGGAAACACTTTGGCTAAGGAAAGACAAGGTACTTAAGTTGTCCATTGAGACGCACCTCTCTTTCCTGGAAGTCTACTCAACAAGCTTTCAACTTATTTCTTTTCAGAAAACCTCTTTCAAAAATGCAAAATAGTTTTTCATATGAAAATAATCAACAGTGTGATTTTCAAGTGAATTATGATTACTATCCACAGCAACCACGTGATTCATATGATTATCAGCAACAAATTGTCACACCTACTTCTGCACCTGATACAAGTGGGTTAACTTTACGACAATTTAATGATCTATATCCTAGATCATCTTTTTTGGGATATGAGCAACAACCATATTCTGAGTGTCCACCTCAGCAATCATATGTTCCAAATAGTTTTCAGCAACAATATGTACCACCACAGCAATTTGAAGCAACGAATGGACCATCCTACAAAGAAGTTATGATACTAATGGGTGAAGTTATAGAGAAATTAGAGTCCATGGATGAAAGGTTGCGAGTTGATCAACGATGCAGAGATATTGAGCAAGAGTGGTATGAAAATAAGCAAATATTGTCTGATATGTTGAGGGATGCAAGTAAGAACAACTTCATAGAATTACTTGTAACTGTTAATACTACCCCTCAACCCCATCAAAGATTTCCTGAAAATCCAGATTTTAACAAACTTCGTCATGAAATCAAAGATGTGCTTCTGAAGTTGGCCATCAGAGCTGAACAAATGTCTGAAGATTTGAGTCAGCTAATGAATGATACAGATAGAAAGGTCACTTTGGAAGATATGATGAATATGATGACTGAAATGATGAAGATGAATCAGACAGATCAGAAAGAGATGATAAATGCCGCCACACAAAGCTTGCAAAATCAGTCGGAAAAACCAATAGCGGAATCACATCACATTGATATATCTACTGATGGATATAATGATTTTCATAATAATATGTCTACTGATGGACATATTAAGGATTTTGCTGAAGTTGATGAAGAAATTAAAGATTCTCACACAAACATATCTACTGATGGATATGTTGATGATGCTCCATGTCCAAGTGCAGTTGAAGAGCCAACAGTATTAGAAGATGCAGCTGAAGCATCTACTATTGCAACTGACTTGGTTAATGATGAAGCAACAGAGTCAACAACACCAGAAAAAGAAGAAAGGTTGCTACAACAGGTAAAAAGCTTATATTCAAATTCTTTTGAAATCATTGTTGATAGAAAAGTTAATTTGCATGCATGTTTGTTTTTTATTTCTGTTTTTAATTTTAAAAATATTAAAAAAATTTCAAAAATATGTGTTTTTGTTTTCTTTAATAAAATTGTACAAGATGACTTGTACTTTATAAAATTAAAGAAAATAAATTTTGACATATGGCCAGATTGAGCCAGAAATCAAAAAAAATTTCTGTTTCCTCCCCAAAATAAGTCCATCAAGGACATTTTTTTTGAAATAAGTGTGGGGGAGACAAACTGTAGGTAGGCTTTTTCTTTTTTGTGTTTTTCAATTTTTTGTTTTTGTTTTCATTAAAAAAATTGTGATTTATTTTTGAGAAAATTGTGAAAGTATTAACTTTTTACTAAGTGAAACTTTTAAACAATGTCTCATAAGAAATCCACCAAAAATATTTCCCTGCTTTCAATAAAACATATTGACATTGGATTTTGGGATTTGATTCAATAATTGGGATGATCATAATTCTAGAAAAATAAAAGTCATGTTGGTATGAGTGGACTGTTTCTATGATTTGCTAAATGAGTTGATTTGAGAATTTCTTGATTAAATCTTTTGTGAAAGAATTTGACCTTGTGAGTCTTGAGCCTTAATGCAAAGGATGGACCACCATGTGCCATTCCTATATTTTTTCTTGAGTGACTTGCTCATGTTTGTTTATACTCAAATGTTTAGCTTGACTCTTTTGTTCTGCATCTTAGGTGAATATGCATGATTTGATATGACTGAGGCATTTTTTTTGTTTTAGCTACTTGGCCAAATAAGCCCACCTTGATATTAATCCATTGGTAGCCCCTTTGAGCTTTAAACCTCTTTTTCTTGTTTTAAGCCTATTGCATAACCTTGAAAAGAAAAAGACCATATTCTACCTTAGGAAGAAAGAAGGAGCTAATGGATTATGTTCAGGAATGGTTGAGGAATAAAGTGTGTGGGTGAGTACCTCACCCACAAATTAATAAAAATGGCAAAAGGAAAAATTGTTGATGAAAAAGTGTTGAAATAATTGCTTTCTATAAAAAAAAAGAGAGCAACAAAGCAATAAACGAAAAAGACTTGTTTTTGAAATTATGCTCCATTATTCTTCCTACATTACTATTTCAAAAACCCAAGAGTCTTAAAAATTTTCCTACCTTTGCCTTGGCCCTGTTATAACCTGTGAAAAGTCCTCAAGATCTTTGAATGCATATTTTCTGAAAGTTTGTGAATATTAGAGTCTTGTTAAGTATTATGAGAGTTTGCTTACATGAGTATTTTGAGTGAAAACACAAGCCAAAACACTTGAGAGAATTTTGGTGAGAAAATACACATTTAACTTGAGTGCTTTCTTTCATAATTGATTGTCTTGTGAATTCAAAAGATTAACTCATGTGTGAAAAAAAGAACCTTTCCGTTTGTATATACATGATAATTTGATTTCTAGAATATTGATTTGTCTCAAGTAAGGTTCATTCCTTTGATCCAGTGTCGATGTGAAATAAAATACCTCAGAAGAAGTTTTGAAATTGCTTGATTTTGCCCAGGAGTGCAAAAGGATAAGTGTGTGGGTATATCAAATGCCTCAGTCATATCAAAAATGCCTCAGTCATATCAAATCATGCATATTCACCTAAGATGCAGAACAAAAGAGTCAAGCTAAACATTTGAGTATAAACAAACATGAGCAAGTCACTCAAGAAAAAATATAGGAATGGCACATGGTGGTCCATCCTTTGCATTAAGGCTCAAGACTCACAAGGTCAAATTCTTTCACAAAAGATTTAATCAAGAAATTCTCAAATCAACTCATTTAGCAAATCATAGAAACAGTCCACTCATACCAACACTTGGTCTTTTATTTTTTTCCTTTTTTTAAATAAATTAGAATTTTCTTTTAAATTTTTTAATAAAATAAACTTATTTTTTGTTTTCTTTTTGTAAAAAATGTTGTAACGTCCCATTTAATAATTAAACTTAATTAAATGAAAACATCACACAATATAATATAATGAGCGAAGATTCAGAGTATTAACGTCACTCCATATAATTATCCAAAAATACTCAGAGGAAACCAAGGCACACCAAGATGCCAATACAGAACAAAGTACAACGATCGATAGTAAACGATTAATACTCAAAAACAAGATGATACATGGGCCATAGCCCTAAACGAAAAGCTTAATTAAATGGAGTCCAATCCAGACAGGCTATGTAGCGGAGTCATTATTCCCCTGTTGATAACGAGGATTTCTCGCATCTGCTCACATCAATAAATTGATGATCATCGCAAAGAGAGAAAACCACACACATAATAATCAAACAAGCAAAGGGTAAGCTAGAGTAAAAAATGATTTATCCTACGAATGCATACACTTTCATAATCCAACAGGCATATATCAATCATTCACGTTATGACTTGCAAACAATACACTAAGACTCAAGACACGACTCATCCGGATACATATAATTAGTCGGATTCAGCGGATGCTTGCACTTGTGGTGGCCTTTACTGTTCTATCGAGCTGCTCTATTGAGCTAATTGTTACATGTGTTTCATCCCCCCACGCACAAGGTTAGCCCTTAAAGTGTTTCAGGCCTCCTGCTACTCTCACCACTCGAGTCAGTACGCTCTATATGAGACTAACTGACTCTTTAGAGCATCAGGATACAATCCTTACCTTGAATCCTTACTAAATTATATAAATGAGGCACCACCATGATCTCCCACTAACAAGGGTCATGGAATTACGTCCTGACTAACTGAGACACTAAGGACCCTCGCTCAGGCGAAAGGGGTCTTTCGCTCAAGCTACAAGTTCTCGCTTAGGCGAGACTACCAACAGAGAGCCCTGCAAGACTCACGAGTTCTCGCTTAGGCGAGCCCTCCTCGCTTGAGCAAGGCCACCCTTGGCCCAAAGGTGAGGTTCCTCGCCTGGGCTACAACTGCAGCGACGTGCCTCAAGCTTTCACGCGTTCTCGCTTGAGCAAGATAGTATCCCGCTCAAAACGAGAGCTCTCCACCTGAGCGAAAGCTCGAGTGTGAACCTGAGGCTGTTTTTGCAAGTCCCACCTAGGCGAGACAAGTTTGCTTGGCGAAAACATCAGATCTCGCCACTGTTCTCCCTACAACAGTCATATATACATATCCAAATAGTATAACTAGGCATCCCATGTATTCACAGTAACACACAAGCTTAAGAATCGTGAAACAACAGCAAGACAAGCAACAATCGCATTAAACAAATAAACTCTAGCTTCCCTTACTTGGAAAGAGGCTAATAACAAACTTTGACCCTAAGCCAATGAACCCAGTAGCTCCAGGAGCAGATTTATGAACTAGAACAACGACATGGAAAGAAAGTGAGGTTATCACAGTGGACCTCTAGCGGAAGCACGAAAAGAAGAATGAGAAAGGAACTAGTAGAGGCTGAGAATCAACTTACATGGAGTCAAACTGGTTGAGCTAACTTTGAGCACGAGTGAGCTCTAAACTCTAGCAGAGAAGCGTTGTTGTTCTAGGACAAGGGGAGGCTATTTTCTGAAAGTGAGAAGAATGAGTGGGGTTAGGGTAGTTTAGGGTCCTTGATTCCCTTTGGCCCAACCCTAGGCCTAACTGATTTGGGACAACCCTTTAAAATAAAGGCAAAAATGTAAGTGGGCCTTACAAATGTTATATTAAAGGTTAAATATATATTTTTTTTTAAAAAAGATCTAGTATTGTCTTTTTAGTTATTTTAGGTATTATTTGAAAGGAAAAAATAATAAATAATATTTTTTTCTTTTTGGATTTGTTGATTTAAAAATAGATTTTGTATTGTGTAATAAATTATTTTATGTGCAATTTGAAAATTATAAAGTCAATTTAATTTTTTTTTATGATTAATTTTATTTTTATAATGGTGATTTGGAAAATAATTATGAATTATAGTAGAGGTAACTAAAGTAAAAACAATTAATGTATAATGTTTGAGATGGTGTTGTATTATTTTTTTATGTTTATTAAATATTTAAAATTAAAAAATATGGCAGAAGTACAAATTTATTTTTTATTAATATTTTTATACTTTGATTTCTTTATAAGAATTTTTTTGATAAAATATTTATTTTTTCACACAAATAAATAATGTAAAATTTATTGTTAAAATTTATAGTAGGTATTAAGTTTAAATATAAAGTCATAATTTATATTTTTCAAATATCCTAATAAATAATTGACTAAAAATTTGGTTGAAATTAATTATTTTTCTTGTTTTCTTGGAACTTGAAATTTTGTTTTTGTAATATATGTGTATTTTAATTGAAATTTATAAAGTATAATTCAACTGAAAATATATTCATTTAATGAAAGACATCACAAATACCATAATTGACATAAATAAAAATAAAATCTTTTTGTCTGTTGCTTGGATGAACAATTCAATATATTGTCAAGTGTCTAGACGTGCCACATATGTGTTTTCTACATTATTTTCTATAGAAGGTCATCAAAGGTGAAATTGTGGGGGATTGACATCGTAACAATAGTGTTGCATCTAAAGTATAGTCGATAACCAAATGGGCTATATGTGATGCCTACCTGACTTAGAGGTCCTCCTAATATAACTTTGCTGGTGAACGTGGAATAGGGTTGAAATATTCGTTAGCTTTTCAAGTGGTCAAATTATGTATCTTTATTCGCACACTATCCCAATAGCATTGAGAAGTCTTATCCAAATTGCGGGGTGAGAGTAAATTTCTGAATTAAATATCTTCCTTGGCACATTATCCCAATTAAAGTACCTTTCTGCTTTTACAGTGATGAGAGTATATTTCTAAATTGGCACGTTATCCCAATTGAAATACTTATCCCCTTTTACAAGGGTAATATAGTAAATTAGCCTTGGCACCTCCCAATAAAGTTGACAAGTCTTGTCATAATTAGATGGTGCAATTGAGGCCATTTATCTGAAATATGCGTCAGCTTTTACAATGGTCAAAATAAATTTTTGAATTCGCACGTTGTCCCAACTATATTATCTGTTAGCTTTTATAGGTCCAAGTTAATAAATTAGCCTTCGCACCTCCCAATAAAGTTGACGGGTCTTGTCATAAGGGAAGGTGCAAGTGAGGCCATTTATTTGAAATATTTGCCAGCTTTTACAGTGGTGAGAGTAAATTTTTGAATTGGCACGTTATCCCAATTGAAGTATCAATCATCTTTTACAACAGTAATATAATAAATAAGCTTTGGCACCTCCCAATAAAGTTAACAAGTCTTGTCATAATTAAAAGGTGCAAGAGAGGCCATTTATTTCAAATATGCGTCAGGTTTTACAGTGCTCAAAGTAAATTTCTGAATTGGCACGTTATCCTAATTGAATTATCTGTCACCTTTAATAAGAGTGATATAATAAATCAGCTTTGGCACCTCCCAATAAAGTTTACAAGTCTTGTTATAACTAGAAGGTGCATGTGAGGCCCTTTATTTCAAATATGCGTCAGCTTTTACAATGGTGAGAGTAAATATATTTCTTGCCATGCTATCCAGGTGAAGGTAGTCAGTTCTATTTAAGGTTGTGGTTCCTTAGTTTGAAGGTTGTGGAGCGCTCTAGTATAATAACTAAAAATGGTTTTATTTGAGGAGTTGAATGCATATAATTCCTTTATTGCTGCTATTGATTTTGAAGATGGAAGGTTGTCCTTATGTAGAATTCTAAATGGGGTTACTCTTAACCATATGCGCATCATCATAAGAAGTCATTTGATGGGACTATCTGAGCCCCTACTAAGCCATTTGTGGTACCATGTCCCTCTTGAATTTGTTGTGGAAGGCATTGATGAGTTCCTTTTTGTAGGGAATGATGAAGATCTTCAACATGCCATTCAGTGGCACTCAATGATGGTCCCTACGACGACAATATCTTTTTATGTTAACTTCATGAAAGTTGAGAAGTGTGATAACTTTGTTCCTATTTAGTTTTTTTTATATGTTTTAACATTGGTCTTTCAAATCATTGAACTTGTTGAGTTTATCTAAAGAATTTTTCTTTCTCTATTTAGCAATGAAGCATTTGGAATGATTAAGTTTTTCCATCACTGATAATCAAAATTGTGTTAAAAATGGTAAACTCTTACAAACACATAAACACCACATATTTCATACGTAATAAAATATTAAACTACATCTTTGTCCTGTTAATCATCGTAGTGTGTCCAGTTCCACACCGTGGTCGACGCTTGTTTCTGGTGGGGTTCCTCCTACACACTTCAGGTCCAGGTTGTTCTACATGTGAAGGTTGTGATTCGTGTTCCTCCTCAATTTGATGATCATCATGTGCAATAGATGATGATGCTTTTGCATATGGATTGTGGACGTATAAACTGAGTCTCGTTGAGGCTGATCCAGACCTTCTAAGAAATTTGGACTTTGGGGATATGTACGTATCCATGGTTGTGCAGAAGGTAGTGTTTGAGCATAAGTTGCAAACATACTTCATATTCCTAGTTTTGAGTTTGAAGAAACTAAATTCCTTGTTCCCTCCCTCCATACCTCGTGTTGGAGGTGAAGTGTTTAAGTCATGCCTAGTTTGTCGTGGTGGAGGGACATTTATCGATGTCGATGCACGATGCATTCTAGGATCATTTAACATTTGTGGAACTGACAAATATAAACATGAGTTTGAAATGTACCATGATATGTACTCCATTGTGTGTTGAAATGGCCCAAGCATCGGTAATTCATTCAACGTTAGATCACGCCGGTTATTCCATACCTCTATCCATTGCGTATGTCTAGTAACCCAGTTCTTATCTTGTCTCCCCCTCATGTCTAATTTATGTCGATGATCAAGATTGTTCGGTTCTTTAGGGATCTCTTGTGATTGCTGAAATTGTAACTTCACCCTATCCGACTAGTGCCATTCCACAATGGCAAAATAAATTAAAGTTGTGCATGACGTCCATATTGCTTGGTCCCGATATGCTTTAACATCAATAATAGAGCTCAAACCCTCATAAGGAACCAAATAAACTATAACAATAATTGGAAATGTTAGTCATTCATTTAGAACCACTTATTGCTATACAAATGTTAAATGTTACCTGATTTTGTTGCATGTGATCTATCATTGCCCGGTATTCGACTAAATCATTGTGGGGGACATTTCTGTAGCGGGAATGTTGGTGGAACTCTTGAAATGGGTGCAATAAAGGGCATCTGAAACCATGCCCATGATTGTAATAACGAAGCACATCCACCCATAGTCCTCACATGTCCATCAGTTGCTCTGCACATCTCCCTATACAAGACAGCCAAACACGTTGAACCCCAATTAAATGTACTTTATTCCCAGTCTTATCGGGCATTAAAACCCCTCCAATTAGTCCTAATATATAAGCTCTAGCATGTGCATGAATGACCTCAATACTGGAATTTTCATCTATAGTCAACAAATTATCCCTTAACCATTTTAGTTTCATCATAGAACTGACAATCAATTCTCCCTTAACCGGTGTTATACCTAATAAGGTATCACACATCTCGTCCAATCAAACATAGTTGGACCAATGATAGGGGGTCCATCGACACAAAGCCCAAATTGAAGTGACACATCTTCCAAGGTTATGGTGCATTCTCCAGTTGGCAAATAAAATGTGGGTGTTTCAGGCCTCCACCTTTTTACCAAGGCAGTCACTAAATCGTGGTCAACCTTTGGATGTCTCAATTTAGCCACACCGCCAAACCCTGCTTCTTGTATTACAAGAACAATAGTTGGATGAGGTTCAGGCATGGAGTGATAGTAAGACGACACAATGCTCCCTTTCATGTCCTAAACAAAGAAGTAAAATATGTGATTATATAAAAACTTATGTGTGTTAATAAGAAATGAAGTTGACATACCCAAGAAGAAATGTATGCAGCCCTGTGCTCTAGTTCTCTCCATAGCAGCATTTTGTTTAACTCTTTGTAGGTTTCTGTCGATAACAAGAAGTGAAAACAACAACATTAAACATTTATAGACGATGCAAGACTTCACAGGGGAAAAGTTAGCCGTTGGATTACTCAAATGAATCACATCCCTTAGATTGACGTTGGTGCATTGTCATGTCATTGGTCATTAATGTGAATCTGACAATTTGTCATGTGCAAACACCTTTACAAACTTCATCTTACACGTTATTTGCACAGCCTGATGCCGACTAAAGCTTGTATGAGGGTGACTACACGGTGCAGACACATTTTCAGAAGTCGAGCCTAACTACACGGTGCTTGACATTATATTTTTTTTAAGTACTACAACTATTGACCCAAATATCTAACATAATTCATGCCATCAAAACCCAATTTTTACAAGCGATGTCATATAATGAAAGCTACAAGCAATGTCACAAAATGAAAGCTAGTTAAAATTGCATTTTGCCAGCCATTTTGTATAAGTTGTAGTTTAATTTGGAAAATTCCAAACAGATTTGAAAAATAGTGCTAGCGTCACACACTAATATCTGTTACAGTTTTACTCATAGTGTTTTCTACAAATGTCCAATTGAGGTGATTCTTTTTGGGTTGAAAACTATAGTTAAATATCTTTAATTTTAGTACTAATACATTATTGTTGGGGCCCTAGGATGTTTGCACTTCATATTCAAAAATCAAAATGATTCCAACATCCACAACAATTTACTACTCTAGTGTCTTCACTATTTTATTTATTACCTTTTCCATAAATAGCCAAATGAGCTTATTCTTTTTGGGTTAGAAACTAGACTTTAAGAGATTTAATGTGAATACTCGTACGCATTTTTTATGTTGGAAGATGACGCAAAATTTACTAAGCTAAAGATAAGAAAAACTATTTCAATTAAAGCTCGAAGAAGCAATGCATTCACAAAAACGTTCATATACATCTTGTTTCCACAAAATAACAAGAACTACCATGCCTCCAAACCCATACATGATCAACCAAACCTCAAACCCATCATAGAAAACATCAATTGTCACAACCCATATGAAACATCGTATGATACTATAATGATAATAGTAGAAAAACGAAAATTGTTTTCCAATTTGTGAAAAGGACATATCATACCACCAACACCACCATTCAAAAGAAGAATTTGTGCTCAACCCTGCACAACCATAGAGATGTCAACACAAGCTTAGAACAACTATTTAGAAACACAAGAACAACTAAGGTTGGCTCCCCTAACGTTGAGTCCTTGATCAAAAGCTCTTCTTCCACAGAAAATTTCTTGCTCTACCAAGGTGTTATGTCTTCCACCCTTATTCCTATCTTGCCTTCTAAGAACCTCTAACCACTATTTCTCGCAACTGACGTGCCCTCCTCTCACTTACAAGGTGTCTCTAAAATTCAACAGTAGTCTCTTGTTCTTTTTCTAAACTCAGGTTAGTCTCTCCCTCCTTTAGGCTTTCAACCGAAAAAAAAAATCTGGCGTGGCCCACCTAGTGTTTTCTACAGCCTATTAATTTTATTAAATTAAATAAATAAATTAAACTATTATTTCATAAAATATTATGCTTTTATTCTTAGTATATTAATTCAGCCCATAACTCTAATGGTCACATCTAAGTTCAAAAAAATCTAAAAAACACATAGCTTACTTTAGCTAAGGTTCAAACCCACATCCTTAAAGGATTATCAAGCACTTCATACCAACATGCTGACACATGTTTCTTTTCAACCACAATCTCAAACAAGCACTACAATACAAAATCACATATAAGTATACTTTTAAATTAATTACTTAAAATAATATGCACAAAATAGGAATTGCACACATGACCCTCAACCTCAACCAAAGACTCTCAACCAACTATGCTACACTTCACTTCTAGTTATGTCATTACTTATTAATTTAAATAATATTTCTCACATTATATCACCACTCTTGGAAATATAATTATTTTTCCTAGGTCTTATAATATTCGCCGATAAACTACTTCCAATACCAGTATTCCAAAATCAAACACATCAAACATAGTTGACGTTATTATTGTTCGAATCACTTTAAGAGCAATGTATGTATCCTTTGTCCCAATTATTCTTGTGCTGACAACATGTCCATGATGATCATGGATACGAGCCAATCCAAAATTTACCAGCCTTACATTCATGTCCTTGTCAAGAAGAACATTGCACGCTTTAATGACCCCATGCAAGACCTTAACTTCTCAACCTTCGTGCAGGTTCATATTCCCTGTGGGTACATTTTTCAAAACTTGAATCCTCTCTTCCCATGCATACCAGACCAATCAAGAAAGATTTATCACACATATACATATACATCACATACCAGCTCTTTATAATTTACCTCTTTCATTTCTTTCCCAGTGGTTCCATACCCATCCATTACTTTCAAACCATAGTTGTGGAATTTCATCTCATGCCGATACCATGCCACTTTAATACCAACCACCTCATTTGTTTCACATGCCAAGGTCACACTAACACATCAATTAGATCCACACTCTCATATATATATATATATATATATATATATGGGTTAACTATGTTTTTAGTCCCTAAACTTTAAAAATGAATGAATATAGTCCTTTTAACCCAATTTTGTTAACTTTTTTTTAGGTTTCGAACGTATTTCTCAGTAAATATTGAGCTGAGAATATGTTAAACGGCGTAAACAACTCCAATATTAACATGAAACACATTCCACATGTTGAAAAAAGTCAACGTAATTAGGTTAAAAAGGACTACATTCATTCATTTTTAAAATTTAAGAACCAAAATTGATCAAAGTTTCGACTAGGGACGAATTCCAATTTTTGGCCAAAGTTCAGGGACTAAAAACATACTTAACCCTATATATATATATATATATATATATATATATATATATATATATATATATAAAAATAGATACATACATACATATATAGATAGATACATACATGTATATGTATTTGTATGTATCTATCTATCTATATATATATATATATATGTATATATATATATATATATATGTATATATTCATTCATGCCTTTCGCAAGCCTCACACTTAAAATAGGGTATTTCAATCAATCAAACAATTTATAACAACCAAGGGAAGAAAAACAGCATAGCCTGCAGCGGGTCTCGTTCAAGCCAAACGTCCTCGCTTAGGCGAGAGAAGTACCCTCGCTAAAGCTGCAAACTCTCGCTTAGGCGAGACTGCGATAGTGGCCCTGGGAAAGTTTGCAGGCGCTCGCTTAGGCGAGGCCATCTCGCTTGAGCGAGATGGTCTTTCGCTAAAAAAAATAGTTCACTCGCCTAAGCGAGTATTCGCGCAATACTTCTGGGCGAGTTTCTGCAACTCTCGCCTGGGCGAGAATATCAGTTCGCCATCTCCTACTTCACGTGACAGAGACATGCACAGATTCCCAATAACTACCAGTTCATTCTTATTTCAAAACAAGCATTTTCCATGCACAACAATCATAAAATAGACGTGAAATAACCAACATACGACAAAAACAAAGAACCTAGCTTCCCTTACCTGGAGAAGGTTAGCAGAAGACTCCTAGACCAAAGTTATCTAGCACAGTAGTTTCGATGCTAGCTCAGGAACGACTTAAGGAGCTGGAAAAAGAAAAAGGCAGCAGGGACATTAGCTACCCAAAGTAACAGTAGTAGAACTAGCAAGTGTAACGTCCCATTTAATTAATACACGTAATTAAAAGAAATGCCACACATAAATAGTATAACAACGCAGTCCTGGGGTTCTTAACACCACCCCTACAAAACTAGGCACACCACGATGCCAACAGAAACAGGATAACGGTTTGACTAAATGTATATAAATCCAAGAATAACAAATACATGGGCCATAGCCCTAAAGAAAAGCCCAAAAGAATCTAAAGTTCAATCTGCGCGGACTATGCAGCGGAATTACCACCTCTCTGTTGTCCACGGGTGTTCCTCGCCTCTGCTCACACCAACAAGTTGATGATCATCGCAAAAGAGAGTACCACACAGCAGAACACACAACAACAAAAGTAGGGTAAGCTTGAGCACAAGAGATTTCATCCATCAAATCAGATATAATTACACAATCTGTAAGACCTGGGAAAATTAAATAGTTATTTAATTAATTATTTAATTAGGACGGGTAATGAGAATATTCAAAGTAATAAATGTGGAGACCTATGACGTGGAAAAGTGCTAGCTCAAGTGGTTGAGAGTACCTTCTTGTGTGTGAGGACTTGGGTTCAAGTCCTATGTGTGCCATTTGGGTGTTATTTAAATTGTGTGTTTTTGTGTGTTTTTATATTGGATGCGTGTTGTCATGATAAATTCTTAAAATTGTAGGATTTATCATGAAATAAGGATTGGTTGAGTGGTTTGGCCTTGGCTTGGTATGTGCATGAGAGGGGGTTCAAACCTTGGTGAGAACTAAATAATTCCTTTTTGCCAAATTTTTCTTGTGCATGAATGTGGAAGGTTAGAGACTTAGCAGCCAAGGAGGGGTAACCTAAGGGCTGGAAAATAGAGGGTTAATTAAGCAAATTGGTAAACCTTAATATCATTTTTATTTAAAAATTCGTATAAGCCCTAAAGGAGCAATTAAGGGAGAGAGATAGTGAGAGCAAGGGTTAAAAGAGAGGAAATAGCAGTGAGGGTTCGTGGTATTCATAAGCAGAGGCTTTTTCCGAGAATTGGGACTGATAAAGTAAGGTAGTGAGGCTGAAAAACGCAAAGGTTGGAGTGGAAAGCAAGGGCTAGGGAGGTTTGGTGAAGGGATAAGCATACCTACCCGATTTTGGCAAGGAATCCAGGTAAGGGGAGTTGTTTTTAATTGTTTTGACTCGTATTGACTGTTCTATGATTGATCGAATTGAATTGGATAAGTTTTGTGCCTAATTATGCAGTTTGTTTCACGTTTCTGGGTTCTCGCCCAAAAATCGCCCGGCGGATACGAAGGTGCCGCCAGGCGGCACATTAGAAATCACTGTGGTTCTGGGTTTGCTATTGAACTGCCTGGCGGTGAGGCCGAACCGCCAGGCGATGCATGGGGATGGGGTACTGTTTCATTGTGATTCTGGGTAAAATGAGATGTACATAGTCCCAAATTGATTTTTGTGTTGGTATGATTGCGAATTTATTGTTTCATGGGTTTTGTGTTGCCTGCAAATTATACTGCGAGGGTATAATTGAGTGAATCACATTTAAACATAGGTGTTCCATTAATAATATGATCTAGGGTTCATGATAGAGGAGGTCCATAGAAATTGGGATTTTGGAGCTGATAAAAACAGTGAAAAGAAAAGGTTAATGAGTGTTGGATATTCTTAAGTTTTGAACCTGGACTGAATTGATGGGGAGTTGGGGAATTCGTGAGTGCAGCAGAGGGATAGAACCAGAATCCGATACGCCGCCTGGCGGTTTACAACCTGCCGCCAGGCGATGACTGCAACAGTGGCTCAGTTTTATGAGTTGGGAAGTGGAGGATGGAAGGGGGAACATAGGGAGTGTGCTGTACTAGATAATTCTTAAGGAAACTATAAGGAACGATATAAGTATGTTACTGAAATGTAAGAACTAGAATACATGTGAAGGGTGAGCATAATATGGTGTGGGGATAGGAAAGTGTAAGGTTAAATAGAGGAGATGGTGGTCCTAAAGTAGAGTTCAGAGTTAAAATGTATAGCTTGGGGGATGGTGTTTAGCTGGAATAGAGGAGGATGTGTCTTAAGGAAGTGAGATAATAGTTAAGATTGTATAATAAGGATTGGATGCTAATGTATAGGCGTGTAGTACTGTAGCAGTGAGAAACAGGTACGTAAGGTGCTAAACGTTATGGTATGAGTGCTCTCATTTTTGGGATGGGTCATTAGTTATGGATAGAGGAAATGGGAAGAAATCCTATGTGTTGTGGTGCGATTAGGGAAGGGCAATTTATAGGTAATGGGTTCACTAGTAGAGTACCAAGGAGGCGAGAATACGAGGTAAATTGATCGGGGTATGGTTGGCTAGTTTGCATAAAGTCATGATGAATGAGATAAATGATGCTTGTGGTGGTGTTCTAGTTTGGGAACGACTCAATGAGAGTGCCAAAACCAGCTGCAGAATGCTTCTGGTATGGCGCCTGGTAGTCACTGAGGACCGCCAGGCGATAGCCTTAGCGTGAGAGGGTCTGCACTGAGGGGCGCCTGGCGGCACGGTGTGCTCCGCCAGGCGGTTACGAGGAAACAGGGAGCACTAGAACATCGCTGGCGCCTGGCGGTGGGTGAATACCGCTAGGCGGTCTGGGACAGTTTCGCCTGGCGGCGAGTAGGGTCGGGCCAGGCGGAAACGCTGTTGTTCTTTACTTGGTGTGTTGTTTTTAACTGACTACGGTGCTTTGCTTGGATCGGGAGATGCTGTGCCATGAGCGGGTAGGTTCATGGATGGTGTGACATGTGATGATATGTGTGGGGAGGTTCATATCAAGTTACTCTCACGTGGGGATACGAGCGGGGAGGTTCATATGTTCCGTGCTCACGTTGAGAGATGCCACGTGCGGGGAGGTACGGGGGCTGGTGGATCACATGTGTTGGACTACGGGCGGGTAGGTCCGTAGAGCAGGACTACGAGCGGGGAGGTTCGTAGAGGCAGGACCACGAGCGGGCAGGTTCGTGTGAGCATCAGATTCCCGAGTCCAAGGCTAACCAATTGTATGACTTGAAGACTGTTAAGTCTTGGGGTTAGGGTCTTGGCCAAGATTTATAGATAATGATTAAGATGGGTAAATGATCTATCTTGTGTTTACATTCTTGTTATTTTATTTTCTCAGCTCACCCTTTCTGTTTGTGTGTGGCGATGATCGTGTAATTCGTTACACGGGAGCAGATGTTGATACAGGTGGTGCTGAGGATGCTCAGATGGCGGAGTGAGGGCTAGCATGGGAGTAGTGCTAGGGTTTTGATAAATTGTAATTTATATTTTAAATGCAAATTTTGGGAACCTGTAACCTTTTATGAATTTATTTATGAGTTTTGGCGCGCTATCTTAATAAATTGAAATTTTTCCCGCGTTAGGATTTTTATCGAGATGGCTATTAAAGCACTTATTTATTTTAATATTTATTTGTAAGTAATAATCCCTAGGGATGTTACATTTGGTATCAGAGCAAACGTTTTGATGCTTTTGGGGCAAACTGGGGAGTGAGCTGACGTTTGTGTGTGAAATTGATTGATGTGTGTTAGTGCTAGAATTAATAGAGCATGATTTAATCTTTAGCTATTTGATTTTAACAACTGAAATATGTGGCGTGCACAGGCAATGGCAAACAGGAGGCGTAGAAACACTGCCGGAGCTGATGAGATTGCTAACGCAATCCACAGGATGGTGGATGCTATGCAGCCTGTGGCAGCGCCCCCGCGGGCTATGATCCCACCCGTCAGACCAGTGACCACGGAGGACTTCATGCGTCACAAACCGGCTAAATTCACTGGGAAAGCCACCCCGGATGAGGCGGATGCGTGGCTCCGAGAGTGCGAGAAGATATTCAGGGTGATTGAATGCACAGAGGCGCAGAAGCTAAATTTTGCCACCTTCCTATTAGTAACTGAAGCTGAGTATTGGTGGATGAGTATGCAGCAACAGATGATAAATAGAGCTGAAGATGTGACTTGGGCCAACTTCAGGACGAGGTTCCTGGAGAAATATTTTCCTGACAGCGCTAAACATGAGCGCGAGGCAGAGTTTCTCACCCTGCAGCAGGGAAGCTTGTCTGTGCAGGACTACGTGGAGAGATTTGAGTATCTCTCGAGATTCTACTCCCAGACAGTGACGGAGGAGTGGCGGTGTAGAAAGTTTGAGGGCGGCCTCAAACATGAACTGAGGCGTTTCATCGTGCCACTGAGGGTGCGAGAGTTTCCTATCTTGGTGGAGCAAGCCAAGAGTGTGGAGCAGCTAGAGAAGGGACCCAGCCTGGTTAACCGTACCCAGAGGAACAGTGCTGAAGGCAGAGTCCAGAAGAAGCCCTACAGTAGACCAGCCGCGTCTTCATGGAAACCGAGGTGCTATAACTGCGGGGGTGAACATCTGCAGCGAAATTGTACTAGACCCACCCGCAGCGGAGGCAGTGGCATAGGCACTCGTAAGTGCTATGCCTGTGATCAGCCAGGACACTTTGCCGATAGATGTCCTAATAGGAAGACTGCACCAGCATCACGACCTCAGCCATCTTCTTCTGACAGGCCGAGAGCCGCAGGCCGGGTTTTTGCCATGACTAGCACAGAGGCCACCCGGTCAGGTAACCTGATTCTGGACCATTGCTTACTTTATGGTAACAGTGTGTTAGTGTTGTTTGATTCAGGAGCTTCGCACTCCTTCATATCCCATGATTGTGTGAAGAAATTGGGGTTGTCCACTCGTGATCTTGGATGCGAGTTGATAGTCTCGACACCCGCATCTGGACAGGTTTCAACAAACGTAGCCTGTGTTGGATGCTTGATGGAGGTGGAGGGCAGACGCTTCAAGGTGAATCTAGTTTGTTTGCCCTTGGAGGGATTGGAGGTCATACTGGGAATGGACTGGCTGTCTATCAACCATGTGGTGCTTGATTGTGGACGGCGCAGAATTGTGTTCCCAGAAACAGAAGGGATAAAGTTGGTAACGTTTGGAGAGGCAGTGAAAGAGATGAAGGGAGGGTCGACGTGTTTTGTGATAGTGGCCCAAGAAAAGAAAACGAGTACAGAAGAGCAGATCAGTAAGATACCGGTGGTGGACGAATATGCCGATGTATTTCCAGACGAGATACCCGAGTTACCACCCAGCCGGGATATAGATTTCTCAATCGATCTAGTCCCTGGAGCGGGTCCAGTGTCGGCAGCGCCATATAGAATGGCACCGGCTGAATTAGCAGAGTTGAAGAATCAGATAGAAGACCTGCTAGAGAAGAAATTCATCAGACCCAGCGCTTCACCGTGGGGAGCCCCGGTGTTATTAGTGAAGAAGAAAGACGGTAGTTCTCGGCTGTGCGTCGATTATCGTCAGTTGAACAAGTTGACGATAAAGAACAAGTACCCACTGCCTAGAATTGATGATTTACTTGATCAGCTCAGAGGGACAGGAGTATTCTCCAAGATTGATTTGAGGTCTGGCTATCATCAGATCTTAGTCAAGCCGGAGGATGTCCAGAAGACAGCCTTTAGATCGAGATATGGACATCACGAATATGTCGTGATGCCCTTTGGAGTGACAAACGCCCCAGCTGTCTTCATGGATTATATGAACCGTATCTTCAGACCATATCTGGACAAATTTGTGGTAGTGTTTATAGATGATATTCTCATCTACTCACGGACTAGAGAGGAGCATGCTGATCACCTGAGAATTGTGCTGAAGGTGTTGAGGGAACATCAGTTGTACGGTAAACTGTCCAAATGTGAATTTTGGTTAGACGAGGTGCAGTTTCTAGGGCACGTAATTTCTTCACATGGTATATCAGTGGACCCGAGTAAGATTGAGACGGTGTTGAAATAGGAGAGACCTCAAACTGTAACAGAAGTCAGAAGCTTCTTGGGATTGGCTGGATATTACAGGAGGTTTGTGGAAGGGTTTTCTAAAATGGTGAGTCCATTAACTCAACTCACTAGGAAGGATCAACCCTTCTCATGGACTGATAAATGTGAGGAATGTTTCGAAGAGATGAAAAGGAGGTTGACTACTGCTCCGATTCTGATTATTCCAGATACCAGCAAGATGTTTGAGGTATACTGCGATGCATCCTACCAGGGTCTGGGTTGTGTACTAATGCAGGAGAAGAGGCCGGTAGCTTATGCCTCTAGGCAGTTGAAGGTGCATGAGAAAAACTACCCTATCCACGATCTGGAGTTGGCTGCTGTAGTGTTCGCTCTTAAGACATGGAGACACTATTTGTATGGCTCCCAATTTCAGGTATTTAGTGATCATAAAAGCCTGAAATATCTGTTCGATCAGAAGGAGCTAAATATGAGACAGCGGCGCTGGATGGAATATCTCAAGGATTACGATTTTGAGTTGCTTTACCACCCTGGTAAAGCTAATGTGGTTGCGGATGCCTTGAGTCGGAAACGGATGCACATTTCAGCTATGATGGTGAAGGAGCTGGAGCTAATTGAGAAGCTCAGGGATATGAATCTGGGTATGCAGCTGAGTCATGATTGCATCAAATGTGGGGTGCTTACCTTGACTAGTGATGTATTGGGAGTTATCCGAGATCGACAGAAGGATGATACTGAACTTCAACAATTTGTGAGTTGGATAGGGACTGAGAAGGGGAAAGACTACAGGATTGGGACAAATGGTATCCTAAGGTTCAGAGACCGAGTTTGTGTGCCTGGAGATTGGAGATTGAGGAAACAGATTCTAGAGGAGGGCCATAAAAGCCGTCTTAGCATACATCCAGGTATGACTAAGATGTATCACGACTTGAAACAGTCTTTTTGGTGGAACGGGATGAAGACTGACATTGCAGACTTTGTGGCATCATGCTTGGTATGTCAGAAGGCCAAGATTGAACATCAGCGACCAGGGGGTACACTTGAGTCGTTGGACATTCCGCAGTGGAAATGGGATAGTATTGCCATGGACTTCGTCACTCACTTGCCGAAGTCTGTGAAGGGGCACTACTCAATCTGGGTAATAGTGGACAGGTTGACAAAGTATGCTCACTTCCTTGCTATTAATCAGAAGTGGTCAATGGATAGATTGGCTGAGTTGTACGTGAGGGAAGTGGTCAGGTTGCACGGTGTGCTGGCCAGTATAGTGTCAGATAGAGATCTGAGATTCACTTCTCGTTTTTGGCAGTCATTACAGGCAGCGTTGGGGACTCAGTTGAGGATGAGTTCTGCATATCATCCTCAGACTGATGGGCAGTCGGAGCGTACCATTCAGTCCTTGGAGGATCTGTTGAGAGCTTGCGTATTGGATCACATGGGCAGTTGGAGTGAGATGCTTCCCTTAGTGGAGTTCACATACAACAACAGTTATCACACCAGCATCGGTATGGCTCCATATGAGGCGTTGTATGGGCGGCGGTGTAGGACGCCACTGTGTTGGAACCAGGATGGGGAATCATTGGTGTTGGGTCCTGAGTTTGTACAGCAAACCTCTGAGAAGGTTAAGGCCATCCAGGAGAGAATGAGGGCTACACAGAGCAGACAAAAGTCCTATGCAGACAAGAGGAGACGACCTTTAGAGTTCGAGGCTGGGGATCATGTATTCCTCAGGGTGACACCAACGGCTAGTATTGGGAGGGCCATCAAATCGAGGAAGTTAACCCCGAGGTTTGTCGGGCCTTATCAAATTCTGAGAAGAATTGGCGTTGCAGCTTATGAGATAGCCCTGCCACCACACTTGACGAATCTGCATAACGTGTTCCATGTCTCCCAGTTGAGGAAATATGTTGCAGATCCGTCACACGTACTGGAGTCAGATGATATACAGATTCGGGAGGATTTGACGGTGAGCACTGGGCCAGTGCGAATTCTCGACTCACAGGTGAAACAGCTGCGGGGGAAAGAGATTAAAACTGTGAAGGTGCTGTGGGATGAGACTACCCAGGAGATGACCTGGGAGATGGAGGATCGCATGAAGCAATCCTACCCGCACCTATTTCCTGGTAAGTCTTATTTTCGAGGACGAAAATCTTAAAAGGTGGGTGTAATGTAAGACCCGGGAAAATTAAATAGTTATTTAATTAATTATTTAATTAGGACGGGTAATGAGAATATTCAAAGTAATAAATGTGGAGACCTATGACGTGGAAAAGTGCTAGCTCAAGTGGTTGAGAGTACCTTCTTGTGTGTGAGGACTTGGGTTCAAGTCCTATGTGTGCCATTTGGGTGTTATTTAAATTGTGTGTTTTTGTGTGTTTTTATATTGGATGCGTGTTGTCATGATAAATTCTTAAAATTGTAGGATTTATCATGAAATAAGGATTGGTTGAGTGGTTTGGCCTTGGCTTGGTATGTGCATGAGAGGGGGTTCAAACCTTGGTGAGAACTAAATAATTCCTTTTTGCCAAATTTTTCTTGTGCATGAATGTGGAAGGTTAGAGACTTAGCAGCCAAGGAGGGGTAACCTAAGGGCTGGAAAATAGAGGGTTAATTAAGCAAATTGGTAAACCTTAATATCATTTTTATTTAAAAATTCGTATAAGCCCTAAAGGAGCAATTAAGGGAGAGAGATAGTGAGAGCAAGGGTTAAAAGAGAGGAAATAGTAGTGAGGGTTCGTGGTATTCATAAGCAGAGGCTTTTTCCGAGAATTGGGACTGATAAAGTAAGGTAGTGAGGCTGAAAAACGCAAAGGTTGGAGTGGAAAGCAAGGGCTAGGGAGGTTTGGTGAAGGGATAAGCATACCTACCCGATTTTGGCAAGGAATCCAGGTAAGGGGAGTTGTTTTTAATTGTTTTGACTCGTATTGACTGTTCTATGATTGATCGAATTGAATTGGATAAGTTTTGTGCCTAATTATGCAGTTTGTTTCACGTTTCTGGGTTCTCGCCCAGAAATCACCCGGCGGACACGAAGGTGCCGCCAGGCGGCACATTAGAAATCACTGTGGTTCTGGGTTTGCTATTGAACTGCCTGGCGGTGAGGCCGAACCGCCAGGCGATGCATGGGGATGGGGTACTGTTTCATTGTGATTCTGGGTAAAATGAGATGTACAGAGTCCCAAATTGATTTTTGTGTTGGTATGATTGCGAATTTATTGTTTCATGGGTTTTGTGTTGCCTGCAAATTATACTGCGAGGGTATAATTGAGTGAATCACATTTAAACATAGGTGTTCCATTAATAATATGATCTAGGGTTCATGATAGAGGAGGTCCATAGAAATTGGGATTTTGGAGCTGATAAAAACAGTGAAAAGAAAAGGTTAATGAGTGTTGGATATTTTTAAGTTTTGAACCTCGACTGAATTGATGGGGAGTTGGGGAATTCGTGAGTGCAGTAGAGGGATAGAACCAGAATCCGATACGCCGCCTAGCGGTTTACAACCTGCCGCCAGGCGATGACTGCAACAGTGGCTCAGTTTTATGAGTTGGGAAGTGGAGGATGGAAGGGGGAACATAGGGAGTGTGCTGTACTAGATAATTCTTAAGGAAACTATAAGGAACGATATAAGTATGTTACTGAAATGTAAGAACTAGAATACGTGTGAAGGGTGAGCATAATATGGTATGGGGATAGGAAAGTGTAAGGTTAAATAGAGGAGATGGTGGTCCTAAAGTAGAGTTCAGAGTTAAAATGTATAGCTTGGGGGATGGTGTTTAGCTGGAATAGAGGAGGATGTGTCTTAAGGAAGTGAGATAATAGTTAAGATTGTATAATAAGGATTGGATGCTAATGTATAGGCGTGTAGTACTGTAGCAGTGAGAAACAGGTACGTAAGGTGCTAAACGTTATGGTATGAGTGCTCTCATTTTTGGGATGGGTCATTAGTTATGGATAGAGGAAATGGGAAGAAATCCTATGTGTTGTGGTGCGATTAGGGAAGGGCAATTTATAGGTAATGGGTTCACTAGTAGAGTACCAAGGAGGCGAGAATACGAGGTAAATTGATCGGGGTATGGTTGGCTAGTTTGCATAAAGTCATGATGAATGAGATAAATGATGCTTGTGGTGGTGTTCTAGTTTGGGAACGACTCAATGAGAGTGCCAAAACCAGCTGCAGTCACTGAGGACCGCCAGGCGATAGCCTTAGCGTGAGAGGGTCTGCACTGAGGGGCGCCTGGCGGCACGGTGTGCTCCGCCAGGCGGTTACGAGGAAACAGGGAGCACTGGAACATCGCTGGCGCCTGGCGGTGGGTGAATACGGGGGCTGGTGGATCACATGTGTTGGACTACGGGCGGGTAGGTTCGTAGAGCAGGACTACGAGCGGGGAGGTTCGTAGAGGCAGGACCACGAGCGGGCAGGTTCGTGTGAGCATCAGATTCCCGAGTCCAAGGCTAACCAATTGTATGACTTGAAGACTATTAAGTCTTGGGGTTAGGGTCTTGGCCAAGATTTATAGATAATGATTAAGATGGGTAAATGATCTATCTTGTGTTTACATTCTTGTTATTTTATTTTCTCAGCTCACCCTTTCTGTTTGTGTGTGGCGATGATCGTGTAATTCGTTACACGGGAGCAGATGTTGATACAGGTGGTGCTGAGGATGCTCAGATGGCGGAGTGAGGGCTAGCATGGGAGTAGTGCTAGGGTTTTGATAAATTGTAATTTATATTTTAAATGCAAATTTTGGGAACCTGTAACCTTTTATGAATTTATTTATGAGTTTTGGCGCGCTATCTTAATAAATTGAAATTTTTCCCACGTTGGGATTTTTATCGAGATGGCTATTAAAGCACTTATTTATTTTAATATTTATTTTTAAGTAATAATCCCTAGGGATGTTACATTTGGTATCAGAGCAAACGTTTTGATGCTTTTGGGGCAAACTGGGGAGTGAGCTGACGTTTGTGTGTGAAATTGATTGATGTGTGTTAGTACTAGAATTAATAGAGCATGATTTAATCTTTAGCTGTTTGATTTTAACAGCTGAAATATGTGGCGTGCACAGGCAATGGCAAACAGGAGGCGTAGAAACACTGCCGGAGCTGATGAGATTGCTAACGCAATCCACAGGATGGTGGATGCTATGCAGCCCGTGGCAGCGCCCCCGCGGGCTATGATCCCACCCGTCAGACCAGTGACTATGGAGGACTTCATGCGTCACAAACCGGCTAAATTCACTGGGAAAGCCACCTCGGATGAGGCGGATGCGTGGCTCCGAGAGTGCGAGAAGATATTCAGGGTGATAGAATGCACAAAGGCGCAGAAGCTAAATTTTGCCACCTTCCTATTAGTAACTGAAGCTGAGTATTGGTGGATGAGTATGCAGCGCAACTGGTAGCATCTGCTGGTGTGCCAGAGGTGTTAAAGGTCAGGTTGGGGGTTCGATTCCCACTGGCAACAACCCACCCAGTATGAATGGACGGAGAAGGGTGATGGGTTGGGGTGTATTGGGCTGCAGACCTAACACAACCGGTTTGAGGGTGGCAGGTGGGATGCCTGGTAAGCCCAAGAGGATCCGGGGGTGTTACACAATCCATTCACTCAAATCAACCAAGCATGTTATGACTGTTCAGGCAATACACTACGACACGACTCGACTCATCCGGATACATATAACTTGGTCGGATTCAGCGAACGCTTACACTTGTGATGGATACCTTTGCTCACCCCCGAGCTGCTCACCCCTGAGCTGCTCACCCCCGAGCTATGTGTTACAAGTGTTTCAATGAATCAATTTCCCTCACCACAAGATTAGCCCTTAATGAATTTCAGGCCTCCTGCTACTTTCACCACAGGAGTCAGTCTGCTCTAAGTGAGACTAACTGACCCCTTAGAGTGTCAGGATGCAACCCTTACCTTGAATCCTTACCTAGTTATACAGATGGGGCACCACCATGGGCACCCACTAATAGGGGCCATGGAATTACGTCTCGACCACTGAAGCGCAACCCTGAAAGTCTCACCTAGAGACCCCAAGGAATTATGCACTAACACAGACCAAAATATGATCACACACTCAAAAAGTATTCACCATGCAAGGATATAACCAGTTTGTTAACCTTTAAAGCCAATCTTTTCACGTTCCAGATCCAACTCATCACAATCCACCCATGCACATGGGGCCCAACTCATCTCATTATCATGCCACTTTAATAATACCCATCTCATTTAGTTCACATGCCAATTTTCATACCAAACCCATCATCTACAATTCATGATTCATGCCAAGCATACATAATATTCCATTATATACATGTTTCTCATCATAACATTCATACTCAAACCAATATCAATCATCCAAGAATAAACAAGCACCCAAACTGTGTACTGCCTCGCCCAGCCCCTCGCTCAGGCTGAAGGTTCTCGCTCAGGCGGGCCCCATTCGCCTAGGCGAGGGCTCAAAAGAGCATCCAGAAACCAACGCGGGATCTCGCTTAGGCGAGACCCCTCTCGCCTGGGCGAGATGTTCGCTCGCTCAAAAATTTGAGCGGGTCGCCTGGGCGACCTTTCGCGCAAACTGGTTTGGGCGAATCCCTGTTTGTCTCGCCTAGGCAAGACTGGCTCGTTTGGGCGAGATTAACAAGTCTCGCCACTATTTCACCTGCAACAGCTATGTTTTTCAAACCAACCAATCATGCAAAGTATTCTCACGCATCAAAACGTAGGATTAATCCATACAATCAACAACCAACTTAAGAACAGGCCAAAACAACTCAAAACTGGAAACCCTAACTTCCCGTACCTGGAAAAGGGGCTAAAAGAACTTCGACACGGAACCTCGGAGCACAATAGCTCGAGTGATGGACTTGCAGAACTGGCAGAACAGCGGAACGGTAGGAGAACAAGATTAGTTCGAGCTCTAAACGATGAAATACGAAGAACAGCTTTAGGAAGTAATTATAGTAGGTTTAGAATCACTTACGTGGAGTAGGAATCACTACTTGAGCTTTTGGGGCGGACTGGTTCGAGACGGGAAGAAACCCTAGCAGAGCTCTAGTGCACAAGTGAGGGAAACGGCTGCAAGTTCTGTGAATGCAAGGAAGTGGAAACATTAGGGTAACTGGAGCAGGTTTTATCAGTTAGGCCAGCTCTAGGCCCAAACACAAGGGGCAGCCCTTTAATGGGCCCTACAGCAAGCACGATTGAGAGAACACTTACGTGGAAGGAAAGTACTGGTTCGAGCTCGATTGACCAAGGTGACACCAAATCCTAGCAGAGTGGGTGACGGCTGCAGCTCAAGGTTCTTTGAAAGTGAGTAGAAAGTGTGGGTTAGGATAGACTTAGGAGTGAGTTTTATCCTTTGGGCCAGCCCTTAGGTCCAACAGTTTTAAGGCAGCCCTTAAAACATTAGGGCAGAAAACTGGGCCTTACAAGTTTAGCTCAAGCAATATTAATAAATTTTAATTTATATTCATACGAATTTTTGTGACTAATTTCTTTTAAAAAGATAAACCATTTTGAGTAAATATTCTTTTGTTTTTCACTTATACAAAAATGTTAGTTTATTCTAAAGATTTTTACAGAAAAAAAAAATGTTTATTGTTTCTAACTAGTCATTATGCATTCTTGTTAACTATAATTAGCAATTATGTTCTTACACCAGTTAACTTTAAATATATATATATATATATATATATATATATATATATATATATATATATATATATATATATATATATATATATATATATAAAAGGAGTCAATTTTAGAATATTGAAATAAGAAGTTCTCTCTTTCTCTCTTTCTCTCTTCATATTCTCTTATCTTTCAAAACGATTTGAAATCTATAAAAATTTCACTTAAAAAAATATTTAATATTTTTAGAAATTGTAATGACTTGAGAATTATAAAAACTGCTCAGCAGCTACAAAACAAATCGAAAGACACAATTAAGCTCTAATACAAGTAGATTAATTAACTTTACGTGTACATATAAATGCTTAAAAAATTCTATTAAAGACAAATAAAAATGAATGAAAAGCCTAATGTATTAGTTGATTAATTAAAGAAGTTGTGAGCAGAGAAAAATCAATAATGGTAAGAATCTGTGGCACATTCATTCAATCTGTTGGTGTGGCTTGTGCTTGCACGAGAAGAATTCATAGCATTGGCCACCATTCTCCAAAGAAAAGCACAATTCCACATTTTTTTTTTCAGAAAAATTTAATAATGTGTTTAGTCTTTGCACGACTTCTATGCTGTCGATTAAGAATAACATTTTCTTAAAGCTACATAAAGAAACATAATTCTGCACAAATCTCTATACTTTAGTGGAAGAATATAATCAGTATTCATCTTACTCAATTCAACTTTTTACATGTGATAAGGATTCATTTTTGTCCAATATTTAGCATCAAAGAATAGGTTGCTGTAGACTTTCTCTTTCTCCTGCTAACACTTAAAAGTTAACCAACAAAACAAAAAATATCATGAGACCTTTTCAGGGAAAAGTTATTCAATATTTTCTTTTGGTGGCAAAAAATTCTTGTACAAAGTTGCAGTTGTAGTGTGGGAAGTTGCAGTTGTAGTTGCAGTTCGGTGGATCAGACCATCAACCAGTTTTGGTCCTCAAATTATCTTGTGTATATATGTGTGGTGTAGGTTGTTGCAATATGCAGAATCAAGTTATCTCCAAAAAGTAGGTAATCTCAAGGTCTCATCTACCTGTGATCGGAAGTTTTTCCCCTTTTCTTTTGATAGGTCCTATTTCATTTAATTTAATTCTATAGCTATATTACTTTAAGCACACAAGAATATAGTTTCATTCCCTGCCTGTGTCAAAGCCATTTGAAGCATTGAGTACACAGGAATAGAGTTTCATTCTGCCTATGTCAAAGCCAATTGAAGCATTGAGTTTTGTAATAAACTATGACTAAGTTGCTCAAAATTGATTGGACCATGGCATACGATGTTGGCTTAGCCAAGTCTAGCCAACAGGTGAGCAAATTGCTACTTTAGGCAGCAACAGTGTTGATGTCTATGAGTTTCATAAAGGACTTTTTATAACGTGCAATTTTTTTTTTATTGTGTCTATAGACTCCATCAACTAGTCCAAAAACTCTGGTTACTCCAGCACCTAACACTTTTGAATTAATTATTTTAGCAGGGTGTTGTGAAGAACATCATTCCAGCTATTGCTTCAACAAATGCTATTATATTAGCTGCATGTGCATTAGAAACATTAAAGATTGCAACAGAGTGCAGCAAAACTTTTTGTCGAATTATTTAACATATGGCCGTTTTGTTATCAATGTTTGCCTTCTGGCCGTAAATATTATTGATTGGTTAATACCTCTGTAGGTATAATGGATCACAAGGCCTTCATACCAAAGTGGCAAAATTTGAAAGGGACAAGGATTGTCTTGTGTGTGGTCCTGGTATACGTATTGAACTGGACACTTCAATCACATTGCAAAAGGTTATTTTTCAAACACATGATTCATTACCGGTAATATTTGTGGGATGAATGCTGGAAGATCTTTAAGCATTCACATGCGTGTTTGTTTTAGCAGTTTTGAAAAGTAATCCATGTAGTCTGGTAAGATTTATCTATAGCTTCAGTTTTGTCATAAATCTTAGAAATAATGGATTTATAGATCTTCCATTTATAAGATACTCAGCTTTGTAAAACTCATACTTAGAATTCTCAATTCTAGGTTTATTGATCTGTATATGTTATTATGGTTTGTGTTGTCCTGTTTGTTTGACTAATCATTTAAATCTAGGCATGATATTTTTTTTTTTCTGGAATAGACCATCCACATGATAAATATTACTCACCGCCCTTTTCCATTATGCAGGTGGTGCAGGTTCACTACCCTAATATATGGAATGTTTTTCTTCCTACCTCCCCTTCTTTTTACTTCTCAGATTTTCCATTTTTTAGGTGGAATATATGATTGCATATGGATGTTTTGAAACTTAGGTTATTCGTAACATTTCAGTGTCTGAATTATATATGTACGAAGAAGATTCATTAAAAGCTTGTGAATATGTTTTTTTTTCGTGCATTGTGTTGTTCCTAAAAGTGTCTAATAATCATCTATATTAGAGGTACAAATACATGATAACTAATTAATACTTGATTTTGTTTAATAATGCACTAGAAAAAGAAAAAAAAAGTGAATTATGGAATTAGTCTAATAATTAATATATATTTTTTGTAATTTTAAAAAGTATTTCAAATAAATTTTGGTTGTTATTAATTATGAAAATATATAAAATATATAATATATTTTGTAGTGAATTTTAACCATCAAAATATGGTACATTTATAACAGTTTTTAACTATCAAAATATGATTCATTTTCTAACGATTCTTAACCGTCAAAATATGATTTATTTTCTGACAATTTTTAACTGTCAAAATATGATAAAATACAATCAAATTAAACTACATTTTGTAGCGATTTTTAACCGCTATTATTATTTTTTTTTTCTGACAACAATATCAGCGGTTAAAATATTTTTATCATAAACTATTTTTGACATCTGTAATTCTGACGATTTTTTAAACCGTCAGAAATGTTATTTGTGACAATTTTTAACCGTTAGAACTTATAATTTTAACTATCACAATTATACATTTTTTTTACAGGGAGAAGTGATGGAGTAATGCAATATCAAAGTAAAATATTTAAGTTACATAACACTGCAAACATTACAAATAAAATTTAATTTCTCTACTAGATTCTGTGTTGTACCTTTAAAATATATTTGTACCGTACCTAGCCAAACTCAACCAAGTAAAAAGTGTGCATATCGAGACCACCTAGTACTCGGACATCACCAACATAAGTCACCTAGGCAAGTAGTCGGTCTCGACCGACTACCCGAACACACCTGGTAAGTTCTCCAATAAACTTAAGCGACCCCCGCATCCCATAGGTCTCAAGGGCCTGGGTTGGGGCCCAGGCCCACTCATGGCCCAAACTAGAGCCCAGGTCAAGACCCAGCCCATGAAATTGTCAAACGTCGTTAAAGTTCTATAAATACACGTGGACCCCATCATTTAAGGACACGCATTCATTAATCCCTAATTTGACTCTCTGAGAGCTTTGACTTACTTGAGCTTCGGAGATTCTTTTGCAGGTAACCCCCCCTGGGTCCAAGCTGACATGTATCGACCGGGAAGAGACCAACTGAAGAGATAGCGGACTACATGGTAAGGTGACGCTCGTGTCTAACCTCTTATTTGTTCTCTGCAGGAACAATATTCATAATCAACAATTTTAAAATTTTAAAATATAGTAAAAAATTAAAATATCATTCCAGTGTGCATTTTAAAAGATAGTATAGAATAACACAAAAAAAATCCAGCAAATAGTCGTAACCCTTGCAAACATGCTTAAAATTTCACTCCCAAGAAACTAAATTACAGCAAACAAATCCACTTACACTGAAAAAAGAAGATCCAATTTTGGCCACTAGAAATCAATTCCATTAGTGCACAATAATACAGGTTTAGTTCGGGAAATAGTTTAAGTAAAGGTCCCGTGTTGGCGTTTAAATTCAGGGAGCTTCTTCCTACACCTCCAAAGAATTCTACTGCACCTCCAAAAGAATTTAAATTTCCTATAATACCCCTCCGAATCTTTTGACTTTTAAATGGTAAAATTCTCTCATATTTTGAAATCCGGTAAAATTCTTAACCAGCTTTCGAAATCCGGTAAAATCCTTAACCGGCTTTCGAAATCCGGTGAATAGTGTAAAAAAATTTGAAATTGTGAACCGACATTTGAAGTCCGGTTAAGTGATTTAACATAATTCAAATTCCATTTTCATTATATACCGGCATCCAAAGCCCGATTATTGAATTGTCTATCGACATTCGAAGTCCAGTTGAGCCTTTACTGCACGAAAAACCTCAAAACGGACCACCTGTTTTTTAAATAATTTTAAAAGTTTTTTGAATTGAAAGTCTTGAAACTTGCAAAGTAAATTAACTATTTGCCTAGGAAATTTCAAAAGCTGCAGAACAGATTTCAGACATTGAAAGTCGCATTTTATTAATTACCTATCAAATTAAATAATTTCATTACAGTCTTTTACCGAAAAACAATACAACAACTCTTATGTTTATATGCCCGAAGGTTTCTGGCATGGTTAAGTGCGATTCCAGTACAAATAACCCAACAAAAGTTTATTTTGATTAAACACAAAACATTAAAACATTATTCAAACATTAAAAAGCATAACATAAGGACCCTTCATAATTGATGCCAAAACATTGAAGCCATGATGCCGAAAGAAAGATCTTCTTCAATTCAAGCATCATTCAACAAATATGTTTCAAGGCATCGCACAAAGGATAAAACAGACTCTGCTGTCTTCAAAGGTTGAACACTGCCTGCTGTCTCAGACTCAGAGTCAAAAGAGACCTTAACCTTCACCAAAGTCTTTTCCTCTCCCATTGCAGATAGTTGAAAACTTGTCTTGTAGTATGAAAAACCTTGCTCCAGATACCCTCCCTCAACCACTTGCAACGCAATTTCATGACAAGTCTCGTCAAGCTTTGTGATCTTCTCCTTCTGGTAACTCACTGGGCTCACATCTGAGAGACTCCACAAACAGTTTGACTTCTATTATTCAATGAACCATGAAATTCGTATGATTAAAAGAAAACTTTCAAGAAAATCCTAACCTGAGAAAAAATTGAAGAGAAAGATTGTGCCTAACCCTCCATCACCTTCCACCACAGTCGCATCTTTCACAATATTCGGAATAACCTTTACAATCGTCGCTGCCAAATCCTTTGACAATGCTTGCCACAGGGCTTCCAACCCCACACTCACCTCGGTTTTATCGCTCAATTCCTTTGTCATTTCTGTTCTTAAGTTGACAAAGGAAGGTTGATATATATATATATTGGTAGTTTAGTCCTTCCATTAATATATTTAATGTATACACTATAATGTAGTTAAAGTTGATAATGATCGAATAATTTTTTAATACATAAATTATTCTTAAAATTTAATAATAGATGTTAAAGTCTATCCAGATCCGCGGGTTAGTTCTCTAGTTCTCTCATATTGGTGTCTTTTTTTAATTAAAATATAAGATAAAACATAATTTAAAAGATTAATATTTTTATAATATAATTTTTTAATAACGTAAATATATAAAATTATTATAATTTAAATTATTAAACTCATTTATTAGTTATAGGAATAATTTAATTAGTTATTTATTTACGTTTCTATTTTTATATAAATTAATAAAAAAATCATGTAAAAACATTGTTGTAATTTGAAAGCTGAATTCGATTTTGCACAGTGAAATTGACTATATAAGAAAATAAAAATTTAAGTGATCGGGTAATTGAATATTAAACTAAGTTGCGTATAGTACGACAGGTAGAGTAATTCAATATTCAAGTTGTATATATAATATGAGATTTTGTCCCCTGAAAACACTGTTTTTAACACCCGATTTAAATAAATATTTTTATTAAATGACATGTCACACAGATAATATAAGAAGTGAAGATTCGGAGTATAACGTCATTTCATATAAATATCCAAAATATACAACGGGAAATAAGGCACACCAAGATGCCAATACATAAGTAAATACAAAAATTTAACGGTAGTTAATAATATACCAAAAGCTAAAATAGTACATGGGTCACAGTCTTAGGGAAAAGTCCAAAGAAAAAGAAGTCCAGTCTAGGTACACTATGCAGTGGAATCATCCCTTCCTTGTTGACCTTGAGTACCTCTCGCAGCTGCTCACATTAATAAATTGATCATCATCACAAAAGCAGAAGAACCACATACAAAGCAACCAAACAAGCAAAAGGGTAAACTAAAGTATAAAACGATTTATCATACAGATACATGTTATTTCACAGACCAACAAATATATGTCAACCAATCATGTTATTACTTACTTGCAAACAATACACTAAGACTCAGACTCGACTTATCCGGATACATATAATTTAGTCGGATTCAGCGAATGTTTGCACTTGTGGTTGATTTTCCCTGCTCACCCCCGAGCTAAGTGTTATAACATTTCAATCTCCCACACACAAGGTTAGCCCTTAATGAGTTTCAGGCCTCCTGCTACTCTCACCACGAGAGTTAGTCCGCTCTATGTGAGACTGACTGACTCCTTAGAGCGTCAGGATGCAACCTTACCTCGAATCCTTACTAAATTATATAGATGGGGCACCACCATGAACTTTCACTAATAAGGGCCATGGAATTACATCCCGACCAACTGAGGCACCACCATAAAGTCTCACCTAGAGACCCATGGAATTACGTCCTAAACACACACCAAACATATTCCACAAACCAAGTAATACTTATCATGCCAAGCCTTTATAATCAACCTCTTTCATATTCCAGGTTAATCCATACCAACTCATCATTCGCACTCCATGAATATAGAATTGTATCTCATACCAATACCATTCCACTTTAATTACCAACCATCTCATTCATTTTACATACCAAGATCACACCAACACATCAATCCAACTCATAACCACAGATATTCCATGCTACCAGTTATGCTGCAGCACAACTGGTAGCATCTGCTGGTGTGCCAGAGGTGTTAAAGGTCAGGTTGGGGGTTCGATTCCCACTGGCAACAACCCACCCAGTATGAATGGACGGAGAAGGGTGAGGGGTTGGGGTGCATCGGGCTGTAGTAACCTGACAGCCTCTGGGACCCGAGGAGGGGTAGCCAGGGATGTTACACCCCTCGCCCAAAGGCGAGGTTCCTCGCCTGGGCTAAGACTACAGCAGCACATCAAGGCTCCCACACATTCTCGCTCAGGCGAGCGTCTCTCGCCTAAGCGAGATAGTGCCTCGCTCAAAATAAGAGCTCTCCGCCTGAGCGAGAGTTCAAGTGTAACCCTGGCCTGCTTCTGCATGTCTCGCCTGGGCGAGTCAGTCTCGCTTCGGCGAGAGCAACAGGTCTCGCCACTGTTCTCCCTGCAGCAATACAAGCATTTCACAGTTCAACCACAATACACCAGTTATAAATCATGAAACAGAGACAACGAAAACCCCAAAATTGAGATAAAATAAACAAGCCCTAGCTTCCCTTACCTGGAAATAAGCTAGCAAGGGACCTCAACGCTTAACCCCATGAACACAGCAGTTCTGAGAGTAGTTTAAGAGGTGAACAGAGAACGAAGTTGAACTAGCTTGAATGTGACGGAGGGACAAACCCTAGCAGAGGTTCGCAGCTACTCAAGAAAGGAGTACTGGAGATCTGTTTTTCTGAAAAAAAGATGGATGAGTGGGTTAGGTCAGATTAGGGTGTTGGTTCCTTTTGGGTCAACCTTAGGCCCAACTAATTGGGGCAACCCCCTTTAAAATAAAGGCAGAAAAAAAATATTTGGCCTTACATTCTCCCCAACAAGAAAATTTTTGACCTTGAAAATAGAAACTCTCCAGGGAAACAAATGTGGATGGGACTTCCTCATATCCTCCTCTAACTCCCAAGTAGAGTCACTTGTCCTTCGATCCGAGATAACTTTGACCAGACTGACTGGTTTTCCTCGGCGTTCCTCAACGTTGCTATCCTCTAGGGCAACTGGTGGTACCTCTATGATGAGATCCTCTTTGATATGTACGTCCTCTTCTTCCAACACATGAGATGGATCAAAGACATACTTCCTCAGCTGTGACACGTGGAACATTGGGTGAATATTTGCCAACTGAGGAGGCAAAGCAATCTCATAAGCCACCGGCCCAATCCTCCTCGAGATCTGATAAGGGCCAAGGAACTTAGGAGAAAGCTTCCTTGAGTGGAGAGCCCTTCCTACACTATTGGTTCGGGTCACCCTCAAGAATATGTGATCCCCAACCGCGAATTCCAAGGGTTTCCTCCTACGGTCTACATAAGCCTTTTGTCTGCTCTATGAAGTCTGCACTCTGTCTCTCACCAATCTCACTTTCTGAATGGTCTGCTCCAACAACTTTGGTCAAACCAACACTGTCTCCCCATCCTGATACCAACATAAGGGAGTCTTACACTTCCTGCCATAAACAGCCTCATGTGGTGCCATGCCAATGCTCGCGTAAAAATTGTTGTTGTAGGTGAACTCTATCAAAGGCAGTACTTCATCCCAAGTACCCAAATGATCCAGTAGGCATGTCCTCAACAAGTCCTCAAGTGACTGAATCGTCCTCTCAGACTGACCATCGGTTTGGGGATGATAGGCTGAACTCTCAGAGAACGGAGTTGAACTAGCTTGAATGTGACGGAGTGACAAACCCTAGCAGAGGTTCGCAACTGCTCAAGAAAGGAGTAGAGGAGATCTGTTTTTCTGAAAAAAAGATGGATGAGTGGGTTTAGGTCAGATTAGGGTGTTGGTTCCTTTTGGGCCAGCCCTAGGCCCAATTGAGTGGGGCAGCCCCCTTTTAAAATAAGGGCAGAAAAAAATATTGGGTCTTACACCGTTTGCTTTATTTATACATGAATAGCATATTGTACTTTAATTTACATGGATAGCACGATTTTTATTTTAGTTGGGAATTCGGTCATTCGGTAGCCAAATCCCAACCTTTGATGTTTTATTTATTTTTTCAATTCCAAGTCAAAATTCGATTCCCAGAGATCCAAATTCTGAATTTGGTTTTTTATTTTATTTTTTTCTTTTTTTGAAATAAATTAGAATTAATTTTTTATAAATAGTTTAATAAAATAAACTTTTATTTTCTTTTTGTAAAAAATGGTACATTAAAGGTTAAATATATTTTAAAAAAAATAGATCTAGTATTGTGTTTTTAGTTATTTTAGGTATTATTTGAAAGAAAAAAATAATAAATAATATTTTTTTCTTTTTGAATTTGTTGATTTAAAAATAGATTTTGTATTGTGTAAGAAGTTATTTTATGTGCAATTTTAAAATATAAAGGTTAATTTAATTTAATATTTTTATAATTTGTGTAATATTAATTATTTTTAATAGATATGTATAAATATTGAAATTACAAATATCTTTTAATTTTTGATAATTTTAAAAAATTGTATATTATAAACTTTGAAAATTTGTAAAAAATAGTTTAAAAATTATGGAACTAACTAAACTAATTTAAAAGCATTTCATTATTGTATTTTAAATAATTTTGTTATTTGTTTTTGGTTTATGTAAAATAAGTAACAATAAAAGATAATAAGAAAAGATGTACCATTAAATTGAATCAAGTACAATTTTATTGAGTACAATTAAAAGTACAACATAAACTAAGTGGTTTGATATGGATCATCTAAGTGCAGAGTTATTAGGACAATGATTTCTTATTTGTCCTTCAGTTCTACAGTAGGAACACTTTTTTTATTATCTTCCTTCCTTAATGTCCATCTCAGTCCTAATTCTATTTGATTTAGGACGACCCCTCCCGCTCCTTTTTGTGGCAAGATGAGGCCAAACCTGTGGCCCTTGGTATGGTGGCCAATATTCTTCATGTCTTAACTCGCCAAATAAATTGTCATATACTTTCATGATGATATCCAACCTATAATGGAGACTTATGTACATGCTGAAGTCGTGATGTGCATGCTTGCAAGCTGCAATAACATGTGAACATGCTAGATGTATTTTTTGAAACTTTCCACAATCGCACCTCCTTTCATCTAATCTGACTACAAATTTTCCTGTAGAACGTACTTCTCTGGGATTGACCATCTCTTCCACTTTGAATCTTGTGGTATTTCTATCAAATTCAATGATGTGGTGCGTGTTTGACTTGGAGTCTGCATCTTATAGGAAGTTGGTCGCATATTCAGAGTACACATGACCAACACCGACCATTGCAGTTATTTGCCTACCTCTTTTTGTGAAGTATGTGTTGCACCTGGTGTAAGTGGCCAATATTATGGATGAAATTGGCAAATTCCTTGTCTTCTTCAAGATAGAATTTATTGTTTCATCCAGATTCGTTGTTACGTGACCCCACCTTCTTCCTTGATCATATGCAAGACACCACTGCTCCCTTGGAATTTGGTCTACCTAAGCTGCTGCTTCTGGGTTGTCTTCTCTAATGATGTTGTAGTAGTAGTTACAACGTGGCTCCGTCAATGCGTACACTACAAATATAATTATAAGAAGAATTTATTTTCTAATAATGAGTGTGAAAAATTAACAATCAAAAAAATGAAAAAGAAAAATTTACATGTAATAACTTACCCATGTTGACGAGGTCCTTTTTTCAGAGTTGTATTCTTGAATCTTTTTGTAAAATTTTGTGCAATGTGTTGAATACAAAACACTTGCATGCAGTTCCCTTCAATCCAACCATTATTGGGTCTATTGAATGCTGCACTAATTGAATTGTGGCGGTCTAACATTAAGCATAAATTTTGTTGAGGCGTAACATGTGTCCTTAGGTTGTTAAGGAAAAAAAACCAAGCTTCGGCGATTTCACCCTCTACTATAGCAAATGCAATGGAGAAAATGTTATTTCTCCCATCTTGTGCAATAGCTACTAGAAGGGTGCCCCTATACCTTCCGTAAAGGAAGGTTCCGTCCACTTGCACTATTAGTTTCCAAAATGGGAAGCCATCAATGCATGATTTGAATGTCCAGAACACTCTTCGAAAGTGTTGTTGGTTTTCTAAGACCTCCTCCCCATTTGTAATTGGATTGATTTTCAAATTGTATACAAACCAAAGCAAATAAGTTTGCATGGCTTGTAGTAGGTGTAACATCCCTAAGGAATATTACCAATTTTTAATCAATAAAATCGGAAATAAAAGTAAATACCTCCTTTATTATAATTCCATTTCCCAAAAACAGGGGAAATTTAAAACAAAACTATAACCGTAACATAATTCAAATGTTCACTATCATTCTATACAAAATTTACCAAATTTCAACATGAATAAAGTTACATCAAAATCTTAAAATAAAAATGCTTTCAAAAGCCCAAGTAGCCCATACTCTTCGTCTCTAGGCATCTCCTAGCTCACCTGTCAAATCATCTGCTCCCAGATAACGAGTTATCCGATCATCGCCACACACACACAGAAAGGGTGAGCTATGCACAATATATAAACAGATACATGAAATAAATGTCACCCATCCCAAAATAACATAACTAAAACTTCATGATTTTCAAATTAGCCAACCATGACCTCATAGTCCTTCATGAGTCATATACATGAACTAGGTCTTAGGACTTCACTATGCTTCCACGAAACTAACCCATTCGTGGTCCAACCCTATGAGCCTATCCCGCTCATAGTCCTGCCCTACAGACTCCACGTTTGTAGTAAATCATCCAAGTCTTATTAGCTTGGACCCTGGCACGCATGCAATCACCATACTATGGACTCCTCGCCCAATAGCAACCGACGGGAACATAACAGTTCCTTGCCCATTGTGCGTCCGACGCATGTAATCACCATACTAAGGACTCCTCGCCCATTAGTAGCCGACGGGAACTTAACCCGTTCCATGCCCATCATGCGCCCAACCATCAAGCACATCCCATACCCCTATTGGACTTAGTCCTTCAAGCCCAAACACCACACCACATGCATATACTTCCTATACTTAGGAAAAAGTAGCCAAATCAACACACACAAGCACACACAAACATGGTAATTCGCATAAACTCGCTTAAGCTAGGGACTCTCGCCCAAGCTAAGCCCTCGGCCTCGCTTAGGCTAGTTCACCTCGCCTGAGCGAGCTTAATACAATAGCATCATCACGTTATCTCGCTTAGGAGAGTTCCTCTCGCCTGGGCGAGCCATACCATCGCTCAAATTAACACACACCTCGCCTAACGAGGATACAATCAAACCAACATCAATTCTCATCGCAACCTCACTTAGGCGAGCCATTCTCGCCTAAGCGAGCACGCCTGTCGCTTAGAACTCCAATAACTTCTCGCCTGGGTGAGAGGTCGCGCTCAAATCATCCAGGATTACTTGTGACCTCGCCTAGGCGAGCCTGAGCGAGACTGTATTTCGCTCAAACCCAACCCTGGTCGCGTGAGCGAATTACTTGAGTATGAACACTAAATGGACTCCTGCAACTCTCGCCTAGGTGAGAAGGAGTCGCTTAGGCGAAAATCACAGTTTCGCCACTGTTCCATCACGAAAACAACCCACACCATACCCAAAACCCAATAGATACTATACCAAGCATTTCAAATTAACCATCCACATATTAGTTTACATATTTGCATCTGATGGAACTACCAAGACCCAACATTTATCCAATTTTAACCATGCAATTCCCAAAACCCCCACTCTAATCTTAAGGATGCATAACATGTCTTTACACATAATCTCAACAAACCAAATTACCAATTTACAGCACCTGCCACACAAAATTCTGATTTCACAGAATACCATTTATAACAGTAGAGACCCAATATAGTCAAAAAAACTAGTTTAGAACCATAAACCACGTGAACTGTGCATGAGCCCCTCCAACTTATACAATTGGTAAGATTTTCAAGCCACAATATCAAAACACCCCAACCACAAACTCAGATTGCATTCAACAAGAATTTCATACCACACAACTTGCAATTTCATACACTTAAAGTAACAATACAAAAATTAGGTTCAGCTACCCTAACCTGGAGTTTTTAGTCAAAAATTGAGAAGATAGAACGCTCCTCCTCAAACCTTCTCCCAATTCTCCCTTGTGCACCCAAAATTCACCACACGCAAGCCAATTTTTTTTTCTTTTCTCACAGCCACTAACAAAACCCTTACTTATACCTATAATTAGGCTTTTATAGGTGTCTTGTTAATAGGTTTAAATGAAAACACGAAAATACCCTTAATGAGGTGTTATACATTTCAATTTAAGGGTAATTACAGTGGTTTAATATTGGTTTTTCAGCCCTTTGGCTGCTGCTCCCTCTGATTTTTACCTTTGCCCTTTCAACTCCACTCCAAGCTAGAATTAGCAAAAATAAAGCCTACTTTATGTCCAGCAAGGTTTGAACCCGTGACCCTCCACTCATAAGGCCAAAGCACCACCACTATGCTAAATCATATTTAGTGATACACTCCAATTAATGTAAGTTTACAATACCAATTCCATACTCATACATATCATTAAAATCAATAATAAAACAACAACACATAATTGGCATACATAGGAATCGAACCCAAGTCCTCTCCCACAAACCAAGTACTCTCAACCATTTGAGCTAGTACTTTTTCACGTCGCATTAAACAATAATTAATGCCATAAAGGCTCTTTCTACCCGCATTTATTAACTAATTAATTATTTAATTAATTATTTTCACGGGTCTTACAGTAGGCACGACAATCGATTGTAAGATTGTTCCCAGTTTTCGTACACATTTTCAATTGCTTGTTGTTTCACCAACCATGTCTTTCTATAGGTTGTGTTATATCCCATAGAGGTCTGGATGGAAGAAATTACTGTTGCAACTAGTGTGGATGGGTCTGACTCCACCATTTGTCTTACATCTTGAGATATTATTCTTGAGCCCAAGTGTCTATGGTCTTGCGTTATGAGTTGTGTGGCACATGTGTGCACACCTTCAACCTTTGTAATTTCCCACACTTGATCTCTTGTACGTAATATTGCCTGACATTTCCAAGGACACACGTGTTGCACACATTGCACCCTCAACCTTGTTGTGTTTGAGTGTGTGGTTTTGTAGGTGTAATGGTTTGCTATGTGGTACCTATTTAAAGCATCTAGAAGTTATTCCTTTGTTTGGAACCTCATTCCTTCTGTCAGTGTACCAACATCGTGCTCAAAGTTGTCATGCAACATTGTGTGGTGGTCATATGCGTTTGGGAATTCTTGGTGTGGGGTCTAGTTGCATTCTTCATATAATTCAAAGTGTTGTGGTGGGTTATAGGGGACATGTATCTGAGGGTGATGATGTTGTTGTTGTTGTATGGGGTGGACATTTAGGGTTTGGTCATGGTCATCATGTTGATCAAAAAGTATATTGTCCTCATCTTTGCTAAACGCATCTAAGGATGTAGTACGTAGATCTAGGTTTTCAACTTCTACGATAGCTGGAGGAGAGAACCTTTGGGTGTTGTGATCTACGGGAGTTTAAAAAATATTTGACGTAGACGAACCGGTTAGTAGTTTGGTATATGACTGTATATCATGTCCCTAATCCCCTAGGTAGGTAGTGTTAAGGTCAAATAGTTCTTGTTGTAGTTCAGTGTTTGGATGTGGATGATGCACATCAAAATTTGTTAAAGAAATATTTTTAGAAGGTCTCGTACCTGAGTTGTAGGTGGTGTAGAGTTCAATAGATGTAACAGTTGGGGTGGCTTGTATCATGTTGAAAGCGTCATCCAAGTCGTCGTCATCTTGGATCTGAGTGGTTGTGTATGTCACATGTTGACCACAAACTTTTGTCAGAAATTTAAAGTGAATAAGTGGAACTTCATCCCTTGGATCTCTATTTGCCTTATCCATCATTATGCGAATAAGTTTGGACAAGTTGAAACCTCTATGGATGCGGATCATGATTATCTTTGCAGATGTAAAGTAGACACCAGTTTGAGTGTCACTGGCGATTTCTCCATCGTAGTATACAAACACAAACATTGACCCTTCCATTTGAGGTTGTGGTTGAATTTGACTTTCGATGATTTTTCAGAGTGAAGAGAAATTGCAAGATTAAGATTGTGAGTTTAGAAAGTGATGGTAGTCTTTTATACCAAAATTAAAGTTATCATGTCACTTTCTATTATGTGAACATGTGACTTGCACGATGGTTAATGTTATCATGTAAGTGACACGAGCTTTTATGTACTCATGTGATTGACACGACTTCTTATGTACCCATGTGACTGACACGACCTCTAATGTTAGCATGTGACTTGACTACATTTTATAAGAGATTAGCATTTCACTACCCTCATTTTGTAAGTTCAAATTCATTGAAATTAAAAGCTGCATAAACATTTGATGAAAAAGAACATCATAAATAAAAATACATACTTTAAATAAGAAAATATAAACCTCAATCTAAGTTGAGGGACATGTTGAAGTTATTAGAAAAATCAAAATAAACTGCGTCAGGGATTACATTATTTTGCCTTGTTATAATAAATGTCATTATCTCAACTAGAAGATGACATGCTTTTGTCATTCCCATGTAAAGAATGGACTCAACATCTTCATCTCCACACATCGTACAAGATCGGTAGTGTGTAATGTCGCTCGATATGAAAATTGGTAACTTGTAACGTAAGTCTACTTCATAGTCGTCCAATGTTGCACCATTGAATTCCTTGAGGATTGCTTGCTTAAGTTGGGACAACGTCATGGTGTTTGTTATGGTCACCCATGCCGTGTTGGAGCTAATGAATTTATCGGAATAGTTATCTTCAACGTAGATGCTTGGTCACAAGGGACTTGCTTCTAGGCACATAAGAGAAGCTTGGTGACCAAGCTTGGAGCAAGAAGGATCTAGATCCTCTCACAAATGCGCTATCTCTCTTGTTGGGCCAATACCAAGCCCAACTCTTCTTTGGTCCAATTCTCTTCAAAGCCCAAAAACCCTCCAAGGCCCAATACATGGCCCAAACAAAAACCCTATTCTACAAAGCCCAAAATAAAACGCCCAAAAATAAACCCTATTCTAATATTTACAAACAAAGAGTTTTAGGCTAGGTCTTCACATCTTCCTTGGCCCATGTAAAGTTCATCTTGGGCCTTGTATGTGCATTGGAGGCCCATTCTTCTTGTATCCTCCTAGCCATTGCTCTTGTTGTGGGTCCTTTGGTTAGAGGCATCTCATCATCCCCTCCCTCTTGAGAAGGATTTGTCCTCAAATCTGAAATTCCTGCCTCATCATCTGTACCACCTGCAAAAGGTATTAAGTCAACAACATTAAAGGTGGCATGTACATCATATTCCTCAGGCAACTCTAGCCTATATGCATTATCATTGACTCTTTTCAGCACTTTAAAGGGACCATCACCTCAAGGGCTGAGTTTAGACTTCCTTTTCTTAGGAAATCTATCTTTTCTAAGGGGTAGCCACACCCAATCCCCTTCTTCAAAAATCATTTCCCTCTTCCCTTATTGTTGTACTTAGCATACCTCTCAGTTTGTTGCTGGATTTGTCTTTTAATCCTCTCATGCATTTTCTTAACAAAATCAGATTTTCCACCCCTTCTTTATGAATGAAATCAAAAGATGTAGGAAGTGGTAACAAATCCATAGAAGTGAGAGGATTAAAGCCATAAACAACTTCAAATGGAGAGATCTTAGTAGTCCTATGAACTACTCTATTGTAGGCAAACTCAATATGGGGAAGGTATTCATCCCAAGATTTGTGGTTTCCTTTCAAAATTGCCCTTAGCATAGTAGACAGAGATCTATTAACAACAGTTTGACCATCAATTTGTGGGTTACATGAAGTAGAGAAATTAAGTTTAGTTCCTAGCCTTGACCAAAGAGTTTTCCAAAAAAGGCTAAGGAACTTAGTATCTCTATCAAAAACTATGGTGCAGGGTATACCATGAAGCTTGACCACATCTCTAAAGAAAAGCCGAGCAATGTTGCTAGCATCATCCACTTTGTGGCAGGGTATAAAGTGTGTCATTTTGCTAAAATGATCTACCACCACAAAAATGGAATCAAAACCCCTTTGTGTTCTTGGGAGTTCTAAGACAAAATTCATACTTATATCTTCCCAAGGGGCTGAAGCAACAGGCAAGGGGGTGTATAATCCATGAGACATTGTTTTAGACTTAGATTGTAAGCATGAGATACATCTATTACAATGCCTTTGGACATCCTTCCTCATATGGGGCCAAAAGAATTTCTCTTTTAAAAGTCCTAGGGTTTTTTCTACCCCAAAATGACCTATTAATCCCCCTTCATGTGTTTCTTGAACAAGGAGTTTTCTTTGTGAACCTTAGGGAATATAAATTTTTCTTTCTTTAAACAAATATCCCTCATTCACATAGAAACCTCCTTGAGGTCTTTCCATACACTAAACATAAGTAGAGGAAAACTCAGAATCTTGATTATACATTTCTCGAATGTGATCAAATCCAAGAATTTGGGCTCCCAATTTTGGAAACAAAGTGTGCCTTTTAGGCAAGGCATCAACCACCACATTACTTTTGCCCATCTTGTAATTTATCACATAAGGAAATTGTTCCAAGAATTTCATCCACTTAGCATGTCTTTTATTCAGCTTGTGTTGGCCCTTCAAATATTTTAGTGATCATGGTCACTATGAATGACAAACTCTTTGGACACAAGGTAGTGTTCCCAAGTTTGAAGGGCCCTAACTAAGGCATACTGATAGAGGTCGTACCCACCAAATTAAAACATATTAAATATAGTATATGAAAGTGAACCAAGTCGTCTCCCAACGACCAATATTTTCATTCAAAGCGAAATTTCCAGATGAACACAACAATAACACAGAGGGGGGGGGGGGTTGGCAGACAGATTCAGAATGCTAATCAACAGTTTAAATTAAATGCTACAGTGATTAAAACCGTATTGACATCCTTGATTCAAACGCAAATTCACTTATCATAGGCCACCAAATTAACACCAACTATGCCTTGTCTCAATCCACTAGATAATAATTCATTAAGCGAAAATTACAATCTAGCTTCATTATGCAATTAAGCAATGCACACATCCTTAAATTCGTGATAGCTAAGCTACATACATTAAGCATGAACATATCTTAACCAAAACGTATGCAATTACTCTGTAAATTAAGCATTAATAGATTCACCACATGCATTCCACGAATTCAGAACAAAAACATGGCAGATTTCACAAAACAAGCACAACCTCAAAGCTTCATTGCATTTTTTTCATCAAGGAGTCAATACACGAATTTAGCTAGACATGGAAATGAGCAATTAAACACTCCAAAACTGGAATCACAAAAACAAAACCGGGAGCCCTAACTTATGAAATCTGAAAACGCAATTTAAGAGCAAAAATAGAGATTTCAAAGCTTAAATGGAATGCAAAACGGTGCTATCATATTTAAATGCGAAAACCCCATGAATGGGTATTGTTCCAACTCAATGAAATCACAAAACGAGCTGCCCAATGTAGAAAACGAAATCAAAACGCAAAACCCTCAATGGGTGCTGTCAAATGTGCATAAAAACGGTAAAAATGACCCAAAAATGTGAAAAACCGCAAGAGGAGGCATCCATGGAAGCTTGGAGCACGAAAAAAAATGGAGATGGAGAGAATGGAGAAGATGAAGTAGTGGCTCCCCCTCATGCAGACCTAATTTTCGTGGTCAAATCACCCTTGCCACTCATATTTACAAAACTGCCACTCTACCACTCAGATTTACAAAAATCCCACTCTGGGCCTCAAATGTTGACCCATTGACTTTGCTGATGTTGAAATGACATGGAAATGATGTGGCAATGATGTGGAAAGTCTCTTCAACTAAATATTAATGTCCAAGCTCTAAAATTGCTTCACCTAAATACCTAAAAATAATTAAAAACAAAAATTAGGCCAAATAATGTGAAATTAGTCCAAATTCGGAACAATGGCCCAATAAAGCCCAACAGATGAAAAACACTGTAATGATGAACAATTAAGCACTAATCAACTGTCTAATGGGTACACAAAGGCTAGTGGAATGGAAGAAAATAATGACTCATCACATACAATTCCTTATCATAGGTGGGATAGTTGTGGGAGGCACCATGAAGTTTTCCACTGAAATAAGCAATTAGGTGCCCTCCTTGCAACAACACAGCACCTATTCCTACACCTGATGCATCACACTCTAACTCAAAGGTTTTTGAAAAGTTTGGTAAAGCTAGAATGGGTGCATTGGTGAGCTTTTCCTTGAGTTGCTGAAAAGCAGACTCTTTTTTTTCACCCCAATTAAAAGATACATCTTTCTTGACAAGTTCACTAAGAGGTGAAGCCAAAGTAGAGAAGTTAGGAACAAACCTCCTATAAAAGCTTGCCAAACCATGGAAGCTCCTAACCTCTCCAACATTTTTAGGAGTAGGCCATTCTTGGATGGCCTTTATTTTTGTAGGGTCAACATGGACCCATTTTTATTTACTACAAAACCTAAGAAAATAACACTATCTACACAAAAAGTGCATTTCTCTTTATTTTGCAAACAAACTATTTACCCTAAGGATGGTAAGGACAGACCTCAGATGGTCTATGTGCTTATGTAAGCTCTTGCTATAGATCAAAATGTCATCAAAGTTGACAACCACAAACTTTCCTATGTACTATCTAAGAACGTGATTCATTAGCCTCATGAATGTGTTAGGTGCATTAGTAAGCCTAAAGGGCATCACCAACCACTCATATAATCCAAATTTGGTCTTAAAAGCGGTTTTCCACTCATCACCTTCTTTGATTCTTATTTGGTGATAGCCACTCTTTAGATCAATTTTAGAAAACATGAGGGACCCATGCAATTCATCAAGCATGTTATCAAGCCTAGGAATGGGATGCCTATATTTAATGGTGATGTTATTTATGGCTCTACAATCACATCACATTCTCCATTTCCCATCCTTTTTAGGTACTAACAAAACAGGCACAACACAAGGGCTGAGGCTCTTTTGAACCCAACCCTTCTCCAACAACTCTTGGACTTGAAACTCTATCTCCTTTGTTTCTTGAGGATTTGTCCTATAGGCTGGTCTATTTGGTATACTAGCCCCAGGCACTAAATCTATTTGATGTTCAATTCCTCTAAAGGGAGGAAGCCCAATAGGCCCTTCCTTAGGGAATATATCCTCAAACTCTTTCAAAAGATTTTCAATTTTGGGAGGTAGATTCTTAAGCTCAAGAGCTGTGGCAGTACATGTGAGTGTTCCTTTACACAACAGGAGGCATGAAGGTTGTTCAACATTGAGAACTTGATTTAAAGATTTCATGGTTAAAATGTTCTCATTTCGAATGACCTTGGGAGAAGGAACACCAATCTTTCCCGTCTAAGATTCTTCTTTATTTAGCTTTTGGACTTTTTGAGGACTTTTTTTTTGTCCTCATCTTTCTCTTTTTCTCTTTTGTTCTTCATTTGAAGTTGATCCTCAGCCACTTGTGATGGCAACAAAGGATGAAGAACAAACTTTTTAGCCTTGTGAGTAAAGGTAATCTCGTTGGTGAGACCATTGTACATGGTTTTCTTATCAAATTGCCAAGGTCTCCCCAATAAGATATGATAAGCTTCCATAGGTAGTACATCACATAGCACACTATCTTCATATTTCCTTATGGAAAACTTGACCTTTACTTGATGATTGACTGCCAAATCCCCATCTTCATTAAGCCAATGAAGTTTGTAAGGTTTTGGATGAGGTGAGACAGTCAAAGACAGCTTGTCAACCAACCTAGTACTGTAGCAGTTACAACACGAGCCACTATCCACAATTAGAGAACAAGTGTTTTCCAAAATTTTACACCTTGTGTGAAATATGTTCTCTCTTTGTGTTAGTGCTTGTGGACTAGGTTGATTGTTGAGGATCCTTCTAACCATTAATAGGTCCCCATCACAAGGGTGAGCATCTTCTATATTAGACTCGTTGGAATCCTCACTTCCACTCTCACTTTCATTTTCATCCGGGCTGCTATATCTATCAATACCCCTAAGAATCATGGTCTTTTTGGTGGGGCATTGAGATGCTATGTGACCTCTACCAAGACATTTGAAGCATTTGATTTCACTTGTGTTGGTGTATGATGATGCACTCCCCTCTTTACCTTTTCCTAGATTCCTAGGTGGCTCCTCCTTTTTCTCTTCTTTCTTAAAATCTTTCTTAACATAAGAGTTAGTTTAAGCTTGATTTCTTTTTGAAAAAGATGTTCTCAAATTTTGTTGTTCTACCTTAATGCATATTTGCACCAAATCATTCAAATCTTGGTAAGGTAGAAGCTCAACTCTATCTCTTATATAAAGGTTTAAGCCACTTAAGAATCTAGAAATGGTAATGGACTCTTCCTCAATTATTCCCGCCCTCATCATAAGTAACTCCATTTTCTGTCTATATTCTTCCACAAACATATTTCTTTGTTGGAGTCTTTGGAGCTTGTTCATGAGCTCCCTATTGTAGTAGGAGGGAATGTGTCTCCTCCTAAGGGCTGACTTAAGATCATTCCAATATTCAATTGAAGGTCCATTACTTCTTAGCCTCTCTTGGACTATAGAAGTCCACCAATCTTGAAAGCTTACGGTAGCAAGAGGCACTTTCCTTTCTTCACTAACTTGATGGCAAGCAAAGAGTTGCTCGACCTTCATCTCCCAATCCAAATAAGCTTCAACATCATCCTTGCCTTGAAAGTGAGACAAGTCTACTTTAACTTCTCTAGGAGTAGGGTCTTTTCTTTGTCTCCTAATGTGGGAAGGTTGTTGATAATATTCTCCTAATCTTAATCCTTCCTCTTCCCCATATATTGAAGCTCCACTTCTAGACCCTTTGCTAGAATTACTCCTACTTTTTAGCTTATTTTGGATTTTCTCATCTATTTTCTTTAAAGCTTTGATTTTTTCCTCCAAGAGAGCAATTTGGCCATCTTTCACCTTGTAAATTGCCTCTTGTTGTCTCCATAGTTCAAGTGATTTGAGTTGTTGAGAAACATGTTTTAAACTATGAACTGAATTCTCATAATCACTTGCACTATGTAGGGAGGGTTGACTAGCCATGATTACTAAAAGCTAACTAAGAAATTCTAAAGAAGAAGTAAATAGAAAACTTCTTGAATTATCTTCCAAGAAAGAGAGGTGAATCACTTGGATTGCTTACTTACCAAGTCTTTCCTTGCCAAAGTAATTCAAAGAATATTGCACAAAACTTCGAAAATAGAATTAGACACACACTAACAATTAAGCAACAAAAACAAAAGGATTTGGAGTCTAACTATGCGGCCTACTTTGGTGAGGCTTGATGTTGCAAGACACACTCACCGTCTACAAGCGCTTTTACTATTTAAGAAGGTTCTAATTAAGAGATGAGAGAACACCTAAGGCTCCCCCAAGACACTTAATTAGTCCAAAGAGATACAAGAAAGAAAACTTGAAAAAATACAACTCAAATGAATACAATCACAAATTTGCGCAAACTTTAAAAGTCTTCAAGTGTTTCACTCCACTCTTTTCTTTCTTCTTTTGTCTCACTCAAGTGTTTGCTTTGAATTTTCTCCTTTGTGAACTTCACTTGTAGCTTGGAGTTCCACTTTGGTTTCCACCTCCTAGGATGCTACCTTGAGTATTTGGTTACCTCCAAAGAAATCTTTCACCAAGAATGTAACACCAAACCAAAGAAGCCAATAAGGAAAAATAAGAAAAGCTTAAATGAAAGAAGAGCTAAACTCAAGTGGAATATAGATGAAACATACTCAAAGATTTAACAAAGAAAGACAAACTAGAAATAAGGCAAAGAAACAAGTTAAGCACTCAAATGAATTACCTAAAGAATGGCACTAGAATGGATTACAAAAACAACCAAAAACAAGCTAGAAATTTGCACAGAATTTGAATTTTCAGCCACTACCAGTCCAAAAACGTGAAATTTAGCCTCTACTTCAGCGATTTATCATTTTTTCATTTCTCAACATTTTTCAATGATTTTTGTTTTCTTTACTTCGTCTATGTTTTATCTAAAAGAGGCAAAAATAGGATCTGGATTTGAATTAGCCAATTGTTTGTGATAAATCAAATACAAAAAGTGATCTCAAACTCAAGTGATGGTAGTGATTCTAGTGTACTTCTTTTGCCACTTTCTTTTGATCTTTTCTTTTGATTATTTTTGGCACTTGCTTGTACTCTTTTTGTGCTCTTTTTCTTTCTTTTTTTTATAGCTGTTACAGCAGCTAGTTTTCACCACAAATTAGAATCACAACTACACTATGCTTGATCATTTGCATTTTAATTGAAAGAAAAAGAGAAGGAAACTTAAAGGAATCAAAAGAAGATTATGAAACTCAAGGAAACACAATGGAAATTAACTCTAAAGAACTTGCCAAGAACTAATTAACAAGTATGAACTCAAATGCGAAAATTAAAAGCACACAAAGCACACTAGAAACGAAAATCAAACTTAGGTGATTAAGCAAGCACAAGGAAAATTTCCACTGGACATTAAGATAACAAAGGTTATCTAGATGTGAAGGTTCATTTCCAAGGCTCCAAGGGAGAAGAGAATGTGTATTTATGAACCAAAAACAACAGCAAAATAGTAGCAATATAGCAGCAAAACAACAGCAAAATGGAAACCTAAACAAAGGAATTTAAGACATAATTGAACTACACATTACTCTAGACAAAACATATGGATGAGAAAATTAAAATGACTCAAATAGATGAAATAGAAAATGAACAAGACTCAAAAGAAATTGTAAAAGGCACACAAATTCACCATGGTTGAGTTCTTAGGCACCATGGCCGAATGGTTCCAAAGGAACAATGATAAGAATCATATAACCAATGAGGTGAAAAGAAGAAAAACAATAAGACAATCAAAGGAAGTAATGAACAACATGGAAATTGAAAGAAAAACCACAAGGAAGATGAACTTATGTCTTGACGTCAAGCTTAATCAACCAAGGCTCTAGATACCACATGATGAGTCCATCTTCAAGAGTAAGGAAGCCAAGGAGAAGCCATGCGGAATTGATGAAGCTTCCATGGAGAAGGATGAAGGTGCGGAAGTTAAAAGATGAGAGGAGAAGTGGTGCGACAATGGTGTTTGGAGAAGCTCTCAAGTGAGGTTGGGCCAACACTCAAGGAAGGGGGCTAGAGGAAACCAAGAAGGACAACTCTAGCCTAACTTAATTCACAAAAAGAGAGGAGTCTGGAGTCATCTCAATAGAGTTTCTCTACTATATTCATGAATGAAAATACAAGGGTCCTAAGCTCTCTATTTATAGTAGAAAAGGAGAGCCAAATGGTGTAGAAAAATGAAGGGAAAAAGGATCTAGAATGTAGTATTTGGAGCCAAAAAGAGAGCATGAGGCAAGTGTGACTTGCCACCTAAGCAAGTCACAAGGGACTTGCTTCTAGGCGCATAAGAGAAGCTTGGTGACCAAGCTTGGAGCAAGAAGGATCTAGATCCTCTCACAAATGCGCTATCTCTCTTGTTGGGCCAATTCCAAGCCCAACTCTTCTTTGGTCCAACTCTCTTCAAAGCCCAAAAACCCTTCAACGCCCAATACATGGCCCAAACAAAAACCCTATTCTACAAAGCCCAAAATACAAGGCCCAAAAATAAACCCTATTCTAATATTTACAAACAAAGAGTTTTAGGCTAGGTCTTCACATCTTCCTTGGCCCATGTAAAGTTCATCTTAGGCCTTGTATGTGCATTGTAGGCCCATTCCTCTTATATCCTCCTAGCCATTTCTCTTGTTGTCGGTCCCTTGGTTAGAGGCATCTCATCAATTATGGTACTTCTGATGTCTTTCATTAAATGAATATATTTTCAGTTGAATTATACTTTATAAATTTCAATTAAAATACACATATATTACAAAAGCAAATTTTCAAGTTACAAGAAAACAAAAAAATAATTAATTTCAAACAAATTTTTAGTCAATTATTTATTAGGATATTTGAAAAATATGAATTGTGACTTTATATTTAAACTTAGTACCTACTATAAATTTTAACAATAAATTTTACATTATTTATTTGTGTGAAAAAATAAATATTTTATCAAAAAAACTCTTATAAAGAAATCAAAGTATAAAAATATTAATAAAAAATAAACTCGTACTTCCACCATAGTTTTTAATTTTAAATATTTAATAAACATAAAAAAATAATACAACACCATCTCAAACATTATACATTAATTGTTTTTACTTTAGTTACCTCTACTATAATTCATAATTTTTTTTCCAAATCACCATTATAAAAAAAAAATTAATCAACAAAAAAAACATTAAATTAAATTGACTTTATAATTTTCGAATTGCACATAAAATAACTTACTACACAATACAAAATCTATTTTTAACTCAACAAATTCAAAAAGAAAGAAATATTATATATTATTTTTTTCCTTTCAAATAATACCTAAAATAACTAAAAAGACAATACTAGATCTATTTTTTAAAAAAAGATATTTAACCTTTAATGTAACATTTGTAAGGCTCATTTACATTTCTACCTTTATTTTAAAGGGCTGCCTCAAATCAGTTGGGCCTAGGGCTGACCCAAAGGGAACCAAGGACCCTAAACTCCACTCATTCTTCTCACTTTCAGAAAACAGTCTCCCCTTCTCCTAGAACAACAACACTTCTCTGCTAGGGTTTAGAGCTCACTCGTGCTCAAAGTTAGCTCAACCAGTTTGACTCCATGTAAGTTGATTCTCAACCTATACTAGTTCCTTTCTCAGTCTTCTTTTCGTGCTTCTACTAGAGGTCCACTGTGATAACTTCACGTTCTTTCCGTGTCGTTGTTCCAGTTCGTAAATCTGCTCCTGGAGCTACTGGGTTCATTGGCTCAGGGGTCAAAGTCTGTTATTAGCCTCTTTCCAAGTAAGGGAAGCTAGAGCTTATTTGTTTAATGCGATTGTTGCTTGTCTTGTTGTTGTTTCATGATTCTTAAGCTTGTGTGTTACTGTGAATGCATGGGATGCCTAGTTATATTGTTTGGATATGTATGTATGGTTGTTCCAGGGAGAACAATGACGAGATCTCATGTTTTTGCCTAAGCGAACCTGTCTCGCCTAGGCGAGACTTGCAAAAACAGCCCCAGGTTCACACTCGAGCTCTCGCCCAGGCGGAGAGCTCTCGTTTTGAGCGAGGTACTAACTCGCTCAAGTGAGAGGGGCTCGCCTAAGCGAGAACGCGTGAGAGCTTGAGGCACGTCACTGTAGTTGTAGCCCAGGCGAGGAATGTAACATCCTTGGCTACCCTTCTCCGTCCATTCATACCGGGCCCAGAGGCTATCAGGTTACTACAACCCAATGCACCCCAACCCATCACCCTTCTCCGTCCATTCATAATGGGTGGGTTGTTGCCAGTGGGAATCGAACCCCCAACCTGACCTTTAACACCTCTGGCTCACCAACAGATGCTTCCAATTGTGTTGCAGCATAACTGGTAGCATCTGGTGGTGAGCCAGAGGTGTTAAAGGTCAGGTTGGGGGTTCGATTCCTACTGGAAACAACCCACCCAGTATGAATGGACGGAGAAAGGGTGATGGGTTGGGGTGCATTGGGCTGTAGTAACCTGACAGCCTCTGGGCCCGATATGAATGGACGGAGAAGGGTAGCCAGGGATGTTACAAGGAACCTCACGTTTGGGCGAGGGGTGGCCTCGCTCAGGCGAGGAGGGCTCACCTAAGCGAGAACTCATGAGTCTTGCAGGGCTTTCTGTTGGCAGTCTCGCCTAAGCGAGAACCTGTAGCTTGAGCAAAAGACCCCTTTCGCCTGAGCGAGGGTCCTTGGGTTGAGCGAGACTGGTGCGAGACTTTGCACCATGGTTGTTCTTTCCATGCTTTTGGTTGTTAATTTTAAGTTTGGCTTGGAATTACCCTATTTTAAGTATGAAGTATATGAATATGCATGTAAGATATGATTGTATGGGCTAGAATGATGAGTTAACATGATTTTGGCATGAACTGAGTATGGAATGGTTGAGTATAAAAGTGACATGGAATTTGTATGAGCATGAATGTTATATTGATGAATGAAACATGTTGTTGGTATGTTTAAGGCATAATTCCATGATAGTTTTGTGGTGGTGCCTCATAGGTTAAGGCATAATTCCATGAATCTCTAGGTGAGATCCCATGGTGGTGCCTCATTTATATAATTTAGTAAGTATTCAAGGTAAGGATTGCATCCTGACGCTCTGAAGAGTTAGTTAGTCTCATATAGAGCGTACTGACTCGAGTGGTGAGAGTAGCAAGAGGCCTGAAACACTTTAAGGGCTAAACTTGTGCGTGGGGGGATGAAACACATGTAACAATTAGCTCGGTAGAGAAGTAAAGGCCACCACAAGTGCAAGCATCCGCTGAATCTGACTAATTATATGTATCTGGATGAGTCGTGTCTTGAGTCTTAGTGTATTGTTTGCAAGTCATAACGTGAATGATTGATATATGCCTGTTGGATTATGAAAGTGTATGTATTCGTAGGATAAATCATTTTCTACTCTAGCTTATCCTTTGCTTGTTTGATTGTTATGTGTGTGGTTTTCTCTCTTTGCGATGATCATCAATTTATTGATGTGGGCAGATGCGAGAAATCTTCGTTGTCAATAAGGGAATAGTGACTCCGCTGCATAGCCTGTCTGGATTGGACTCCATTTAATTGGGCTTTTCATTTAGGGCTATGGCCAATGTATCATCTTGTTTTTTAGTATTAATCATTTACTGTCGATCCTTGTACTTTGTTATGTATTGACATCTTAGTGTACCTTGGTTTCCTCTAAATATTTTTGGATAATTATATGGAATGATGTTAATATTCTAAATCTTCGCTCATTATATTATATTGTGTGATGTTTTCATTTAATTAAGTTTGATTATTAAATGTGATGTTACAACATTTTTTACAAAAAGAAAACAAAAAATAAGTTTATTTTATTAAAAATTAAAAAAAAAATAATTCTAATTTATTTAAAAAAAACGAAAAATAAAATAAAAAACCAAGTTCAGAATTCGGATCCTTGGGGACCGAATTCTGACTTGGAATTGAAAAAAAAATATAACATCAAAGTACCGAATTCCCAACTAAAATAAAAATTGTGCTAGGGATGTAAAATTAAAGTACAATATGTTATTCGTGTAAAAAAAGGAGCAAACAATGTTGTCTAGGAAAAAAAATCTATAATATGACCATGTTGGAAAAAACACAAAATTGATCAAAATTCGACCTGAAAATTCATTTTCAACAATAATTAAATTCCACTCTCAACAAATTAAAAAAAAAATACTAAAAAAACTTTCTTCAAATTCCACTCTCAAAAAATTAAATTCTACCAAACAAATACTAAAAAAACAAGATACAATTTTGCTCATTGAAATTAAATTCCATTAGTGCACAATAATTCAGGTCTATTGAAAGTCGTGAACCAATGCATGTCATTGATCTCAATACTTAAAAATAAAATAAAAAAATCAACCGATGATACTACCGAGACATAATATTAGGAATCTCAATTAACATTTTTTCTGTCTCCATGCATGAGTTCTATCATTATGCAGACAGCTTTAAAAAGGTCCAGTAATGGCTTCCATGCAATCGCTATGAATCTGGCAATCGATAATTTCACATTTATGTGTAAAATGTAAGGCCCACTTTTTCTGTCCATAGTGTTTAAGGGCCTAACCTTATCTGTTGGGCCTAAGGCCAACCCAAAGGGTGTCCCAAAACCCTTTTCCAACTCTAACCCTCTCATTTTGTTGCTTTGTATGTTCTAGTTTGTCTTATTATGCCTCTATGTTTTGAGTCTGTTGTCTATGGAGATAAGGGAATGCGAATTCAATGTCAACTTGGCCTGCTTACCTTTACAAGTGTTGGATGAGGTCTCTTAGACAACTTCTTGCCTTAAAGATAGGAACTTGATGTATGATGTATATCATTGAGCAAGGAAAGCTAGGTTTTGGGTTAATAGACTGGAGAAGATGCTAGAGTTCATAAAACAACGTCTGGTCAGAGGGAGCTTCAAGGATAGGTTCTTGGAAATAGATACTATAGGTTTCCCAAAGGAGTTGAATCCAAGGGTTAGAACAATGGAAGATATCAGTGCATGCAATTGTAACATCGTTTGAGGAAATCAACTTGATTCTACATCCCGACCATGTTGAGGTTCAGAGTTGTGTGGATACACAGTGTTAGGAGAAGTGTCATCGGATATAGCAATATGGCCATATCTAGTGCTTCCTTAGATTGGTGGAAGAGGCGAAATTGGCCAATCCTAGGTTGTAGAAAGTGGTGAGATACCTTAGAAGTGAGAAAGCTAAGAAAGGAGAAGACCGTGAAGTGTAAAAAGATGGAAAACCTCTAGTGGAAGGCTGAGATGGATAAGAGTTTACTGATCAGTCAAGTACGATGATGTTTCCTAAGTAGGGGGAAAAAAATTTGTGGATAGGAAAGAAGTGGCATAAAGGTTTCATACTAGGTTCAATAGTCAAAAGGTGATAAATGGTCTTTTCAAATTGTTAGTAGGATGTTTCAAGGAAAAGTAGTTCCCATGAGCAGAACATTTGACCTTGGATATAAAGTGGAAGGTTTCGCGTACCATAAAGAGAGGCACATCTTTAAAGGTTATTCTTGTATGGAAGGATAACCCAATTGATGTCAGAGCATAATGATGGAGGAAATGAAAAGAAAAGTTTTAAGTTGTTGACATGGTGTCTACGATGGGTGATGCTAAGGTGGTTAGCACGAATAATCTCATTCAACGATGAAGATTATGAAGGTGATGCTTGAACTAAGGGTCAGTTTTTCTTGGGGTTGTATACATCTTGGTGTCGCCAGTATGGTGAACGAGTCAGGGCTATATGCAAGAGGGAGTAAGAATTAAGATAGTGGTTTCACAATAGTTAAAATCAAGTGAAGACTGCTCAAGTCTGTGGTTTGTCTTGTGGTGATCGAAGGATTCAAATACAAGTCGATTTGAATTGTTCGCTTGGTAAGGATGGGATATAATATCAAAAATGAATTGGTTGTTTTTCCTAATCTCATTCCTACTGGATGTGATACCCAGCAAAATGATGTTCTTCAATTCAAGGAGACAAGTCAGTGGTTTTGTATCAAGTGAGGGATAAGTTGAAAGGTGGTGGCATAGTGTCATGTGAATCAAAGGTTTTTAACAAAGGCAAGGGAAGATTAGACACAAAGGATCTTAGTTATGGAAAAGTTTCTAAACGTGGCTTCGAAACAGGTACTGGAATTTCCATCAAGGAAGGGGTGGTGTTCACTAATGCATCAATGTTTGAAGCAGAACCAATATTCCCATTTGGATATTCATGCTCAGAGTGCGAAGTAAAAGAAATAGGTGAAGGGTTGTTAGGGATGTAGTGGTATGGACTCAGTAGGATAAACTGAATATGTGCAAGTTTGGTAAATCTTAGAGGAGAGGTAGTGGTAGGATAGACTACTCAAGGGTAAATGTTGGATAAGGGAGGATTGGCTTTTCGGGCCTATGATTTTAAAGAGTGGAAACATGATGAAGGTAAGAAATTTCAAACAGGTTGACGGTGTCATCAAGGTTTAGAGGCAAGTTTCCCAAGTTCGAAGAGAGTCTTCAGAATGTTCAAGAAGAGTATTGACTAAGGTCGGAGTGACTAGTAGGACATATGGTTTTAAAAAGGGTGGATACGATGTTGAGAAAATGGGATGAAGACTATAAAAAAAGGAGTTTGAAGGGTTTTGCAAGTTTCATAAAGGTTTTGGAGGGAGGTTTCTCAACAATGATTGCTTCCTTGTGATGATAGACATGAAGCAAGCATCATTTCGAGTAAACAAATAAGTGACTTTGTGTATGGATCTGAGTAGCACAGCGAGATGGTGGTAAATGATGCTTACTCATGACCTAGTGGTTACTACGAAGACCAGTTCTTTAAAAACATCAAAGGTTTCATTCTTGTGAGTATCAGTTAAGAGTGTTCAATGATCATTCAGAGTGGGAAGTGTAGAGTTGCACAAAGGAAGTTGGATAAGAGAAATAGGAGATGGTTGAGTTATAGCTTCAAATTAGGGTGCCAACCTTGAAGTAAGGAAGTAAGAGTTGGTGGAGAAGTATAAATGTTTGAGTTGGTGGAGAGAAGGTGTGAGGAGATTTCATTAGTCTAGTCATCTGACACGGACGGGTAAGTTTCTCAAAAGGGTTGGGAAAAAGGCAAATCGGGCAATCTTAGTTTGAGGTGTATCGTAGAGTTGCTTGGTACAGGCCAAACTAGAGATTTGAAGTCAAGGAAAGTTATAGTTCTGATATTTTTGTGGAAGGATGGTTACAAGTTAAGAGATCAAAAATGAACATAGGATGCCAAAATGAATATGGTGGTTGAAATAGTTGAATGTTTTAAATTAGAAATGGAATAACTTGGTAGTGAACTTTGTTACCTTGGTTGAAGCCAGCAAAGGAAGCAAGATGTTATGAGTGTCGTTATGCATAAAAGTGGTCAAAAGTATTGATGGTGGGGTAATAGGCCAGAAGTCAAGTGTGATCAAGTCAGTGGAGTGACGCTTCAAGGAGAGAACAAGGTGGTGTGAAATGATAACTAACATGCTTTAATTTGAGACCTGGAGTTATATGAGATTTTGGGTGAAAACCTACAAGAGGTAGTGGAGAGTATATGGAAGGTGAGTCAGTATATCAGATACAAGTTGGTTGGTCAAGTATGAAGGATAATTCTAGTTTTAAGGTTGGATGTTGAGAGTTACTTTGAGAGTAGTGGCCAAACCAATCTACGTTGTTGAACATATATCGCTTAGCACAGACACAAAGTTTCCAGTAACTATAGGTCTTGGAGTCGTCAAATTTGTCATGTCTAAGTGGTGGTTGTCAGAGAAAATGAGGAAAACATAGTTTTCTTCCTACCTCATTAGTAAATTTTCGAGGTCAAAAATTTTTGTTGTTGGGGAGAATGTAAGTCGTATTTTTTCTGTCCCTAGTGTTTATGGGCCTAACCTTATCTGTTAGGCCTAAGGCCAACCCATAGGGTGCCCCAAAACCCTTTTCCAATCCTAACCCTCTCATTCCATCTCTATTTCGCAAGATATCCCCTTTCTTCACCTTCTCTTCTCTCTTTTCAGAGCTCTGCTAGGGTTTGAGCCAGTTTCCTCGACGGGCCATTCAGAAGCCTTCCTCTACTCATCAATTTGTTCCTAGAGTTGTGGTGCTCATTGTTGGGTGCTTATCGTTGTCCACTAGCATCTATCCAAGTAAGGGAAGCTAGAGTTATTTTTAATATTTTCTTAGTATCTGATTGTTTTCATTTCAGTTTTGCGTTTATAATGTTTGTATGCAGTTGTGGTTGCCTGGAAAATATTGTAATGTTGTTTGGTTTCGAATGTTTGGTTGTTGAATGCGTGAATAGTGGCGAGGACTGGTATTTTCGCCCAAGCGAGCATGTATCGTCTAGGCGAGAGTAGGAGAAGCTCGCCTTGGTTTTTGTTCGAACTCTCGCTCAAGTGACGAGCTTCCGTTTCGAGCGACGAGTTATCTCGCTCAGACGATGAGGTCTCATTTAACCGAGAACTCGCAAAAACTTGCAGTGCTCCCTGTCTGTAATCTCGCCCAAGTGAGAATTTTTAGCTTAAGCGAGACCAGTTTAGCTTAAGAGAGACCAGTTTAGCTTAAGCGAGATCAACTTAGCTTAAGCAAGACCAGGTTAGCTTAAGCGGGACCAGTTTAGCTTAAGAGAAATCAATTTAGCTTAAGCAAGAACTTTTAGCTTAAGCGGGGTCAGTCTAGCTTAAGCTAAAATTTCTAGCTTAAGCGAGAATTGCTGCAGAACTTTAATTCCTTAATTTAACTTGTGGATTGATTCAATTACTCTTAAAGGCATGAATCTGTGATTATGTATGTTTCATGTGATATTGACTTGCTTGGTATGAATAAGTGCATTAATCATGATTGGTTGTTCGGTTGGATATTCACATAAGATTGTTATGCTCAATAAATCTATGGTTGGTTGGTGAGACATGGTTATGGTATGAGATTGACTTAATTCCATGAAACTCTTGGTGAGATATTATGGTGGTGTTGGATATGATGGACATTCCATGAAACTCTTTGTGAGATCTCATAGTGGTGCCGTATGTGATGGACGTAATTCCATGAACCTCTTAGTGAGATTTCATGGTGGTGCCGTATGTGATGGACGTAATTCCATGAACCTCTTGGTAAGGTTTCATGGTGGTGTCGTAGTGTATATAATTACGTAAGGATTCAAGTAAGGATTACATCCTGAAACTCTAGAGAGTCAGTTAGTCTCATGTAGAGCGGACTGAATCAAGTGGTGAGAGTAGTAGGAGGCCCTATTCTTTGGCCGGATAATGGCCTTTGATGTTTGAAGGCTAACCTTGTGCGTGGTAGGGTAAAACCTAAATGCAATGGCTCTGCAGAGCAATAAAGGCCACCACAAGTGCAAGGATCCAGTGAATCCAACCGATTATATGTATCCGGATAAATTGAGTCTTAGAGTCTTGTTATTGGCTATCACATGCTTGGTTGATTGGTATATTCTTAACTCCAAAATTGCATGCCTAATTGTATGATAAAAACCTTTTTATTCTAGCTTACTCTTTTTGCTTGTGTTTGTCTTCTTGTATGGTTTTCCTTTATGCAATGATCACCAATTCCCTAGTGATCGTAGTGACGACGGGAATGCTGCATATTAGTGATGTGATCCCAACAAGGCTTATACCTTGGGCAACGCCTAGGCCCAAATCATGCTCAAGCCCCAATCCATGGCCATCATACACCTTCAAGCCCAAGCCCATCAAGAGGCCCAATAACAAGGGGCATGCTAAAAAGATCAAATTAGGCTTCATTCAAGATGGCCCAAACCCACATGGACTTCTTATACTCTTCACATGGGCCAAAGAAGATGTGAAGATTTGAAGAGGTGTCTCAAAGAGCAATAGAATAGCAATAATATTGGCCTATTGTTTAGGCTTTGCTTTCTAGAATAATAAGTCAAACAATGAGTAGTTGAATTGATAAAATTGGGCTTGACTAAGCCCAATAGGAGATTTGGCCATGAGCTATTAGAAAAACCAAGGTGGACTAAGTGGAAGTCAACACTTCTTCCTACACCTCATGGATCCAAAAGCATCCAAGGGTTAGGAATCCTTCCTCCTTTTCCAAGGCATCATCCAATGGCCAAGATCAAGCCTTCTTCTCCAAGCTAGCATCAAAGTCCAAGATGCTTTCTCCTTCTCATCCAAGGGTCAAGATTCCTCATGTGTAATGGCTTGAGTATAAAAGCCTTAATTTTTCAGCATTGTACTCACTCTTGAATTTTTGTGCAATAGACACTTTGAGTTGAGAACACTCCTCACTATTGGCACTTGAGAGTCATCTTTTAGAGAGCTTACTCTCTTTACCTCTAGCCCCCTTCCTAGGCTAGAACCACCTCTAAATCATTCATCCTTTCACCTATCCATTGCAAGCAAGGGCCTACAAACTTGCCTTCCACTCTTCCATGCTTCCTCCATCATTTCCGCTACACTTGGAGCTTCATGTCTCCACCAAGCTCCATCACTTAGTTGGTCATGGATTGGTGTTGGGCTCACTGTTGAGCCCTCGTATGAAGAGTTTTTATTATTTTGTAATCCCTTGCTTATGAGCAAAGCTTTTGGACATCTGTTGAACCTTTTATGTTTTGTCCCTAGCATTGTGTAGTGCCTTTGTCTCCTTTGGTATATTTGGATGACTATAAAATCCTTTATACTTTAAACCTCGTGTCCTTTAGATATTATAAAATATGCAAATATTTTATTTAATTAGATTTATCTATTAAATGGGATGTTACATAAAATCGTAAAAGTTATTAAAATTAGACGATGAATTTGAATGCTAATTAACCCTACATATTTGACACACAATAAATTTTTTTCTTTTCTGAATGTATCTAAAAATATATATGACAAGAGGAAGATACAAAAGATAAAGATAAAAATAATATCCAGTTAAGCAAAATATTATTCTTAAAGAAGTTTAAGTTTGCATTTTGGTAGTTAACATAATCATTTCTTTTATTTTTATATTTTATTGGTAGTTTTATTATTACTTTTTAGATAATTAATGTTTTTATTTAATAAATCGGTAAATAGAAATATTTATTTTTATTTGTAAAAATATTGTACAGATAAGTGGAAATCACTGAAGATTGAAGAATATCTCAACAAAATTGATTATCAACATATTGGACTACTTCAATTACAAAATCAAGTAAATGGGAATCATTGAAGATTCACCAATGGAGGAAAGGGTTTTAGTTGCTATTATTTTGGCCATTTCGCTTCGATTTAATAACCGAGGCATATCCAGCCAAGGTAAAAAAGGGTGAACCCAAGCTTAAAATTGAGCCTTACTGCCTCAAATCTAGTGGCAACCGAGGCATAATAGTCATTACAAATATTAAATCAAAACTAGAAACACTAGAGCTTCCACCACCTACAATCTCACAACCCTTAGGCCGCCACCATCTCCACCTCACGACACTTGTAAGACCCATTTCTTATGTTTTAAAAATCTTTTGGGCGTTAAAGGGCTCAAGGCCGGCCTACATGTTTTCCCAAGACCATTCCAAACTACTCCTTCACTCACTCATTCAGTCTCCTCACTTGGCAACAACTCACTTTTCTTTCTTCCTTGTTTGAAACAGAAAACTCTACTAGGGCTTAAGCTATTTCTTCCTCTGAGCATATTGAACATTCCCCCTCCACGTAAGCTCTACTAGTTTCTTTATGTTTCTTTTCTGTTCCTAAGTTCTGGTTTCACGTTGGTCCCAGTCATGGTCTCATTTTCGTTCCCATATCTTCTGTTTTCAGGTCCTTAAGCTGGTCCTGGTCTAGGTGCTTGTTCATTAAGGGTTTTATTTTCTCCACGTTAACTTTCAATCAAGGTAAGGGAACCTAGAGTTTTCACATTTTCTTGACGTATCTTTTATGTTTTGGCTCTATTTTATGTTTAAGATGCATGTTCGATGACTATGATTGCATAAGAATTAACCTGGTAGTTATTTGTGTTGATTTTTCAGGTTTGCATATGTGAGCAAGAGTTATCGCTTAAGCGACGAGCTTCTTTTTTTAGCGACGAGTAATCTTGCTCAGGCGAGAAGGTCTCACTTAAGCGAGAACTCGCATAAACCTGTAGTGCTCACTGCTCAAGCTCTCTCTCATGCGAGAATGCCTAGCTTAAGCGCGAGGCTTTTGCCGCTTAAGCGAAAGCTTCTAGTTTGAGCGAGAATGGTGCATGTACGTGCTTTCGTATTGTTCTCTTCTCTGATTTGGTTGTTTGTCTCCATGATTGAGTGATTTACCTTAAAGCATGAAGTATGATGCCTTGTATGTTTCATGTGATATAATGAGACTGAGATTTTGTTGTTCTTGGTATGAAATGAATCACAAATTGGTTGGTTTATTGTGTATTGGAATGAGATTATGATGTTTTGAGATAACATGTGGATTTTGTGTGAGAAACATCGATATGGTATGAGCTAAATGTAATTCCATGAGACTCTTGGTGAGATTTCATGGTGGTGTTGTAGTGTATATAATTAAATAAGGATTCAAGCAAGGTTGCATCCTGAAACTCTAAACAATCAGTTAGTCACATAGAGCAGACTAATTCAAGTGGTGAGAGTAGTAGGAGGTCCTACTTTTTCGCAGGATAATGGGCCTAGATGATCATAGACTAACCTTATGCATGGTAGGGTGAAACCTGTAACATCTAGTTAGATATTACTAATTTAAGTAATAAAAATTAAGAAATATAATGAAAACCTCTTTTATTATACTTCGCTTCCCAAAAACGCAGAAAATTTTAAAACATTTATTAATCAGAAGTTATCCAAAAATTCATAATTTATGAAACTCCAATATAGTATCCAAATTCACAAATTAGTAAAACACAATTTACAAAGTTCATAAAAACAATAATGATAAAACTCCAGTAAAAGCTTTTCCCAGCTAACCCTCTCTCTGATGCTATGTCTCATCAGCACCACCTGCAACATCATTTGCTCCCGTGTAACGCATTACACGATCATCGCCAAACATAAGCAAATAGGGTGAGCTCATAAACAGTTAACATATAAGTTAATAAAAAATCAAGATACACCCATCTATTTTATTCTAGTTAATTCTTGGCCAAGACCTTAATCCCTAAGGCTTTTCAACCTTCACAACACACAATAAGTTAGCCTCGAATTCAGGGTTTATGATGCTCACACGAACCTGCCCACTCGTGGTCCTACCTTTACGAACCTCCCCGCTCGTAGTCTTGCTCTACAAATCTCCCCGCTCGTAGTCTTGCTCTATGGACCTACCCGCCCGTAGTCCAACACACGTGATCCACCAACTACGTACCTCCCCGCACGCAACATCTCTCAAGTGTGAGCACGGAACATACGAACCTACCTCGCTCGTATCCCCACACGAGAGTAACATGATATGAACCTCCCCACTCATATCATCATGTGTTCATCACCATCCATGAACCTACCCGCTCATGGCACAACATCCCCTACTCCAAGTCTCACATCACAACATGATAATGAAAACAAGAAAAGCACATTACACTACACAAGGTATGGTGGAGCTCCAAAGGTGCGTGAAGGACTCCATGGGCAGCGGAAGTTGGATGAAGAAATGGATGCAAGTTTTGAAGGCACTTGCAAGCTATGGAAAGTGAAGGAGGTGATAAGATTTCCTAATCTATACTAGCCTAAGGAAGGTGGCTAGAGGTAGAGAAAGGAAATCTCTAGAAAGGGTGACTCTCAAAGGCAATAGAGGGAGGAATGCTCTCAACTCAATTAGCATCTATTGCATAAAATTTCAAGAGTGTCTACAAATGAGTGAAAAATTGGCTTTTATATGAAGCCATTTACACATGAGAAAGGAGAGCCATTGGATGGAGTGGGTCTTGATCTTGGCCTTAGATCAAGCTTGGAGAAGGAGGCTTGGTCTTGGCCATTAGGTGATGCCTTGGAAAAGGAGGAAGCATTCCTAACCCTTGGATGCTTTGGATCCATGAGGTGTAGGAAGAAGTGTTGACTTCCACTTAGTCCACCTTGGTTTTTCTAATAGCTCATGGCCAAATCTCCTATTGGGCTTAGTCAAGCCCAATTTTATCAATTCAACTACTCATTGTTTGACTTATTATTCTAGAAAGCAAAGCCTATACAATTGGCCAATATTATTGTTATTCTATTGCTCTTTGAGACACCTCTTCAAATCTTCACATCTTCTTTGGCCCATGTGAAGAGTATGAGAAGTCCATGTGGGTTTGGGCCATCTTGAATGAAGCCCAATTTGATCTTTTTTAGCATGCCCCTTGTTATTGGGCCTCTTGATAGGCTTGGGCTTGAAGGTGCATGATGGCCATGGATTGGGCCTTGAGCATGATTTGGGCCTAGGCGTTGCCCAAGCTATAAGCCTTGTTGGGACCACATCAAAGTACATACTTAAGCTGGTCTTAGGGATCCCAACGCTTCCACAAATGTGCCCTCTTATGGTCAAACTCTACGAACCTCCTCGCTCGTAGTCCAACTCTACAGACTTCCCCGCTTGTAGTCAAACACACGTGATCCACCAGCTACGAACCTCCCCGCTCGCAGCATCTCTCAAATGTGAGCATGGAACATACGAACCTACCTCGCTCGTATCCCCACGCGAGAGTAATAGGATATGAACCTCCTCGCTCATATCATCACGTGTTCATCACAAGTCATGAACCTACCCGCTCATAACAACATCAAGCATATCCCAGACCAGGACCAACACAACAAGCCATGCAAAACATATCACAACGCACCCTGTCACTACACCATCGCCTAGCTTAGCCTAAGCGTTGCTAGGCGAAATGGTAGTACAGACCGCTTGGCAGTTCCACATCACCGTTGGGCGCCACAACTCACAAGACATCCTTGTTTCCTACCATCGCCTGGCGGTCCACTCTACATCGCCACATTCCTCTCTTTTATAATTCATATATACTTACATCTTAAATCAATTCCAACACACACTTTATTTTCCCCTTCTCATTTTCCCAACCCTTTGCATGCTTACAATTCACATACCCCACAAAAGACACAATCAAAGCTATATACTTATTCCGCATGCCCTCACAATTTTCATTACATTTAAGGTATGATTATCATGTTCCCATACTTCCCCAAAACCCGTCATGATCATGCAACACTCAGTCATAGTGATATCATCAATAGTAGCCTTTTTCACACACTTATAACATCATACATTCGAGCTAACATATATAAGTTCATATATTCCTCATGTCTTAGCAAGCACTACCAAAAACATACTCATCAATCACACATCTATATATTTATATATATATATATACATTCACCAATCAAGGCCATACCAACACTTGAGAACACTTAATCATCCATTAGTAATCATACTATTAGGAAATTCAAACAACCAATCATGCGTGACGTATATCTCTAGCTACTGTCCTCCAAATCAAATCTCCACCGTTAACAATGAAGAACTACACGTTATGGACCTCTTGTCAAAATTTCACCTAAATCGGATGGTTAACGAACTGGAAAATGCAGTGTTACGAAAACTGCGCAAACTAGAAAGAAAAGATGGCCTAGCGCCCAAAAGTGAGGAAGGTGGCGCCTGGTGGGACTATACTACCGTCGGGCAGTTCTTGCTCCACGAAAAATAGCGTTTTTCGTGAATTAGAACACCACACATCACTGGTATGGCGCCTGGCGGTAACCAATATGTCGCCGGGCGGTTCCTGCTGTTCCAAGAATCCCAACATTCTTCTTTGCACCTGCGAACCTTAACCCATTCACAACAACTCTGAGTTCAACCAATTTATGACTCTATAGTATACAATTCCATCTTTTAGTATTGCAATTCATTCTCTAACACTTCCCATACCCGAATTCATTCACATTTTCCACTTAGATTAGTGTCATTTTAAAAATCCCCAATTCATCAACCCTAAGAAAACCTTCATGCAATCTTCTTCTCAATTAAACCCCAATTCCACGAATTTCCAATGAAATACGATGTTTAATCATTCATAAAGATTAGAACGCGATTTTTCTCCAATCAAAAACCTCCAAGAACTTGTGAAACATCAAAATCGAGCCAAAAGTGGCTCGCGTCGCCTGGCGGGTATTCGTCACCGCTAGGCCCTTCATAAAACCTAGACAACTGGGTACACCAACAAGTGTCGCCTGGCGGTTAAGCCCGTGCCGCCAAGCAGTTCCGTCTCTAGAACCCCCAATTACCCAGAAACATGATGAGTCGCCTGGTAGTGATTCATCACCCGCCAGGCGATTTCTGGAAAATTGTAGAAAACACGAAAATACATGAAATAGCAGAGTACATGCATTCAAATTCTCATACATTTCATACAAATAACAACACGAAATAAAAGATTCGGTTCCAACTCCCCTAACCTGGATAATTCTTGCCCACTTGGAAGAATTAGGACTTCTCTTGTGCCACCACTAGTCCAGCCTTGGACTTCTCTCAATGCACTTCATGCTATGCTAAATTCCCCTCAAAATCACCTTCAGACTCTCTCCCTCACTGCCAAATTCGTGTGCCCTTTTTGCTCCATCACTTTTTCTCTCTTTCTTCTCCAAAAACCAACTTAATTAGACCATTAACTAAGCCTTAATGCTTGTTAATGTGATGAAAACGAAAATGGCTTTGAAGGTGGAGTTTATGGCCATTCAAAGACCATTAGTGGCTGCCTCCCCAACTCCCTACCCATCTTGCATATGGGGTTTCTCTCCCCTTTCATATTCTTGCCAAAAGAAAATTTGGCAAAAAAGAAAGTTTAATTCATTCTTAGCAAGGTTTGAACCCACAACCATTCAATCACAAGGTAAGTGCGCAACCAATTCATATTTCGTGATAATTCCTATAATTTTAGGATTAATTTATCACTAATCACATCCAAACATAACATTCAAAATAATGCACTTATTAAAATAACACACAATTTAGCACACACAGGACTTGAACCCAAGTCCTCTCACAACAACCAAGTATTCTCAACCAATTGAGCTAATACTTTTCCACGTCATAACAATTCGCATTAAATACCATAAGGGCTCCTACTACCGGCATTTATTAAATAATTATTTATTTAATTATTTAATTTTCTCGGGTCTTGGCAATGGTTTTGCAGAGCAGTAGAGGTAACCACAAGTGCAAGCATATAGTGAATCCAATCTCTTTATATGTATAATCGAGTTAGAGGGCCTTTATTGTTTGTCATCACATGCCTAGTGTGCTGACTGAAATGATTGTTTAAAATCTGCTTGTTTAGATATATATGTATGATGAAAATTATTTTTTTTCTCTTTGTTTAGCTTTTTCATTTTGCAATAATCATCAAATTTTTTGTGTGAGCAGAAGTGGGAACCCCTGGTGATCATAGTGATGATGAGAATGTTGCACTCTAGTTAAGCATGGGTTGGATCATGCTCTTTGGAGCATCTTTTGGGGTACTGATGCCTTTGTAGTTTCTTGCTCTATGAGAAAATTTCAAGTTTAAACTAGTTTGTGTTTAAATCTTGTTGATGACATTGTTATGTGTCTTAGTTTTCTTTTTAGTATATTATGGATGACTATATACTTTATGTCGCGTGCTCTATTTTATATTATAATCATGTGATGCTTCGTTTATTAGAATTATTCTATTAAATTGGGATGTCATAGCACCAGATTTGCTCGGACCACCACATCGACAATGCACTTACAATCACTGTTCCTAAACCTGAAATCCTCAACGCGACATCTGTTAGAAGCAAAAACTGGTGGTGTAGGCATATTCAACCAAAAATAAAGAAAAAAGTAAGAAAATACCATGAAATCGTAGGGTTAAACAGTGACGACAAGGACGACAAAGTGAAAATTTGTTGGTGGAACAATTGTGACAGAAAAGTGGCACCCACTATTGTTGATTTTGCGAGAGGAAGAAGAAAGGGGAATAATGCAATCTGATTCAATTTGGAGGTTTCTAGCCTAGCTTTCTACCTCAGTTCTAAGAAAAATTGGGGCATAAAGTCCAAAAATGTCCATAACATTGCACATTCAAGAGTGAATTTACAGGGGGGAGACATCTCTATTTATAGCCTAAGATGTCTCCTAATTTGGAGATGCAAAACCCTAAAAATCCTAACTTGGCTATCTTGAAGACCAAGCCAAAAATCCTCTTCAATAGGAAAAAGACATGTGGCCACTCAAGAAGGTGGGAATACTCTCCATTCCTAGAGTGCCATGTGCCCACTCAAGAAGGTGGAAAAATACTCTCCATTTCTATAGTGCCATGTAGCCACTCAAGATGGTAGAAAAATACTCTACATTCCTAGAGTGCCATGTGGCTTGATCATGCCTTCTTTGTTTACCTAGATGCAACTCGACCTAGACTTTTGTAATTAGGTCTCATGGATCCAATTGCAAAATCTAGGTGAATTATGATCCAAAACTACTTCTAAAAATTTATTTTGAAAGCATGGCCTAAAAAATTGGTCCAATTGAAAACTATCTAAAACACGTCCATATCTTTACTTCTTCCTTGGCCTATGAAAATATCATTTAAATCCCATGGGGCTCTTGAAGGTCCATCTCTTGTTGTATCCTTCTTAGCATGCTTCTAGTGATTGGGCCTTTGGTTGGCCCCAATCAACATCTCCTCCCCTTTAAAGAGGATTTGTCTTCAAATTTGGAGGGTCGTTCGCGTTAGCATACTCACCTATAAAAGGAATTAAGTCAGCCACATTGAAGGTGGCATGCACCCCATATTCCTTGGGAAGGTCCAATTGATATGCATTAATGTTTGCCTTCCTTAGGATTTAGAAAGGACCATCTCCACGATGGTTAAGTTTGGATTTCCTTTGGTTAGGAAATATTTCTTTTCTTAAATGAAGCCAAACAAGTCTCCCTCATTAATAATGACCTCTCTTCTCCCCTTATTATTGTACTTAATGTATCTCTCAGTTTGTTGTTATATTTGTTTGTTTAATCTGTTCATGCAAATCCTTGACAAACTTAGACTTAGAAACCCCTTCTTTATGAACAAAACCAAAGGTGTCAATGATTAAACCCATATACAACCTCAAAAGGAGATATTTCAGTAGTTCTGTGAACTACTCTATTATATGAAAACTTTATATAGGGAAGGTACTCATTCCAAGATTTATGATTACCCTTCAAGATTACTCTTAAAAATGTCGACAAGGATCTATTAACTATCTTTGTTTGCCCATCTGTTTGTGGGTGACAAGTGTAAGAAAAGTGATAGAAAAATTTAACTTAGTCCCTAATCTAGACCATAAGGTCCTCCAAAAGTGACTAAGGAATTTAGTATCCCTATCAAACACAATAGTGTGTGGTAATCCATGGAGTAACCACATTTCTAAAGAACAACTTTGTTATATTTCTTGCATCATCAATCATATGCCAAGGTATAAAATGAACCATTTTATTAAAATGATTCACTACCACAAAGATAGAATCAAACCCCCTATCAGTTCTTGAAAGCCCTAGGACAAAGTCCATTTTTATGTCCTCCTAAGGGGTAGAAGCAATAGGCAACAAAGTATATAGACCATGAGGCATTGCTTTAGACTTTGTTTGCAAACATGTAATAAACTTATAGTAATACCTTTGGACATCCTTCTTCATATGGTGCCAATTGTTTTTCTTTAAGCATACTTAGAGTCTTATTTGCACCAAAATGCCCCACAAGTCCCCCTTCATGCATTTCTTTGATATGGAGTTTTCTATGTGAACCTTGGGGAATGCAAACTTGTCCTTCTGTAAACAACTAACCATTATTCCCATAGAGTCCTCCTTGGGACCTTTTCAATCAATTTTGATAAATGGTGGAGAACTAAACATCTTGTGAATATAATTCATCCATGTTTTCAAATCCAAGTATTTTGGCTCTAAGTTTCACAAAGAATGTGTGCCTTCTTGATAAATCACCAACCACTATATATTTTTTTCTTGCCCTTCTTATATTTGACTACATAGGGAATTTTCTCAAGATACTCCATCCATTTAGCATGCCTTTTTTTGAGCTTGTGTTGACTCTTCAAATATTTAAATGACTCATGGTCACTACAAAATAAAAAACTTCTTGGAAACAAGATAATGCTCTCGAGTTTGAAGAGCCCTCAAGTGCATACATTTCTTTGTCATAGGTGGGATAATTGACAGAAGCGCCATGAATTTTTTTATTAAAATATGCAATAGGATGGCCTTCTTGCAATAATACCACACATATGCCAATCCATGAGGCATCACATTATAGTTCAAAGGTTTTTGCAAAGTTTGGCAATGCTAATGATGTTTCTCATGGTTTGTTATTCTTGTGGATGAGCCAACATCGCTAACAGGTTACCTAGGGTTTTAAAAACCTTTGGAATAGCGCAACTTACCGAAGACTTACAAAACCCCTGGTAATGCCTAGGGTTTAAAAGCCCTGGTATTGCTTGGGGTTTGAAACGCCCAGTACGGCAAGCGGTTTGAATTCCCTACTATGTCAATAGTCAACTTTAAATATTTTTCATTCATATTTTCCTTTTTTTGTTTCAAGTTTTTTATAATACATAAATTCTGAAAAAAAACGAAAAAATATAAAAGGAAAGGATTTTAGACTTTTGGTATTTATAATTTGCATATGACATTGAAATTGAAATTAAAATTGAACATCTTAATTTCCTAAGACACTCCCAAAAGTCCAAGAGTTGAAATTGAACATCTTAATTTCATCAAAAGTTGCGTAACCGCTACATGGAAAAGCACATTCGGGTTTAGACCACATTACAACTTATTTTACTTTTCTAAGAAAACTCATCTCCATATTTTCTTCATCAGTGTTCCATTTCCCTCTCCAACATTTTCACAACCTGCCTTATTTTTTGTCTAATGCTAGGTTGTGAATTTTAACACAACAAACCCAAATGAAACAATATTCTAGCTTCCTCTGTCTTTTATCCCCATTTAGCCTTTAACCTTTCATCAACAGTAATTTGCAATTGGCCTTGTCCATTAGAGACATTAACCAATTAATAAGACCTTGTTTATGTTCTTCAATTGATATTTGTAACAGCCCTTTCGGGATGCCACTTTGAATTAAATGAAATAACCAAATTACTCTAATATCATCCTAATAAAATAGGAAATTTTCAAAAACTTTATTTAAACACATTTCAAAATTCAAAACTGAACCAAACTAGTATAAGCCGTCAAATGGAAACTTATTACAAATTTATCCAATTTAAAATTTATAAAATTCTCAAACTATTACATATTATTTCAAAAAAACAATTCCAAGTGCTGTCCAAAATTCCTATAATCTTTCCCCACAAGACTCCTCACAGCTATGCTTCTCCATTTGCATATGTATCAACATCTACTCCTGTATAGCACAAATTATATGATCATCGCAAAACCACAAAAAATACAAGGGTGAGCTAACGATAATAAACATCATATATCAAACTATTATATTCATGAAACTCCCCAAGCATAATTATCAATACTCATACAACGCATCACTAACACATATTACCACTAAGTAATATCAACAAACAGTATGTCATTCTCTCATAACTAACCACCACCTTACCTGAGCACCATCGCATCTTGGAAAGGACTTTTCCTTGTTTGCATAGACTTACAAGCAAAAACTCCTCTACCAAACTCACAAAAGCCATCTAGGTAGAAGCACATACATATAGACATATATATCATACCTCATCACATAAAGTTGACCATACATCGTTGACATATCATATGCGTTCATCATACAATAACACCACCATTTCATACCATACTTGTCTCATCATCATAAAACCTCAAAAAAAAAAAACAACAACATTTTATTTGGTAAACAACACAACATTTCATTTTGTAAACAATAACATTTTAATTGAAAAACAACAATAACAATTTTATTTGAAAAAAATAGTTGCATTTTAATTGAAAAATAGCAACAACATTTTAATTTACAAATAGTAGTAACATTGTAATTGGAAAATAGCAACAACATTTTGTTTTGTAAACAATAATTGCATCCAACATACATCTCAAACCCCACATGCACTAACTCAAACTCATGTATTCCAAACCAAATACATGAAAATCACATTCCATAACATCAATTCATGCCATCAAAACCCAATTTTTACAAGCAATGTCATATAATGAAAGCTATAAGCAATGTCACAAAATGAAATCTAGTTAAAATTGCATTCTGCCAACTCTGACCTTTTCTTACTATTTTGCTTATAACGTTTTGTACAAAATCTCTAAATGATTTGATTCTTTTTCCTTGGATTCTAGACTCAATTATCTTTAATTATGCTACTAGAACATATAATTTTTAGAGTTCAGTACAAGTTGTAGTTTAATTTGGAAAATTCCAAACAAATTTAAAAAATAGTGCTAGCGTCACACACCGATATTTGTTACAGTTTTACTCATAGTGTTTTCTACAAATGTTCAATTAAGGTGATTCTATTTGGGTTGAAAAATAGACTTAAATATCTTTAATTTTAGTACTAATACATTATTGTTGGAGCCCTAAGATGTTTGCACTTCATATTCGAAAATCAAAATGATTCCAACATCCATAACAATTTACTACTCTAGTGTCTTCTCACTATTTTATTTATTACCTTTTCCATAAATAGCCAAATGAGCTTATTCTTTTTGGGTTAGAAACTAGACTTTAAGAGATTTAATGTCAATACTCGTACGCATTTTTTATGTTAGAAGATGAACCAAAATTTACTAAGCTAGAGATAAAAACAACAAAACTAATTCAATTATAGCTAGAAGAAGCAATGCATTCACAAAAACGTTCATACACATCATGTTTCCACAAAATAACAACAACTACCATGCCTCCAAACCCATACATGATCAACCAAACCTCAAACCCATCATAGAAAACATTAATTGTCATAACCCATATGAAACATCATATGATACTACAATGATAATAGTAGAAAAACGAAAATTGTTTTCAAATTTGTGAAAAGGACATATCATACCACCAATACCACTATTCAAAAGAAGAATTTGTGTTCAACCATGCACAACCCATAGAGATATCAACACAAGCTTAGAAAAACTATTCAAAAACACAAGAACAGCTAAGGTTGGTTCCCCTTACGTTGAGTCCTTGATCAAAAAGCTCTTCTTCAACAGAAAATTTCTTGCTCTACCAAGGTGTTATTTCTTCCATCCTTATTCATATCCTGCCTTCTAAGAACGTTTGACCACTATTTTTCGCAACTGACGTGCCCTCCTCTCACTTACAATGTGTCTCTAAAATTCAGCAGTAGTCTTTTGTTCTTTCTCTAAACTGAAGTTAGTCATTCCCTCCTTTAGGCTTTCAACCCATAAAAAAAATTGACGTAGCTAAGGTTCGAACCCACATCCTTAAAGGATTACCAAGCACTTCATACCAACAAGCTAACACATGTTTCTTCTCAACCACAATCACAAACAAGCACTACAATACAAAATCACATATAAGCATACTTTTAAATTAATTACTTAAAATAAAATGCACATACAGGAATTGCACACATGAACCTCAACCTCAACCAAAGGCTCTCAACCAACTACGCTACACTTCACTTTTATTTATGTCATTACTTATTAATTTAAATAATATTCTTCACATCATATCACCACTCTTGGAAATATAATTAGATTTTGTTGTAATATAAGGTTTGTAGTTAATGATAGTATGAAAGTTAGTTGTTTAGTTTTATGCATTTATATAATTATTTTTGTTTAATTAGTTTGTGGGATAGTGAAAAAAAAGTGTAAATTTGACTTCAAAATAAAAGAAGACAAAGTTAATGATGAAAAATGAAATTAAATTTGAATATGAAAGTTAAATAATATGGATACCCATGTCTATTATTGTCTTTTCAATTCCGAATTTTTGAACTCTAAGTTGAATTTGGACATTATATGACAAGCACTACACTAAAACCATACCATCTCCTTCTTAACCATCTATATTTGACCGAACCCAAAGAAACTTGAAGTAAATTTTTAGCATACGTTGAGGTTGGATTAGTAACTAGGTAATGTTGGATAAATAAAATTAAGTAAAATGGACAATTGCGATCAGATTTGGATAATGGGTTGGAATTTGATGGATACCCGATTCAACACGAATTTATATTTTAATAACTATAAATTTGTAAATATATTTTGCTAAAATTTAATGGTAGGTTATATAAAATCATAGTCCATTATTAAAATTATACATGTCATTTTTTTAGTTAAAGATTCACTATATTTATATCATTTATTCAAAATAAAAAAATTATTAAAAAAGTTAATTTAATATAAATTCGTAATTTGAAAAGTCAGACCGAATCAACCCACATCCCGAACAACTCGAAACAGATTAACCCGATAAATTAAATGATTGGATATAAATTTTAAATTATTATGTTCGGTTTATACTAGATTGGTCATGTTGGATCCGAATCCAATCCATCCTAATTGATGCTTACCCGTAGTTGTTCTTATATAAGTCAACGACAGATCTTCAACAAATATTTTGAGGTATCGAAATCTTTATATAAATGTGTAAAAAAATTATGGGGTGCCAAAATATATAAAATATATAAAAATTTTAAATAAATACTTAAAATTATATTTTAATTTATTTATATATATATATGGGTGGTGGGGCACAATCCCTATGCCTCTACTAAGATTTCTCAATGATATCAATTATCATACGTATATTTAAGTGAGGCGTGAAGTATGCTTAAGTTCCTTATCCACTACAATCAACAAAGTCCCGTGATATTAATTCATTACTTGAAAAATGAAAAGATATGTTATAAGATGTAAATAATTTTTTCTTAAACACCGTCCACAACATAAGGATGAGTAACATATTGCGTAATTGTACTTGACACACTTTAGTGTACATATTGTATCATGATTATAGCCCAATTCCATTAAAGAAGCCTTCTATTAATCTATTCATGATTTTTTGTAGATCATTGAATAACTCATAGTTATTATTTCCTATTGATGGCGAATTTCGATAAAATTTGTTGTCCTGATCGATGTGATATTGCTTTATCATAATCATAATAGTCTTCTTTGTATTGAAGCAGGTCCATTTTGATAGATCAAATATAATATTTTAGCCTACTCAACTAAATCACTGAAATTGTTGGATATACCAATATATCCATGTGCCACATATAAAAATAATATGGAAAAATGTTTTTTTGTGTAGTGGGAGAAATAGACACTAAGTAGTAAAAACACATACCTTTTAAGTATTACTAAGTATTTTTTTGTTGGCAAATTTTTTTTTGTTGAGAGTGGGATTTGAACCCACACCCTTTCGGACCAGAACCTTAATCTGGTGCCTTAGACCAACTCAGCCATCTCAACTCTGATTTTAAATCTCAACTTTGGGTTTCACAATTGTTCTTGATTATGGTTTTGTCATGTAAGAATTCAAAAGTAGAGTTCGTAATGAAAGTTGAACAATTTCTATATGGAATAATAACACTTTGCAATTGCTACGAAAACTTTATATATAACCTTATTCAGCATTAATTAATATTAAAATGTGATGGCCTTGATTTTGATTGATGGATATCATCTTGAGGCACAAGTATATGGTATGGTCGTGGTTTAAAATCAGAGTCACAATTACTCCATCAAATTAAATACAAAGTTCCACTTTTTATTAATAACATTCAATTTCTCATCAAATTTTTCATCCAAGTATACATTTGGTCATAATTTTAAAAATTATAATAAAACAAGAACTGAAACTTAGATTTTCTTTAAAGTTTTCTACACTACAAAAAGAAAAGTACAAATAAGCATATTTGAACATACCTGGAACTCTCTAACCTACAAATACTCCTCTTAAATATAAAAGAATCATAAAATAACTAAATCCAACCAAACATCAATTCATCAATGAGTTAAACCAAAAACGGAGTTTAGAATTAATCCAAGGAACTTTAATTTTAGTATCTATTTTCCTTTTGATTACTCATGGAAACTAAAATAAAAGACGGGGGAAACTGTACAATTTTCTATCTAGTCTAAAATGACAACTAAAACTAATGCAAAGAAGCTGAATAATGCAAATAGATAAGATAAAATTCTGACAATGTTCACACGATATGTTATAAACAAAATGCTAGACTCAATGCATAATTGGTGTTATAATGATGTATGATGAATGGTTTTGATCCTAATTATGCCTCAAACAAGGTAAAAATGCATATTACGTAATTATTTGGTAAAATGACTACAAGAAACCCTAACTTTCACTAGGTGTTTGATGACATGCCTATATAAGATGAAACTACGAATTATGCAAAAACTGAAGAATGGAACCTATTTCAATGATTCTTACTATGCAAGAGATGTATTTAGAAGTATCAAAATACCCAAAAATCTGCAATTCACTATCCAAACCAATATTTGACAACAAAATAGACTAAACTGGTTTATCAAGTTTTACCAACAAATAGGTTTATGCACAAAATGGGTCTGAATGCAAAGCAATGCATGAGCTGAAATGAATAATTAAACATATCTTAAATGATGGCAATTAACTTCTAAAACACAAAATTACTCAAAATTACAAATGCAGAATCAAATCCCTAATTATACCTAAACTAGAAAACCCAACTTCTAAGAATGTGTAAGAATTGGAAAATATGACACTAAGAACAGACTTAATAATGAAAACATGATTCAAATATAGAAACAACGAGGAAACAACATTTAAAACTTGAATTAAAACACAGAAAATAAAAATCCCATGTAAAACTAAAGCATGAACGATGGTGGGAAAAATAACAGAAAAACCTTACTTAATAAAAACACTAAAACATTTCAAAAACATCAATTTCAAAGTAAAATAAGTTTTATAGTTGGAAATCAGAAAATGGGTTGCAAAAACTAAAAAGGTGTAAAATGGGTTTCTAAGTTAGAGTCAAAACTTGAGTTATGATCAATTAAATTTCAATCTTTCCTGCCAACAATTCAGTTCTTAACCATTGAATTAAAGTGGTAACTTTGTACTCCTTAAAACTCAATCTTGAATCCAAAAATCAAGTTCAGTTTAAGTGCAAAGATAAAAAAATCACTTGACCATTACCCAACAATATGCCTCTAAAACAGAATTGGAAAATGGGTTTTGCTTCATCGTATGAAAATTATAAAATGCATAAATTGTAAATGGCAATGTGAATTTAAAAATACATAACTAGAAATTGTAATGAACTGAATGTAAATGAAGAAAAATAAAATTGGGCAAAAAAAGAGAGATTGAATTACATTAAAACTATGAAATAAAACTTGGTTCAAGTTTACAAACACTATGAAGTCATGGTTGTTTTTGCTCACATTGTAGTTTGAACAACCAATAACTTCTAAGTAAAATGCTTTCCCAAACTCAAAAACTAAAACTAAAGAGAACTACGAATGAATGATGTCTAATAATTGTCTTTTTTCCCAAGTTCTGTCAAGGCCTATTACAAAGGCAGAAAACAATGAATTTAGACTAGAAACTCTAAGAGAAATTTCCTATTTTACAACTCCTATAATGAATCTACAACTAACTAGGCACCTAGGTAAAACAAGTCTTCAACTCTCCATAATCTAAATTGTAATAGGTTACTCCTTTTGCAAGAATTTGTCTAGTTGACTTCTAACTTGCCGTAACAGGTCACCCTCCTCTACCCAATGGGTTCATGCATTTAGGTCACTACTTTGTAAGTATTGAAATGGTTGAAATGCTAAGAAGGGAGGTTGAATTGGCTAATTAAAAAATAAGGTAACTTTTAAAAGCCTAAAAGATTTTTAACTTCAATAAGAGTAATCACGAAATGAGAATGCAAAAGTTACAAGACTGTACACTTTTAACCAATAAAAAAACAGAGACAAACGATTGATTTCATTAAACAAATACATTACTGATAGATTAGACATGACTACTAGAACTAGATCCAACCTACAGAGCATAATGCTATTCGCATTTAACATTTCAAAATGATAGAAAGATAAGATCAAATTGTCTTTCCTGAATTTGGGAATTACATTAGAATAGTAGAATTGAACTTATGTTTTACAATACTTGGTATATTCCTACTTTAGAATGGTATATTTCTTCTCTATGATATAAAGATAAGATCAAATTGTCTTTCCTGAAATTAATGTTGCCTTCACGTCTTGTATTTTTAGTATTCGCTAGAAACTGTTGAGTAATGCGCGAATTTTCTCTTAAAGGGTTGTCACGGGAATCATTAATGTCTATCATACTTTTGTGAAAAATGAATAGATAACTTCTTGCAAACTATTTTATGTTATTGGAATAAATGTATCGTTGGCCATTTTAATTCATACATCTAGTGATTTTTGGTATTTAAAGATTTACGCAATTTGTTATGAAAAGCACAATAAATATTTTTCCTTCTTCTTGTAACTTTGCTTTGCTCTTTATGTTTTTGTCACTTGTGTAAATTTTCCTTAAGAAAAACAATATATTCTTGTTTTTTCTTAATCACTTCGACGAATTTTACCTAACTGAAAATTACCATCTAGTATGATTTGTTCATATCTATAACTCCAACTTTACTTTTCACTACATCATAGGGGAAGAGAAAAGAGGAGATAACAATTGTGATGCACATAGCATTTTTGTTTCATACTCTTAAGTGCTTTTGGAAATTACAACCATCACTTGGAGTAAAGAATGTTATTTACTTTTTCATTATGTCTATTTTATTATTTAGAACAATGATATTGTAATGAATTATTAATTATAAGTTTTACGTTTTGTCATTTATATTATTTGATATTAAAGTTATAAATTTGTTCTTTGATCTTTTATGCAATATATAAATGCCAAAAACCTAAAATTTTTGCCTTTTATAATTTATGTTATTAAAAAATATATAACAAACAAAACAAGAAATCTCAATTAAAAATATTCAAAGTTTTTAACATAATGGAAGGATTCACTTGCAGCATGGTGGATTAATAGTACTAGGGGTTTTTTGAAACCCCAACCAATATCGGGGGTTTTTCCAAACCCCAGCAAATACTAGGGGTTTTTGAAACCCCAGCAAGTACCAAGGGTTTTTCAAAACCCCAACCAGCATTAGGTTTGAAACCCCAACCAATGCCGGGGGTTTTGTAAACCTCCGATAATTTGTGCTAGTTCCGGAGGTTGCTAAAAACCCTAGTAATCCATTACCGATGTTAGTTCTTCTAGGGGAATGACAAACCCCTAGTAAAGCCCTTAGCGGGGGTTAAAATCCCCAGAAATACCAAATATAACCCCCACTACAAAAACTTATTTTTGTAGTCTCACCAATATTTTTATTAAAATATATTTTTTAATATATTATATCAATCAAATCTCTTACAAACTTTCACAAAAATTACTTCCAAATATACTCACAATCATATCTAAATCTCTTTAAAAAAACAACACATAATTTATTTTCAAATCCATTCAAACTCATTCACTTTCTCTCTCAAAATCATCTCTCAAATGAAGACAGCATAAAAGAACATAACCTTAGGAGCTAAATTCTCTTGTGTGGAAAAGGTCTATATGAGAAGTGGTGGAGTAATGCAATATCAAAGTAAAATATTTAAGTTGCATAACACTCAGAGCATTACAAATAAAATTTAATTTCTCTACTAGATTTTGTGTTGTACCTTTAAAATATATTCATAATCACTAATTTTAAAATTTTAAAATATATTAAAAAATTAAAATATCATTCCACAGTGCATTTTTAAAAAAATAGTATAGAATAACACAAAAAAAATAGTAAAAAGTCGTAACCCTTGCAAACATGCTTAAAATTTCACTCCCAAGAAACTAAATTACAGCAAACAAATCCACTTACACTGAAAAAAGAAGATCCAATTTTGGCCACTTTTGAAATCAATTCCATTAGTGCACAATAATTCAGGTTTAGTTCGGGAAATAGTTTAAGCAAAGGTTGGCATTTAAATTAAAATCCAATTTACTGCACGAAAAACATCAAAACGGACCACTTGCTTTTTAAATAATTTTAAAAGTTTTTTGAATTGAAAGTCTTGAAACTTGCAAAGTAAATTAACTATTTGCCTAGGAAATTTCAAAAGCTGCAGAACAGATTTCAGACATTGAAAGTCGCATTTTATTAAGGAAAATGATATGCTGACCCCTTATTTTGACTCCATAAGTGACTCCATGACGTGGCATGCACAGGTGAAAATAATTTTTTAAATTAAAATTAATTTTTGTGAACCATTTTACTCCACACGTGGCTTGTAGCGGATAGTGGGGTTGGGCGGGTCATAATCGGGTCAGAAGGCATTTTGGATAGTGGGTTTGGACGCGTCTTAATTGAAAGGGTAGGAAATTAGGGTTTCGTGTGGAGAGTGGGAGCAAAAACGACTTTTCGGGAGAAGAAAGAAAGAAAGGGAAAACCCGTTCGAAAGGAGAAAGGAAGAAAGGAGAAAGGAAGAAAGGAGAAAGGAGAAAGGATAAAGGAAGAAAGGAGAAGACGAAGAGAGAAGACGAAGAAAGAAGACGAAGAGAGAAGACGAAGGGAGAAGACGTTCCTGCCAGATTTAGGGCTTTTTTTCGTCTCCATTGTTGGATTCTTGTTCGTGAAAAACGAGAAAAGGGAAAAGAAAGAAAGAAAGGGAAAACCCAGTCGAAAGGAGAAAGGAAGAAAGGAGAATACGTGTATTGTAGTGAGTCGAAAAAGACGAAGGGAGAAGACGAAGAGAGAAGACGAAGGGAGAAGACGTTCGTATGTATGTTAGGGTTTTTCTTCGTCTCCATTGTTGGATTCAGCTTCGTAGTTCGTAAGTATGTTTTTTTTTATCTGGGTTTCTCCACTACGGCAACAGGTTTGTGGTATTTTTTTTCCAAAGTCGTGGTTATGGGTTTTTTGGTTAAGGAACTGAGATTTTTTTTGGTTTTCGCCAGCATAGTCAAGTGAGTTATTGTTTAAAGACAAATTTAACATCTATCTTGTACAGGTGAATGACCACAACACTGTAATCCTCGACGAAGCTTGCGAAGTTAGGGTTTGTGGTGCTTTCAGTTGTTCGATTCAGGCAGTGGTTGGTATGTTTGTGTTATTTTTCCTTTTCTGTGATTTTGGTGCTTTGATAGATGCATGAATACTAGTTTTGTAACTAGGTTGATGAAATCTGTCTTATTTTATTGTGATGACCTGTTTGCTGACAAGTGATGACCTGTGATGCATTTTGTGCAATAATGTGTTAATCAATGTTTTTTAAATTCGTAGCAGTCAATAGTTGTGGTTTCAAACCCAAGTGGATTAAAGTTGTAGGATTTATTGATGATGACTTGTGTGCATCCAAGTGATGAGTTGTGTTGCATTTTTTGCAATCATGTGTGTTGACTCAATGTTTTTAACTTGCATACTATTTTATTGGTTGATTCTGTTTGGATAATGTGAGTTAATTTGTAAATATTCCTTAGATGTGTGGTTTCATTGGCAACTAGAGTACACTTGTTTGATGTATGACTAATGACCTGTGTGCTCATAAGTGATGACCTGTGTTTTATTTTTTGGAACCATGTGGTATGAATCAATTTTTTCATGTTTCATTTGATAGCACTGATTATGGGGTGATTAAATCATGGGTAATATGCAGGTGATTAAGTAAGGGTAATATGCATTCATACGTAGTTATCTGTTTGATGTGGTTTCAAACCCAAGTGGAATAAAGCTGTAGGATTTATTGATGATGACTTGTGTGCATCCAAGTGATGAGTTGTGTTGCATTTTTTGCAATCATGTGTGTTGACTCAATGTTTTTAACTTGCATACTATTTTATTGGTTGATTCTGTTTGGATAATGTGAGTTAATTTGTAAATATTCCTTAGATGTGTGGTTTCATTGGCAACTGGAGTACACTTGTTTGATGTATGACTGATGACCTGTGTGCTCATAAGTGATGACCTGTGTTATATTTTTTGGAACCATGTGGTATGAATAATTTTTTCATGTTTCATTTGATAGCACTGAATAGTTGATTATGGGGTGATTAAATATGGGTAATATGCAGGTGATTAAGTATGGGTAATATGCATTCATACGTAGTTATCTGTTTGATGTGGTTTCAAACCTAAGTGGAATGTAGTTGTAGGATTTATTGATGATGACTTGCGTGCATCCAAGTGATGAGTTGTGTTGCATTTTTTGCAATCATGTGTGTTGGCTCAATGTTTTTAACTTGCATACTATTTTATTGGTTGATTCTGTTTGGATAATGTGAGTTAATTTGTAAATATTCCTTAGATGTGTGGTTTCATTGGCAACTGGAGTACACTTGTTTGATGTATGACTGATGACCTGTGTGCTCATAAGTGATGACCTGTGTTATATTTTTTGGAACCATGTGGTATGAATAATTTTTTCATGTTTCATTTGATAGCACTGAATAGTTGATTATGGGGTGATTAAATATGGGTAATATGCAGGTGATTAAGTATGGGTAATATGCATTCATACGTAGTTATCTGTTTGATGTGGTTTCAAACCCAAGTGGAATGTAATTGTAGGATTTATTGATGATGACTTGCGTGCATCCAAGTGATGAGTTGTGTTGGATTTTTTGCAATCATGTGTGTTGACTCAATGTTTTTAACTTGCATACTATTTTATTGGTTGATTCTGTTTGGATAATGTGAGTTAATTTGTAAATATTCCTTAGATGTGTGGTTTCATTGGCAACTGGAGTACACTTGTTTGATGTATGACTGATGACCTGTGTGCTCATAAGTGAAGACCTGTGTTATATTTTTTGGAACCATGTGGTATGAATAATTTTTTCATGTTTCATTTGATAGCACTGAATAGTTGATTATGGGGTGATTAAATATGGGTAATATGCAGGTGATTAAGTATGGGTAATATGCATTCATACGTAGTTATCTGTTTGATGTGGTTTCAAACACAAGTGGAATGTAGTTGTAGGATTTATTCATGATGACTTGTGTGCATCCAAGTGATGAGTTGTGTTGCATTTTTTGCAATCATGTGTGTTGGCTCAATGTTTTTAACTTGCATACTATTTTATTGGTTGATTCTGTTTGGATAATGTGAGTTAATTTGTAAATATTCCTTAGATGTGTGGTTTCATTGGCAACTGGAGTACACTTGTTTGATGTATGACTGATGACCTGTGTGCTCATAAGTGATGACCTGTGTTATATTTTTTGGAACCATGTGGTATGAATAATTTTTTCATGTTTCATTTGATAGCACTGAATAGTTGATTATGGGGTGATTAAATATGGGTAATATGCAGGTGATTAAGTATGGGTAATATGCATTCATACGTAGTTATCTGTTTGATGTGGTTTCAAACCCAAGTGGAATGTAGTTGTAGGATTTATTGATGATGACTTGCGTGCATCCAAGTGATGAGTTGTGTTGCATTTTTTGCAATCATGTGTGTTGACTCAATGTTTTTAACTTGCATACTATTTTATTGGTTGATTCTGTTTGGATAATGTGAGTTAATTTGTAAATATTCCTTAGATGTGTGGTTTCATTGGCAACTGGAGTACACTTGTTTGATGTATGACTGATGACCTGTGTGCTCATAAGTGATGACCTGTGTTATATTTTTTGGAACCATGTGGTATGAATAATTTTTTCATGTTTAATTTGATAGCACTGAATAGTTGATTATGGGGTGATTAAATATGGGTAATATGCAGGTGATTAAGTATGGGTAATATGCATTCATACGTAGTTATCTGTTTGATGTGGTTTCAAACCCAAGTGGAATGTAGTTGTAGGATTTATTCATGATGACTTGTGTGCATCCAAGTGATGAGTTGTGTTGCATTTTTTGCAATCATGTGTGTTGACTCAATGTTTTTAACTTGCATACTATTTTATTGGTTGATTCTGTTTGGATAATGTGAGTTAATTTGTAAATATTCCTTAGATGTGTGGTTTCATTGGCAACTGGAGTACACTTGTTTGATGTATGACTGATGACCTGTCTGCTCATAAATGATGACCTGTGTTATATTTTTTGGAACCATGTGGTATGAATAATTTTTTCATGTTTCATTTGATAGCACTGAATAGTTGATTATGGGGTGATTTAATCATGGATATTGTGATTTCATTTTAAATTATATGTTTGATGAAATTATGTATTCAGGTCATAAATATGGCTTCATTCCGTGAGGGAAGTGAATTCAATGTTGACCGCAAGGTATGATAAATTTTGTACTTCAATTTATTTGCAAATTTGTCATGTGAAAAATGACATAACAATTTTTTTTTATTCCAGATCTGTTTTAGGCATTCATGTCGGACCAAATTGATTGGTAGTTTGAATAACAAGTTAACAGATGCGCAAAAATCATTTATCCGAGGAACACCATTTGGATGGATGGTTGAGTTGATAGAGTGTGTTAAAATATCTAGGAATCTTTTGACTCCGTTAATCAGTAGGTGGGTTGAAAGGTTGGGAGGGTTTGACATGAGTGCACAAGTTGTTGGATTTACCTATTTAGATGTATGTCTTGGTCTAGGTTTGAGGGTGGTGGGTGAGAACATTGATTTAAACCAGGAAGGGTTAAATAGTGATTCAAGGAATTTATTTGGAGCTTCCCAAGTTGTTGATATCGACATGGTATATGATTACATCTTGAAACATATTAAAGTGCTTTGTTTAGAGGATTTTGGTAAGCTTTATGTTTTGTTAGCAATTTATCTCCCCAACCTCAACACATGGAATATTTGTGGATGGAGGAACCATCATCTGCAGTATGTCCTCCACATTAGCCGTGTTAGTAGGCTCCATGTTGGGATGCAAATTGGGTCCGAAATTTGTGTTGACATTTGCGTTTGGACTGGAATTTTTACTAGGCTGGGCATCAGTTTCCACATTTTGTTTCACAACATAGTTAAGTCGCACCACAGGCATAGAAGTTTGAACTTCTTCTTCAGTGGGATGAGTGATGTCATACTTGAAAACCTACAAATGTTATAAATGGTTATATTGTGTGACTTAAAGACACGGTATGAATTAAAAAAAAACATATTTGTGTGAAGATTAGTTATTTACCTTGACAATGTTCCTAAGTGTGATGTTGAGGTACCCAAAAGGTCTAAATATAGCAACCTATTGAATCAAAATTCATAAAGTTTAATGAGTAACTGTACAAGAAGAGGAAAAGTAATCAAGAGACATTATTTCATAGTTCACTAACTTCTTTCAACAGTAATACAGAGCCAACACCAATGTCACTACCAAACTCACAATCTGATAGAACTTTATTGTGTAGGCTTGCCTTGGCTGTATCAGTAGGGTCCTGACAGAGTCATTTTACACGTGAGTAATAACTAAATAATGGAGTGCAAGTAAATCACTAAATCAAAAATCACCTTAATAGTGATGAGCAAGTCCCCCAGGCCGTTCGGTTTGCACTCTTTGACAACACAAGCAACAAAACGCATTCGATTCATTGATTTCCTGTTTGATAGTGGAGTTATATTTTTAATGTCCCCGTCGTCAACTAAACCTGCAAATTATGCGATATTAATTAATGAAAACTTTATCCTATAAACTTCAACAGCATTGGTTTTCCAGAAAGGAAATAATGCTAACCGTGGTGTTTGATGAATTTTTCTGCCCATGTCCATGCATTGGTATAGAAATCTCGTGCACGACTAGCAACAACCATGTTGTTCAAAAATTCTTGTGTATTATGGGTTTCATTTAAGTCTCTGTTAAGCAAAACAGCTTGGGCATGTCCAGCAGGGCCAGGGATGAAAGTAGTGTTACCATTACATCGTTCCAAAAATTCTTTCAAAACAGCATCATCAACAGCAAGAGCCTCCCAAGGATCCATTTTTGCACTCCTGCACTTAATACCAAAGACGAAAGCAAAAAAAAAAAAGTTAGCCACTGATATTTTAACATAATTAATAGGCAAGGTGGTGTGCGATCATTGAGTTCACCTACATAAGTGTGGTTCAAGTTTAAGAACTGGAAACATGTGGGTGCTTTTATAGACTTTAAAACATAACCCTAAATTACCAATGTGCCCTTCAATTGCTTTTTGAACACGGCAAATTTAAAGCTCTCTCATTTTGATATGTGTGAGAGAGTGTGCCCTGTTACATTGCTCCTCACCCACCGCACACAGAATCATTAAATGGCCTTTACTTCGTCCAACCTCCATCTTCAGAAGGCGCTTGCTTTCAATGCGGGAGAAACCAACCATGGCAAAAAGCAATAAATGTTGAAACTAACATTCCGCACCTCCACATACAAGTTTCGCATATACCCGTCCAAAAAATCCAGGTACGTAATGTTGTGGTAAACGCTGTTTGAAGGTTAATACAAACCTACAAAACCTAAAAATCAATTTTTTTTTTGCGTCGACGGAATGAATGCATTTAATGGTTTCAATAGTAAGGTGATGTTGTATGGTTTTCGAAGTACCCTTACTAAAGTAGACATAAATGATACTTTGTCCTACTATGTGTGTTGCTACATTAGAAATGAGATTACTATGACATAAATATTTTCGAACCTAAAACAGATTTATGAATTACCTGCAGATGGATTACGCAGAAGAAAATGCAATAGGTTTGGAGGACATCAATTTATTAGAAGAACATGGTGATAGTGGAACTATCTTGGACGAGGAAGGTATTGATAAGGAAGCCAATGAACAACAGGCTGTTGATGTCATTTCTCCGTGTGTTGGGATGTATTTTGACAGTGTTGATGACGTGAAGAAATTTTACAAAGAATACGGTATTAGAAGTGGTTTCGGGACAAGAATCAGAACTTCGAGAAAAGACAATGACAATCAACTATGTTACTTCAAATTAGTGTGTTCGCGGGAGGGAAAATGTGTCTCGTCCATACCACCTGAAATGAAGACACTGCCCACACAAAGAAAACAATGTCCTGCGCGCATTACTGTCGTTAGAAGAGAAGATAAGTGGATGATTAGCAGTGTGGTCCACGAACACAATCATGACGTAAGTCCATCGAAGTCTAGACTAATTCGTGGGAATAGGAAGTTGAATATGCAAGCCAAAAGAACCCTTGACATTAATGACGAAGCGGGTGTGCGTATTCACAAGAGCTTTCGTTCATTGGTGTGTGATGCAGGGGGGTTTGAGAACTTGGATTTTGTCGAAAGAGACGCAAGAAACTATATTGGTCAGCAACGTCGCGCATTAGGGAAGGAAGGTGACGGACAAGCTTTATTAAATCATTTTTCCAGTATGAGGGAGTTGAACAAAGACTTCTTTTTTGAAATTGATGTTGATGCAGATAATCGCATAAGCAATATATTTTGGGCAGACGGAAGGAGTCGGGCTGCATGTGTAGATTTTGGTGACATTGTGTCCTTCGACACCACATACTTAACTAATAAGTACGATATGCCTTTTGCACCATTCGTGGGTGTTAATCACCATGGTCAGTCAATCTTATTAGGGTGTGGGCTTTTATGTGCTGAAGATACTGGTACGTTTGTGTGGCTATTTCGAAGTTGGTTGCGATGCATGGGAAATAAAGCCGCTGAAGGAATTGTCACTGATCAATGCAGGGCGATGCAAAATGCCATTGAAATTGTCTTCCCCAACACCCGACATCGTTGGTGCCTTTGGCACATCATGAAAAAACTACCAGAAAAATTAGTGGGATACAGCCAATACAAGGAAATCAAGCATGGTGTAAAAGAATTGGTATATGAGTCAGATAGTGCTGAAGATTTTGAGAATGGGTGGGCAAAGTTCATTGAAAAGTATGATCTTCAACTTAATGAATGGCTTTACACTCTTTACGAAGAAAGACGTCGATGGGTTCCTTGTTATTTGAAATGTCATTTTTGGGTAGGCATGTCCACAACTCAGAGAAGTGAGGGAATGAATGCTTTCTTCGATGGGTTCATCAACTCTACTACAACACTCCAACAGTTTGTTGTCCAATATGACAATGCCCTTCGTTCTAAGGCGGAGAAAGAGTGTGAAGCAGATTTTGCTTCTACTAATACTACCCTTCCATGTGGGTCTCAGTCATTTATTGAGAGACAATTTCAAGATGAATACACTCATGCGAAGTTTAGTGAAGTGCAAAATGAGCTTAGGTGTAAGATGAATTGTAATATCAAAAGTGTTGAAGTTCATGGTTGTAAAGCAAAATATATTGTTAAAGAGGCGTTGATATGGAAAGACCAAAGTGCAGACAAATTTAATGAAGTTATATTTGATGTTGAGACAAAAGACATTGAATGCACTTGCCGCCTTTTTGAGTTTAGAGGAGTTATTTGCCGCCACAGCTTGATGGTCCTTGCCCAAGAGGAGGTAAAACTGGTTTCACAAAAGTATATTTTAAGTCGATGGAGCAAACGCATATTGCGAAGGCATACTTTGATAAGAGCATCATATTACACTAAGAAAGATGAACCCACTGTTCATAGGTATGACTTATTGTGTAAAAAGTTCTATGACATTGCTGAGTTTGCATGCCAAAGCGAGAGGGGTACAGAATTCTTGTGTTCCCAATTAGACTTATTATCAAGGAATCCTTTGTTATCTTGTTCCACAATATTAGGAAACTGTGAACAAACAAATGTGCAAATTTCTTCTCCAATAAATAGTGGTCCTCACCAAACAACAATCCGAAGTCCAATTCATGTTAAAAGAAAGGGTCGACCACGAGGTACAAGGATGCAATCAACGGTAGAGAAGATATGCAAAAAAAAGAAAAATGCAGCAGCTAGGAATAAAGCTTCTCGTAATGCCACTGTATGTATTTACTATCTTTATTTAGAGGACCATTTTTTAATATATAGTTTGTCCAGTTTTTAATTTCATTTGTGGACATGCACTTTAGGATGGGGAACTACATACTTCAATTGCACCAGCTAATGAAATTTTGAATGCTCAAAGTGGTTCCACAACCAACATGGTTAGTATTCTTTTCGTAACTACTTCTTGTTATGGTATTTTATGGAAATAATTAATTACCCTTATACCATGCCCAGGTTTATGATGTCCAGTGCACAGGCTTTCTATCACTTTTAACATCAATAGAAAGTAATCAACAACTTATTGATACATAACAGATCATTAGGTATGCCACAGTACAAACATGTTTAATTTTGCCTTATATTCATGATAGCTTAATATAGTAATTGTTTTTTTTTTCAGGAACTAGTATTATCAAAACCGAAATTTTTTGGATCAATTGAGATGATCAACATGGCATTACCAAACACCTTTTGTTATTAGAGTTTGTGTTTGTGAATGACATGTTTATTTATTCACACAGTCAAAGTATTTGTACTAATTACTGTTTACTACGTTAAGTAGTAGTCATTAATATTATCCCCAGCTTTTGTTCACAAAATTCGCATTATCATGCTGTTCTGCAGTTAATTTAATTAATATGCGACAAAATTAGGGATACCAACGTACTTATCATCAGTTACCAGGTAACACAAAAATATAAAGTGGGTATACACTTATATGGAAGTTGATCATCACTTATATGGAACTTGGTCATCACAGAACAAACAGCAGGCAACTTTAATATATAACATAAGTGATTGTTAAAAACATAGTTTACAAAGGAGTGCAACTTTAATATATAAAGGACGTCAGCCATATCAAAAAAGACCTTAAAGTTACACTATTGATCAACACTAAAATATTAACATTTCTACTTCTTTAAAGATGGTTTAAATATTTCAAGTACAGCCTCCCTATGCTTATTTTCTGGGTGAAGAATCCAGTCACAAATGTACTGCTGCCTGAATTGTTGTAGATCCTCCTGCCACCAAAGAACAACTACTTAATTACATATTCATATCAAAATAACTTTATGCAAGTTAAATGTAAACAGTTTCAAGGATATTATACTCACATCAGTGTAAGCTGGCATGCTTTTCCCATCAAATCTTTTTATGCCATCCCATATCTCAAGATACTTCAACACCATAATACCACAATCATGCCTGGAAGTGGTTAACAAAATAATTATTGAAAACTTCCTAATTACGTAACCAAGTTGTATGAATAGGCTACTCAATTAAAGTTGTGCTTACAAATTAGGCTGTTCAGGAACGTCTTCAATATGGACTTCAAATGTTGGCTTCAATTTATTTTTGTCATTTAAGAATAGCCAAAAGAGATTTTCCACATTTTGTACCTATAACAGATATTAATCAAACATAAATAATGTGAACACAATGAACATCAGTAATTGAAATTTTATAATGTCACACATGGACCTACCACGTGAGTATCAATCTGTTTTCGCCTTCGACATTTATGTGCAAGTGAATCTAAGACAAAGAACTCTTTCGTTTTACAATTAAAAGCATAACACCACCAATGTTCAGCATAAATGACTGGGGCAAACAACTAAATACAAGTAACATTAACAAACACATTTCATTTTGTAACAAAATATAAGAGCATTTAACAAGTAAAGATACTCACAAAATCTGCTGTTAATATATCCTGCACTGAAACCAAATCACGTGTCAAGTAATGCCTGTAGTCATCTAGACACCACTCACGTCTATTCACCTTTCTTTTGTTACAATCAAGGATAACTGCATTCTGAATCACAACAAAAGTCAATACTTATACACTAATTTAAGCATAAATAGTAAAGGAACAAAAAAAAAAAAACTTACTGTATAGAAAGGATTGAATATAACCCTGCTAATCTTCCCGGTCAGCATTTTCTGTTTATAGACTGAACACAAAAAAAATAATTATATCAGTACATGGTTGTAGTAACAATAGAAATAGTCATAAACTTAAGTTTCACACTTTACCATGTTATCAATCCAACCACGTGGACGAAAACATTGACATTCATCGCTCCTCAATATCTCACCATTCAAATCAACATAAATAGTTCTGAAAAGTAAAAAGAAACAACTCAAAGTGTTAACTATTAGTGTGTGTTGACGTTGAATACATTATTAATAAAAATAGCATACCTGGGACAACCAACAGCAGTCACATCCTTATACAATTTAGCCTTATCTATAAATAGTGTATTACTTTGACCTTCAGTGTTAGGCTTAATAGCTTTGTCGTCTCCATTATGGTTGGCTTTTGGTTTGTCATTGAGGTCATCTTCCTCACACTGATGAGGTTGCGGACTCTCTTTCCGGTGTGAAGGACAAGTCTGGCCTTCATCAGACTTCCATTGCTCAGAAGGACATCTATCTTCTTCATTAACATCATTTCCTTTTCCTGCACAGGAGTCAGGTTCAGGAGCATCAAAAAATTCATCACGCATCTTCTTTATCTGTTCTTTCATGTCAAGAATCATCCGTTCATGTTTTTCAAATTTTTCTTCCAAATCCACTTGCTGTTTGGAATGAGAAACACCCTGAATGCCATCATTATTCACATTATATTGCTCATCAATGTGAACGACATTTTGCACTATTGGGTTGTTCCTCTCCTCTGCAGTTAGGGCCCAACCAAACACAATCTACAAATAAAATAAATCTGTTTGGAACACATTTCGTAATAAAACCAAACATATACACATACAACTCAAATAAAACCTTATTCTTTTCAAAAGCAGACTCAATATTAGGTGTCCTAATCTTCACGGAGGGCCACCGCAGAAATCTTGGGAATTGAACCTCCCCCTCTACATCTTCTAAGCCAAGACGACGAGCAGCCCAAACCTATAAAAATGTTAGACAAATCAATAAATTATAAAAATGCATAAGGAAAATAAAGGTTGCTAAAACATTAATTACCTGAACAACTACAACAGATCCGGCTAAGTTAAGGCTACGAGTATTTATCTTTTCTCGTACAACCTTACATCCACGATTGAGTGCAGAGATAAAAAAACTATGCACTGACTCTGCCCAATTATATTCGCTTAAGTTGTCAACGTTGTCTAACACTTTGAAAGGCATATTGGTCACTGTCCTAGATGTCCTAGGAAAATAAAATACAGTAAAACAAAGTAATAGATACAACCTACACGCATTCTCTACATCATCATCACTAACCACTAGGTTCTTAATCTTCTTAATTATGTCTCGCAAGGTGATTGGTTTCTTCTCAAAAAGTGAACCTACTACCCCACTTACATCATCATCAAATTCAACACATTTACCAACCATACTAAGACCTAAGCATACACAAACATCATAAACCGATAACCCCACCAAATGCTGACCTACACGAATATATTCCCCTTGTGGAACCCATCTACGCAACACTTCCCTCAACAAAGGACAATTTATTTCCAATGCGTTGTCCACCTCCAAACACCATCTAAATGGTGTTGCCTGAATCCGTTTACGGTGGGTGGCTTTTAGTACATTGTTTACTTCAACAATGTACTTGCTTTCGCACCTATGCACAATTCGCACCTATAGCACCATGAACAAAATATTATTTATTAGAAATAATAAAAAAAGTTAAATAACTTAAAGATCCTAATTATACCTGATCAACATTTTCCACCACCTTCTTCTTCTTTCCCTTATTGCCTGCTTCTGGAATACATTTGCGTTCACGTTTGCTAGACATCTTACTTAAAATTCCTAAATAAAACCAAATATAACTGAAAATTTATCACATGGACCAAAGTAAATAACATCATAAACAATTATTGACTGCCATAACAAAATAGAGAAAAAATTCGATTAATACTGATTGCAAAAAATGTATCACAGGTCATCACTTGGGTGCACAAAAGTCATCACCAACAAATTAGAAGTCTTTAACCCCACTAATTACAAATCACATATTATTAACAAAATTTTGTCACCCCAAACACACGAATTAACTGCTATAGTATCAGTTCAAAAAAATTGAGTAAAACCACATTGTTGCAACAAATGATGCACAGGTCATCATTTACTTGCACACAGGTCATCACACACAAAAATGCTGCTTATAAGAAAGTCAAATCAATGTTGAAGAGGGTCCAACGCAGCAAATGATCCAATGGGGCCTTTAAAGTTATCCTATCAATCTTCAAAAGACTATCAATCTTCAAAACACTATATTTCTTCATTCAGCTCAAAATCCTAGTTTCCCAAAGTATGCAATTATAGCCATTATTGGAAAATCAATTGTTGATATTGTGACAGAATATATTTACATGAATAACAATTATAAAGTTAAAACCAAAAATGTCTTTTTTTTTTCTATAAATGGTTATAAGTTCACCTTCTCTCTCTGTATCATGCACTTTTTCCATTACAGAAGTCAAATCCTAAGAATTTACAAACTTAATATCTATTAATAAAAGGTAATTAAAAAGGTAATATTGTAAATTTGAAAAGAAAATTTTGATTTGAATATGAATTTTGTAGAAAAGGTACTTAAAAGGATGATGAGTAATTACTTTTTTAATAAACATGAATCATTACTGATATAATATAATGAATATAAAACAAGAAATTGCTGAAAATTTTAATTCAATGAGATTTATAATCTAAATGAAGAATATTTTACAAGTTATATATGACAATTTTCACACTTTGTTCAATAACCCATTACCGATGCAAAACTTCAGACGAAATCAATATATACACAAAGGACTATATATCTTATCTTATCTCATCAATGCTTTCAGACAACTACCTTCTAAATTGGTTTCCATCAAGTTTTTGTCCAGTTACCTCAAACAGGTTAATATATTTTATATGATGTTTGTTCTAAAATATAGATTTATGCAAACTTGTATCTAAACTGCTATCACAAAGCTGATTGAGGAATCATGTGAATTTCTTAATCTGATTCAAAACAGACCATTTAATCCCTACTTTTAATAAATGCCATGTTGTCAAATATCTTGCCACCCAGACATGATTTAGACTGTTTTTTATGGCCAAGGAACTGAAGAAAGAAATTGAAGAAAATGAGCGAGATTGCATTACTTTAGCTTGTTAAATTAGAGGAAGTCCCGTTGCTGGATAATCATATACACAAATAAAGAACTCCAAAGGAGTGCAGATTGAACCTTAGCCCAAGTGCCATCTCACGTACTAGTCTTTTACTGCAGCAAATGAACTTTTTCGAAAACCAAGGGCTTTAAGTTTCGTAGTTTGTGTCCTTTTAGCTTCCTCCAGCTTGACAATTCCTAATTTGTATGTACGAATGCGCTCTTAGATCACTAAGAAAATTCAGGCTTTAATAATAGTGCTTCTATGGCAATCCTGATAGGGTCTGTTTTTCAAGTGTTAATAATAGGATATCATCCTCAATGCTTTATTACGTTTTAGAGTACTCTATGTTTTATTGATCTTGAAACTAACCATTAGTCTTTCTGCATGAAAAATCTTACTGCCAATGCCTAAATAGATACATTTAATGCTATCTCACAAAGGAAGAGGTGGGGTGGGGTTAAATTATGACCCTTTTAACGACATATAACATTCTTCTTTAATGCTACATTGACTTTTGAACTACAAGACGTTCTCAACAATTCTCCTCTCTTTATCAACTAAGTCCAAATTGTCAGATTTATTCTGAACAAGGAAATGATCAAAGAAAAACAGAGGTGGTATACCTCTTCACTTGGAATGCTCCGGTGCATTTATAAGGTGCTTAAGGAGTGATAGGAAAAAACGCTTATTGGAAAAGTTATCTACCTTTTTCCCTGAAATTGTAGTGTATTAAATGGTGAGATATGTGTCTTGTCTGTTAAGCCCCTTAGTTTCTCATAGTTGGTGAGATTCGAACTTTCAATCTATATTACAGATACGCACTATCATGGTGGACAACATTGAAAAAATATTGGAGAGAGGTGACCGGATTGAGCTTCTTGTTTATAAGACAGCAACAATGCAAGACAGTGCATTTCACTTTAGGAAACAGTCGAAGCGCCTTCGAAGAGCTCTTTGGATGAAAAATTTTAAACTACTGTGAGTAAAATTTCTTTCATACGTTACACACAAGAAAATACATTTTGGAAAGTATACATTTTGTATCTGGGATTCAACAAATTCTTTGGATTTAAAGTCATGGGGCTGGGTTTTTTGACATAGGGAAACTTCTAAATTCTATGCTACACACAACACATATATTGATATTCGATAACAACCAAACATTCAAAAATCACACACACAGTTTGATCCCAGAGAAAATGATAAAGTTCAAATCAAATAAAGAAGCCATATCAGACAGATATTCCAGATTCTAATACTCCTCATCTCCGTCACCATCTTCTCCATCGCCACATCCATCAAGTTATCATCTAAAAATTATATTCATGCACTTGAACAACCCCTAAGACAACAAATACAAATAAAATTGGCATACCTACAATCTGCTACAAAGCCGGTCCTTCGTAGAACTGTGGCCTTTCAAAACAGTGGTTGACTAATGGAGGATATGCTTCGTCAGAACTCCCTTTCACTCCAAAAACCCCTGGAGTTGACGGTGACAATACAACCTACAACTGCGACCACAAAAGGGGGTCAAATGAGAACTGATACCAGTGAGTACGGGGGAGAAAGGAAAGAATGTTGAAATCTAACACCAAACAACCATTCGCCACCTACACTGAACACCTTGCCGGCGGGAACAAAAACGGCGACTATGCGGAGAGAAGAGGATCTTCCACTGAGTGCGCCGGAGAAACACCAAAGAGAAATGGTTCAACTCCTCCACAGCAAACGCCCTCCCTGTCCGCAAACCCTAACCCTTTCAAGGTTTAGCTGCCACAGAGATTCCGCATACCCACACTGTGCTATCTTATGCTATCTTCCTTCGCCAGACGAACCACTCCAAAATCCGTTCGCGTTGCCGGTGACAACACAACCTACAACTGCCACCACAACCAGTGAGAAGACAGTTGTTGTGCGGCGACTGTGCGGAGATTGTTCGGAGACGGAGTGCGCGGGAGAAGGAGCAAATACAAACGTTCAACCCATTCTCTCAAAATTGCTTCTGACCCGAATATTCACGCCCAAGCCCACTCTCCAAAAACTGCTTCTGACCCGAAATCTCGTTTTTGCTCCCACTCTCCACACGAAACCCTAATTTCCTACCCTCTCAATTAAGACGCGCCATGCGCCCTAACCCACTATCCAAAACGGCTTCTGACCCGATTACTCACGCCCAACCGCACTCTCCGCTTTTGCCACGTCTCAAGTAAAATGTTTCACAAAAATTAATTTTAATTTAAAAAATTAAATCCACATGTGCATGCCACGTCATGGGGTCACTTATGGAGTCAAAATAAGGGGTCAGCATATCATTTTCCTTTTATTAACTACCTATCAAATTAAATAATTTCATTACAGTCTTTTACCAAAAGACAATACAACAACTCTCATGTTTATATGCCTGAAGGTTTCTGGCATGGTTAAGTGTGATTCTAGTCAAAATAACCCACCAAAAGTTTATTTTGATTAAACATAAAACATTAAAACATTATTCAAACATTAAAAAGCATAACATAAGGACCCTTCATAATTGATGCCAAAACATTGATACCATGATGCCGAAACAAAGATCATCTTCAATTTAAGCATCATTCAACAGATATGTTTCAAGGCATCGCACAAAGGATAAAACAGACTCTGCTGTCTTCAAAGGTTGAACACTTTCTGCTGTCTCAGACTCAGAGTCAAAAGAGATCTTAACCTTCACCAAAGTCTTTTCCTCTCCCATTGCAGATAGTTGAAAACTTGTCTTGTAGTATGAAAACTTTTCCTCTCCCTAAGCCGCCAAGAGGTAACCGGCTCAGACCGACAACTCTATATAGAACAATCAAGGACTTAGTAAAAAACAGGTCATCAGTCTTCAGCATTCGAACTAAGGGCCTGGGCCAGGGCCCTGACCCACCTATGGCCCAAGCAAGGGCCCAGCCCATGACTTGTCCAGACATAATTAATGATTTATAAATATGCATGGACCCCACAAATTAAAGGTACACATTCATTACTTCCTTAATCACCCGATTTGACTTTCTAAGAACTTTCGTTGACTTGAGCTTCGGAGTCTCTTCTGCAGGTAACCCCCCCTGGGTCTAAGCAGACATATGCCAACCGGGAAGAGGCCTACTGAGGAGATAGCGAACTATATAGGTAAGGTAACACTTGTGCCTAACTTATCTTACTTGTTCTCTGCAGGAACAATTGGCGCCCACCGTGGGACATGAGACAGTACTTTACTACCCGCTTTCTCCAAAGACGGTTTCTACCCGCAGCAGAGCAGGAGTTAACAAGCAAGTTGAAGCTGGCCCCTCAAGACCTGCTAACATCACTCCGGATCTGGCCGCCATCCTAGACGGTCAAGCCAAGATGCAACAGGAGTTGGCTGAATTGAAGAAGCGCAGCGCTAATGAAATGGAAGCACTGTGACAGGAAAACTCTCTCCTAAGGCGAAAGATTGAAGCCGATCCCACTCAAAAGGGAAAGGCCAAGGAAGCATATGAAGTTGCAGGGTCCCCGACTTTCCAGCCTACTGAAGAGGAAAGCGAGTACAATCCTACCCCGCACACTTTCACCACCACCCAACAAACTCGCATCCTCTCAACTCATCCTACTGACTTCCACTCCACCCTCCCAGGGCATACAGCGACTCCCACTCCCGCCACCACCCTCCCCACCACTCATGTCCCTTACAACATGCCTATCACCCTAAATACTACCCATATCCCACCTTACAATCCTCACCACCTCCCTACTACCCACATCCCTCCTCACAACTTCACCTCCAATTTTCCCACTCTTGTCCACCATCCCATACCTCCTCACCCGCTCCCATCCCACCAACCTAGACGCCGTCACCCTTTCACTGACTTCATCGCCAACACCCCCTTCCCCACCCAGTGGGAACCCTTCACATTGGAGCGTTACACTTGGGAAACCGACCCCGATGAACACCTTAAAGTCTACATCACCCATGTCGCCCTTTACACTTCACATGATGCAGTCTTTTGTAAAGCCTTTTCCACCACCCTCAAAGGCCCCACCCTCGAATGGTTCACCACCCTCCCACCATACTCTATCGACAGCTTCGACACCCTCTCACACATGTTTACCACTCACTCCACTAGCAGCCGCCTACACCAAACCACTAGAATATCACTCCTCAGCGTCAGGCAAAAACAAGGCGAGACGCTCCGGGCATTTATCGATCGCTTCAGCAAGGCTGCCCTTCGCACCCCCACCTAAATCAAGAGATGATACTCCAATGCATGGCCCTCACCCTTCAACGCATCCCCTTCGCCAACAACGTCTACCTCCACCCACTTGTCTCTATGCACGAGTTAAAGCTGCGTGCCGCAGATTATGTCCACATGGAGGAAATGCAAACCCTCCATACAAAATTTTGCAATGACTACGCACCCTCAACCGCCAACCCCACCCCATAACCCCCCCGCCCTGAGCCGCGACTACGAGAACCCCGACAACCCCGTTTCACCAGATACGGCCCCCTAAATGTCCCCAGATCCCACCTCCTTGATGAGGCTCTGCAGGCCGACCTCATCCCACCGCCACGAAAGACTACCACTCCTCTCAACGCCGACATGACCAAATACTACCGCTATCACCGCAACCATGGCCACACTACAAAAGACTGTAAAGCACTCTAGGATAAAATTGAAGAACTGGTGCGTGCTGGATACTTCCGCCGCTTTGTCCGCAGAGAAGACCACTCCTCTAGACCCAATCATCCTCCTCGTTCCGACCACCGACGCCTTCCCCGTGACTCTCACCACGATAAACGCCCAAACCAATGCACGAATCAAGATCCCCAACCGGATCGCACCGACGTCACCCCCGCTGACCCTCCCCTACGCGGCATTATCAACACCATCTCCAGTGGTTTCGCTAGTGGAGGCTCCACCTCTTCTGCCAGAAAGTGACACCTCCGTCATATCCAATCCATCAACCACATTACCCATTCCCATCAGAACGCTGCATGCCTCCCATAACCTTCACGGACGACGACTTCCACGGCCTTGACCACCAACAAAACGACCTTATGGTCATCACTATTGAAATAGAGAATTATGCAGTCAAAAAAGTCCTTGTCGACCAAGGCAGTTCCGTCGACATCCTTTACTGGGCAACATACCAGAAGCTTCAACTCCCCGACACCGCCATGGTCCCAAACGATGAACCAATTTATGGCTTTTCTGGCGAGCAAGTTTCCACCCGCGACTACATTGGCCTCCATACCGTCTTCCGTGACGGAGCCCAAACCAAGACCATCCCTATCCGCTTCCTCATCGTCGACGCATCCACATCTTATAATGTCCTCCCCGGCTCTAGGATCGCTCTGTCGGGTGACGATCTAGACCCCAGAGTTGGCCGAGATGTCCGCCTCGAACCTGTTGAAGAAACCACCCCCTTAGAGCTTCCAAATGGCCACTTCATCAAACTTGGCATCGGGCTAGAATCTGAAGAGCGTGCCATCATCACACCCATTCTAGTCGGCAACACGAACCTCTTTGCTTGGTCAGCTGCCGACTTACCTGGAGTTGACCCTAAAGTAGCATCTCACAAGTTATCTATCTGGAAAGAGGCCCGATATATTTCCCAGAAAAAATGCAAACTAGGCGAGGAGCGATGCCTAGCGGCCAAGGCCGAGGCTGATAAATTATTGAGAGCAGATGTATGTTGACTACACGGATCTAAATAAAGCCTGTCCCAGAGATGCCTACCCCTTACCCAATATTGACCGACTTGTTGACGGCGCAGCCGACAATAAGGTTCTCAGCTTTCTTGATGTATACTCTGGCTATAATCAAATCCCCATGGCCGCATCTGACATGAACAAAACCGCTTTCATCACAGACGACGCCAATTACTTCTATAAGGTCATGCCATTTGGCCTTAGAAACGCTAGAGCAACATACCAATGATTGATGGACAAAGTCTTCAGTCATCTAATGGGCAAGTGCGTTGAAGTCTACGTCGATGACATGGTTGTCAAATCCCCAAGTGATGAGTGCCAGTTCGGTAGAACGTTGCCAAACTCTCATTCTCGCAGCGGAAATGGTGAATGATCGGTGAAAGATGCAGCGGAAGTGAAGAAACGATGGAAACAAATGACGCTACCGATCATGGAGCTCGGTGCTGACGGTGAAGCAAAGTTAGGAGGAGAACCCTAACTCTGGTTCGAGTTGAACTCTGAAGGTGAAAGGAGAGAAGCTAAAAGGCTAATCACTCTCATATATATTCAAAGTTAACCATTACAAACAAAAGAGCCTGCCTTTTATAGAGAAGAAAGGCAGCTCGAAAACCCTAATGAAACAGAAATAACCAAACGGCAAAAAAAAAACTAAAAGAAGGAAAGCGTGAACAAAGTCCCTAGCTAAGGGTGGCACGCGTGAAGAGAGAAAACAAAAACCCTAGCAGCTAAGGGTTGTAATGTCGAAGGCTCTCTGTGTGGGAGAAAAAGAACCCTTTCGAAGGTGTCTTGTGGAAGCAAGGGTCTTGTGTGCATCTATTAGCTGGAACGCGTTGGAGAAACATAAAAGTGAAGGTGGGCTGTTCGTTGCAGGCCCAAGTTGGTGAAGCGTCCCTGTTCCTCCAAAAATATGGAAATAAGCTATGACGTGCCATTTTACGAAGCTGCGACCCAAATAATGTTGTCAATTGGAATGAAGATCGACCTGATATACTTCAGTCCCAACATTGCACGCTGATGTATTTCACGTGCTGGTGGAGCAGACCCACGGTACCCAAACCAAATACAAGGAAAATAATGAAACAGTATTTTTAAAGATTGGGCCTAGAATACAAACCCATGAAAATTACTAACTACACCACAGAAATAGTAATCCTATACATTTATTAATCTATTTAAAAAAAAACAAATAAAAGGAATGGCCTAGTCAATGGCCCAAACTATGAGTCCTTGGATGATATTCATCATCCCCTCCCTCTTGAAGAGGATCTGTCCTCAGATCAAGAGGCTTCTTTAAGGCCCACAGCTTTGAAAGCTTGATTCCTCCAGGATCAAAAACACATATGCAAGAATCATCAAATAAATTTTTATTAAATTTCTGAATACCATGCAGAGTATATTCTTTTAAGACACATGAAAATGGGCTTCTATATTTGGAAACATTTTCAATGAGGCCCACTTCACAAAAATATTGTTTTTCCCTTTGACTTAATTGTAACCTAAAAGATAACTCTAAGTCAAAGGTTGATTTTTGCAAATCTTTTGAAGAGTATGGAATGATTGGTGAAGGAGAAAAAACAGTATTCGGGAGAACTAAGGCAAAAGCTTTAATGACAAATAAGGGAGAGTTCAAAGATGGAGTTACTCCCTTGAAGTCTATGCAAGAAATTGTAGGATGTTGTATCTCTACTTCTCTAAGCATGATTTCTTTTCTTTCTTTTCTCTCAATCTCTTCCTCTTTTGTTTTAAACTCTTTCTCTTGTCTTACTCTCTCTTTTTCTTCAAATTCTTTTCTCTCTTTTTCCTTCTTCTCTTTTCTCAATTGTTCCTCTTCTTCTCTCAATTCTTGCTCAAATTTCTCTCTTTCTTTTTGTTCTCTTCTCTGAATTCTTATTCTTTCTTTTTCTTCTAACTCCCTCGTCTCTCTTAGAAGTATGGTGAGTTTCTCCTCCTTCCTCCTTGCTATCTCAATCTTCTTTTTCTCTATCTCACGATCAAAATCAAAGGAAGGTGGTATGAATGTTCTTCTCATGCATGCTCTCAACTCACTCCAATTTTGAATAGGAGATTTTCTTCCTTTTTCCACTCTAGACTGCCTATATTCCCACCACTCTCTTGCATGTCCTACAAAACTAGAAATGCACAAAGTAAGAAAATAGTATTTACTATGTCTAAGATGGAATGAATGCACCAAATCATCTATTTCCCTCTCCCAAGATATGTATGATAATGCATTTATGTCCTCACCAAAGAAAGGAAATGTACTCTCAGGTATATGATGCATTTTATCCTCACTATGACTACCTAAATGCAATTCATGGTACGATTGAAAACCCATTTTTTTTTTTTTGCCAAAAACACTTATCAAACAATTTTTCACAAAAAAAATTTTAGAAATTTTTAAAGAGAATATAAAGGAAAAGATTTCTAGAAATGTTCCCAGGAAAGGGAGGTGAGTCTCATGGACAAGCTTAGAAACCAAACCTTTCCTAGCCAGAAATCTCTAAATTTCTTTCACAAAAATTCTCAATAAAATTTTCTAGCAAAACAGATCTTAACTGTGAGAAACTACTTTCAAAGTGTGTGAAATCCTATGACCAAAGAAAGGTCAACTAAGTGTTGAAAGATTTGCACCTAGATATCACAGAGACGTAAAACATAAATTTCAGCATGCATAACACTCACATAACCTGGACATGGAAAGCATAAAGAACAAAAAAACTTAAAAAAACAAGAAAACATAAACTAGACGAGAAGTTTTCCTAAGTGAAGAATCAAGTGGCACTTGGAACCCCTTGATAACCTCACACTACACGTTTAAAAAGCTATTACAAACAACTAAGGAATGGAATTGCAATAATGCATTTTCCCATTCCAAAGCAAATGAACAGAAACTAAAACAAGAAAATTACACCACAAAGTTCCATGATATCAAAACAAATAGAAATGGGAAAAAAACAAATCTGCAACTGGAATTGGACCAGTTTGCTCTCGGTCCAGCCTGCCCTCAAGTATTTGGTCTCCTTTGAAATCCCAGCTCACTCCACAATTTCTCTCGGGTAGCCACTCAAGTGTCTTTTCTCACAGTTCCTCCTTCAACTCTACCTTCAAGAGAAAGGTAATCACCTACAAAATTGCCAAATCAGTGAGTTTCAAGCCAAAGCCAAATGAACCAAGATCACTCACGGTCTTCCACATAAGAATAACAAAGTAGAAAAATCAAGAAAAGCTCAAATGGAAGAATTGGACAACATCAAGTGATAGAATTGAATGGACAAACTCAATGGAATAAGCAAACAAGACAAGCAAGAAAAAGGAAAAGCCATAAAGGATAGCACACAAAAGGATCCTAAGGAATATATCTAGAATAAGATGAATAAGACCAAAATCAAGAAGACACAAAACAAGTTGAATCCAAAATAGTGCACATGCATCTCAAATTGAAACTGAAAATACAATGTAAGGATGAAGTTATGAACTGCTCTAGCAACTTTCTTTTTCCAGATGTTCTTATTATCAATCTCTTCCCACTGATTTTCTTTTCACTGTTTTCTTTTCAACTTTCAAAGATCAGCATACTTATTTTTTATTTTTTATTTTTTTAGGCCACAGTTCACAACAATTTTCATGCTTCCAATGTCAATTAACAGATGCACATGAAAAATTATCAAAAGATTCAACTTAAAAAAAAAAAAAAAATTGGAGAATGACATAGGTGAAATGAGTCTCTCTCGGTCAGTGCAGAATCAAACATCAGTATGCAGCAGATTTGAATCAATCATCAACACAGATCACAAAATTTGCAACATTTTAAGTCATTTGATAATCTCAAAATCTGGACATGTGTGAACAAAGAAGCCAGCAGCAGACAATCAAAGCAAGAGCACCAGAAATGATGGAGACAAATAGTGAGTCAGGCCATAACAAAGGCACTCAAGAGTAAATGAAAGCATGATACCACTATTGCATTGAATTGGACCAGACAAAAACAGAAAACTGAGAGAGATTTAATGTCAATAATCTGATAAAACAGAAGCTGCGAGGTAAAGCCAACCAAAGTACTACACTCAACAACAAAAGCCAAATATGATGCAGCAAGACTAATGTGCTATAGCAAAGCTGCAAATATAGAATATAGCACAAGAACAATCAAGAAACTGAACAACACCAGAAATAGTTTTCAAAATCAAATCAGCCAACACAGATGTGGTACCATGATACAATATACTTAGAGCACATACACAAAATCCAGTGCAGAAAAGAATGACTGGTCCAAGCAACAACTGGAATCAAGTGTAAAGGCACCACATTAGAGAATAATCACAGAAAACAGAAATGGTATTGTAGCTTTCAAAGAAAAAAATACTCATGCAGTTTTTTAACTCGGCTTCAAAGATCAACCTGAATTGACTGCAAAAATATGGATATGGTTTGAATTCAAAGCACAATGACCCAACAATGGAATAGAACTGCAACATGCGAATTCAGCACATGGATCCAATCTGATATACTCCACAGCCAGAATTGAATACAGGCCAAAAAAAAATTGAACCAATTATTGAAACTCAAATTTGCAGAACAACTATAAAACAATTGACACTGAAAGAATGAAAGACTAGCAATGCCTATGCACTAATTAATCAATACTGAATGTCCATTTGAACAATCTGAACAAAGTCAGATATAGGATTAGTTCAGTGGAGCACTACAGTTTTGTCAGCACAATCCTAGGCCAGAAATGAAATTACAAAAAACAACACAAGAACCAAACAGAGTTGGAATTCAATTGGACAAACAATGCAACAACTCAACACGACTTAAACATGAAACAGTGAAAATATGCACTGAAGATAGTTGCTAAAGATCTAAGAGCAACTCTCGAACATACAAAACAGGCACATGAACCTAATTACGCGAATAAAAACATAACATGGACTGAATCAGATGCTTAAACGTTGAACAAAACACAAATCAGGTACACAACTGCTATGGAATCAATGACATATAAAAGAACTAAACAATTCCTAAGACAAAACACAGATTATAAAATTGTAAAGCTAGGTAATCAAAATTGAAATTAAAATCTAAGTGACATGCATCAAGCGGCAGATTAGAAGCCTATGACATGTTTTGGCATCAGGATTGATTCAGAAAAATCGGAACAATCAAATTTGAATCAATTTCAACATGAAAAACAACTACACAGATTCAGAACAGAAAACAGACGCAATCAAAATGTGAACAAGACGAAATCAAACGGCTAAGAAGAAATATGAACGGATATACTCATCTTTGAAGACCTCCTCGCTCCAAGCTCGAAACCGGAGCTCTGATTACCACATGATGAGTGCCAGTTCGGTAGAACGTTGCCAAACTCTCATTCTCGCAGCGGAAATGGTGAATGATCGGTGAAAGATGCAGCGGAAGTGAAGAAACGATGGAAACAAATGACGCTACCGATCATGGAGCTCGGTGCTGACGGTGAAGCAAAGTTAGGAGGAGAACCCTAACTCTGGTTCGAGTTGAACTCTGAAGGTGAAAGGAGAGAAGCTAAAAGGCTAATCACTCTCATATATATTCAAAGTTAACCATTACAAACAAAAGAGCCTGCCTTTTATAGAGAAGAAAGGCAGCTCGAAAACCCTAATGAAACAGAAATAACCAAACGGCAAAAAAAAAACTAAAAGAAGGAAAGCGTGAACAAAGTCCCTAGCTAAGGGTGGCACGCGTGAAGAGAGAAAACAAAAACCCTAGCAGCTAAGGGTTGTAATGTCGAAGGCTCTCTGTGTGGGAGAAAAAGAACCCTTTCGAAGGTGTCTTGTGGAAGCAAGGGTCTTGTGTGCATCTATTAGCTGGAACGCGTTGGAGAAACATAAAAGTGAAGGTGGGTTGTTCGTTGCAGGCCCAAGTTGGTGAAGCGTCCCTGTTCCTCCAAAAATATGGAAATAAGCTATGACGTGCCATTTTACGAAGCTGCGACCCAAATAATGTTGTCAATTGGAATGAAGATCGACCTGATATACTTCAGTCCCAACATTGCACGCTGATGTATTTCACGTGCTGGTGGAGCAGACCCACGGTACCCAAACCAAATACAAGGAAAATAATGAAACAGTATTTTTAAAGATTGGGCCTAGAATACAAACCCATGAAAATTACTAACTACACCACAGAAATAGTAATCCTATACATTTATTAATCTATTTAAAAAAAACAAATAAAAGGAATGGCCTAGTCAATGGCCCAAACTATGAGTCCTTGGATGATATTCATCACCAAGCCATCACCAACATGCTTAAGACCTATCGACAGTCTTCTCCGCGTTACGATAGTACAACCTTCGCCTCAACCCTGATAAGTGCGTATTCGGTGTCGACCGCGGTAAATTCCTTGGATTCATGCTAACCCAGCGCGGTATAGAGGCCAACCCTGAAAAGTGCAATGCAATCATCGAAATGCGAAGCCCCACCAGCGTCAAAGAGGTACAACGCCTCATAGGTCGCCTCACAGCCATTTCCCACTTCCTTCCCAAACTAGCTGAACAAACCCAACCCATCATACAGTTGCTCAAAAGGTCTGCCAAGTTCATGGAATGATGATAGTGAACAAATATTCCAAAAGCTTAAAACCACCCTTACCTCACCACCTATCCTTCATAAACCAGATACTCATCAACCCTTATTTGTCTATATAACCGCCACCAATCACACCGTCAGCGCCGCGCTACTCCAAGATATCGGCGGTAACCAACATCCTGTTTACTTCGTTAGTAGAACCCTGTAGGACCCCGAAACCAGATACCAGATGGTGGAAAAATTGGCCCTATCCCTAGTACATGCAGCCCGCCGCCTACGCCCATATTTCCAAAATCATAACATAATCGTCAAAACCGACTACCAGATTCAGAAAATATTGCAGAAACCAGACCTTGCAAGGCGGATGTCATCCTGGACCGTTGAGTTATCCGAATTCAACATCCGCTACGAACCTCATGGCCCCATCAAAGCTTAATGCCTTCTAGACTTTGTCAACGACCTCCAACAAACTCCTGAAGCGAACCAATGGACACTTTATGTTGATGGTTCATCCAACCCGAAAGGAGCAGGTGCTGGCATTATACTAGAAGGCCCCAATGACATCCTCATCGAAAAATCCCTACACTTCGCCTTCAAGACCTCTAACTACCAAGTCGAATACGAAGCCATCCTTGCTGGCCTATCCCTGTCCCGCGAAGTTGGTATCAAGTCCCTGACGTGCAAAACCGACTCCAAACTCACTGTAGGACACTTAAACGACAAATTCTAGATCAAAGACCATACCCTCTTACAATACTACCATCTAGTCCGGAAAGTCGTCTAGTTTGCCTTCGAACAAGTCCGATACAACACATCCATAGATCCGAAAACGTTAGAGCCGATATATTATCTAAACTAGCCAACACCAACTTAAAAAGTCGGCACGGATCCCTGTTACAACAAACACTGCCCGCCCCTTCCATCACAAGTACCTACCATAACCTAACCCACACCCAAGCCGACAATTGGGCAACACCTACATCCAGTACCTCAAAACTGGAAACCCTCCACCTAACACCGACAAAGTTTGGATAGCTAAAGCCGCTAGGTACACGATGATAGGCGACGACCTCTATAAACGCGGATATGGCCAGCCACTTCTCAAATGCATCACGACAGAACAAGGTCAATACATAATTAAAGAATTACATGAGGGCATATGCGGCTACCATTCCGACGCGTGCACCATGGATACCCAAATCCTTCGCGCTGGTTACTTCTGGCCAACCATGGAAGCCGACTGCCAAGACTTCATCAGAAAATGCATACCATGCCAGAAGCATGGCAACCTCATTCACTAGAAACAAGAACAACTTCATCCCATACTATCCCCGTGGCCCTTCGCAAAGTGGGGAATGGATATCCTTGGCCCTTTCTCCCCCGGAAAAGGCCAAGTAAAATTCCTGATAGTAGCCGTCGACTACTTCACTAAATGGATAGAAGTCAAGCCGCTTGTCACCATTACAGCCCAGCAAGTACAACAGTTCGTTTGGAAGGATATCATATGCCGATATGGCATCCCACACACCATTATCACCGACAACGACCGTCAAATCATAGATAAAGAACTCGCTAAGTTCTACACCAGCTTGGGCATCAAACACGTAACTAGCTTTGTTGAACACTGACAGACCAATGGACAGGCCGAGACGGCAAACAAGGTTATACTAGTGGAGCTACGCAAGCGGGTAGACAACGCCAAAGGCCGATGGCCAGAAGAGCTAGTAGAAGTGCTGTGGGCCTACAGGTGTACCCCTCAATCAGCAACAAACGAGCCTTCATTCAGCCTAGCATACGGTGCCGACGCCATGATACTCGTTGAAATTGGTGAACCATCCCTGCGCCGAGAACTATACGACTCAGCCCAAAATAATCAAAACATGGCTACCCACCTTGACCTCCTACCCGAGCTAAGAGAAAAAGCTCAAATACGCAACTTAGCTGCCAAACAAAGAGCCGTCAGGAAGTATAATGCCAACCTATGCCTGAGATCTTTCGCAAAAGGAGATTTAGTTTGGAGAATGACCAGCAGTGCAACAAAGAAGGATGGCAAGTTCTCCGCGAATTGGGACGGCCTATATCGAATACGTGAAGACGCTAGGGGAGGAGCATATCGCCTAGAGCAGTTATCTGGGGAAGAAATACCTAATACATGGAATGTATCCCATCTAAAGTTTTACTTTAGTTAAGGACATGCTTTGTACCAAACACTTGTTGTAACCCTGGGTGTACTCTTTTTCCTCACCTGGTCTTTTTTCCCTAAGGAGGGTTTTGGCCGGGGAGGTTTTAACGAGGCACCCCATATTTTATGAATAAACAAAAGGGTTCCCAACTTCACAACTATTCTTCGCTTCACTACTCGCATTTGTTTAAGTTCCCCACCCTTACCACAAGTAGGCGGCCTGGGTCGAACACCCTTAACTTGACGATTAATTCGTTCCCCACCCTTACCACAAATAGGCAGCTTAGGACGAACACCCTTAACTTTATATTAATTTGTTTAAGTTCCCCACCCTTACCACAAGTAAGCGGCCTGGGTCGAACACCCTTAACTTTATATTAATTCGTTTAAGTTCCCCACCCTTACCACAAGTAAGCGGCCTGGGTCGAACACCCTTAACTTTATATTAATTCGTTTAAGTTCCCCACCCTTACCAAAAGTAAGCGGCCTGGGTCGAACACCCTTAACGTTATATTATATTAATTCGTTTAAGTTCCCCACCCTTACCACAAGTAAGCAGCCTGGGTCGAACACCCTTAACTTTATATTAATTCGTTTAAGTTCCCCACCCTTACCACAAGTAAGCGGCCTGGGGCGAACACCCTTAACTTGACGATTAATTCGTTTCCCACACTTACCACAAGTAAACGGTCGGGGTCGAATACCCTCAATAAACAATCGAATTCGCCAAACATCACATACATCAAGTTATTGGCATACCGCTAATGCACCACTATCACACAAGTTATTGGCATCCACCAAACGACATAGCAAACATAAAGCATTCACCATATTAAAAGGAAAGTAAAATAGTTTACGGAGTGTTACAAACATAGTGTACCTATTATTACAGACATAGAATTCATAACCAGTTTCAAATCATAAAAAATAAAAGGTCCTATGCCGCCTTGTTATCGTCACCCTCCATGGCAGCTTCCGCATCCTTCTCCTCTGCCGCTTCCTTCTCTATCTCCTCCTTTGGGTTGCTCTCAACCTCATTAACAAGCTGACCATCCACCACATCCTTGTTAACATCGAACCTAGTATCAGCTGCATCAACATCCTGCCAAAAGAAGGCCGCCTGCCTCAATCCTTTTTTAAACCCATTGATATGCTCTTGGATGATACAACCCTGCAAGTCATCAAGCTCCACTTCGGCACCTTCATATTTCTCCTTCAGTTCGTCATAATCCGCTTCTAGATCCGCTATCCTTTTATTAAGTTTACTCTCCAAATCTAAACACCGAACCTTCCAGGTTCCCAACCTTTTCTTCTCTTCCTCCCAGCCTTCCTTCTCCTTCTTCCATCCAGCCCTCTCTTCCGCAAACTTGTCAACCTTTTCCTACAACTCCTCCATCTTTTCCCGATTCCCCTCCTTTACCTCCCGGTGATACAACAAGCCAACCAGGCGACTCAAAATCACCGCCTTGCTTCCAAATTCCACCATGGTCCTCACCAGATGATCCGACTCTATACTGTCAATAGAATTGATCACTGTCTCTGGTAGATTGATATCAATGTCCTTCCTAACAGACGTTTCCGGCAACTCTATCAAACCAGCTTCAGGTCCTTTGGCCCCATTCAACGACCCCGACCCGAGCAAAGCCGCCATCACCTTAACCCCAAGGCTTTGTAGCCTTCAAATCACACAACAGGTTAGCCTTGGACTCGGGAATATGATGCTCACACGAACCTTCCCGCTCGTGGTCCTGCCTCTACGAACCTCCCCGCCCGTAGTCCTGCTCTACGGACCTGCCCGCCCGTAGTTCAACACATGTGATCCACTAGCCCCGTACCTCCCCGCACGTGGCATCTCTCAAATGTGAGCACGGAACATACGAACCTACCTTGCTCGTATCCCCACGTGAGAGTAACTGGATATGAACCTCCCCGCTCATACCATCACATGTTAAACACCATCCATGAACCTACACGCTCATGGCATAGCATCTCCCGATCCAAGTGTAGAATCATTGCTCAAACAACACATCAAGCAAACAAAGGATAGCAGCATTTCTGCCTGGCTCGGCCCACACGCCGCCAGGCGAAACTGTTCCAGACCGCCTAGCGGTACCAGCTAACCGCCAAGCGCCAGAGACCTCCCAGCGACACTGTTTTACCGCTACCGCCTGGCGGAGCACGTATTGCCGCCAGGCGCCCCTCAGTACAGCGCTCTCCCACGTTAAACCTATCGCCTGGCGATGATCAGTAGACTGTTAGGCGCCATACCAGAACAATACCTTATTGATTTGTGGCACCTTAGTTAGTCTAATCTACTGCATAACTCAATTTCATGACCAAATAGGGACTCCAATATCGACTGCTCTTTGTGGTTAATCTACCACTATTATATGTAATCAAGTACCTATACTTTTAAAATGATTAATCCATCTATTCAACTTTATTAAAGTAACCAGAACATTATCATAACATAACAATTCCATCCACCCTATGAAAATAGCTAGCATTTCAATTCCTTAACACGCTGAACTGACCAAGCTTGCCTTTACTTAACCCACTTATCGAGTTCTTTTATCCTTCAATCATTCTTAATTAGCATACCAAAACCCAAGGACTTATATTTGCTGACAAAATATGCTTATCCTCTCGTACCAACATTTATTTAAATCTGATCTTATATTCCCATCAACGTCTTCATTTCCTGTTGGACATCAATAAATTGCAATTTCACTCTTCCCTTTAACTCACTGTATATATATATATATATATATATATATATATATATATATATATATATATATATATATATATATATAATTCACCTCCTATCCATCTATATTTCCTCCACTCAAGCTACTTTGCTTCCCCAACCCCTCGTTCATAAATTCTCTAGTTTTCACTGTACCAACTACTCCATCACCAAGACTTCCTCCCCCTCTCGCACTGTCCAAGGCACAACATCCAACCTGGACTGCTACACGTCATCGCTTGGGGGCCAGCATGGAGCCGCCAGGGGCATACCAGACGCAGACTTCTTTACCCATTTTTCTGCATACTCCACAATCTCAACTCTCTTCTCCTCTCCCCTGATCACCACCACATATTCATTTACAACATTTTCAACACCCGTTCTTACCAATATTTTTTTTTCGCATTCCATGTTTCCAATTACTTCCTAATTAGCCCAAACAACCCAAGGTTCACATTAACTCCTAGGTTTCCACCCCAACTTCCCATACACGAAATTCCAATATGATCACAAGCATCCCAACATATCAATTCAGAACAATAAACTATTACATATATATATATATATATATATATATATATATATATATATATATATATATATACAATCACTGAGCCTCAACAATCAGTTATATTCACCCAAAGCAACATTAAGACCACCAAACAGAACACGAACAATGTCGTGCCACCAGGCGATTCAAACCAAAATAAGAACAGTCGCTCATCACAGATGAGCCGCCTGACGGTAGGGCTTGAACCGCTAGGCGATTTCTGGGAAAAAACCCAGAAACTCGATCAAACAGTGCAGAATCAGATGGAAGACATGCGATTTCAATCAACCAACACACAGTACAATGTACATGTATCTAAAACATCAAAAACAACTCCCCTTACCTAGATTTCCCGCTCTTCACTCGAATCCTTGATGATTTCACTAACCCGAACCTTCCTTGAGTCTTCTCTTGCACTCGCACACTATCTTACACCCTCAATTCTCTCAACTGTAAAATTAGTTTTCATGTGCCTAATGACTAGACAACTACCCATTGGCATAAAACTTTCAACCATTCGAATGCCTCCTGCAGTTAGGGTTTCCTATGCCTCTCCAATGCCATGCAAAAATAAAAGTAATCCAAAAATGAAACATCTATTTTGGTTCTTAGCAAGACTTGAACCCACCACCAATTAATTACCAAGTTAAGAGTGCAACCAATTCAACCAAAACTTCTTTTGTGATAATTCCTATAATTTTAGGAATTTATCGTCGCACCACGCATTCCATATATAATCAACAAAAATACATAATTTAATTAACATTCAAGTGGCACACATAGGACTCAAACCCAAGTCCTCTCACACAATCCAAGTACTCTCAACCACTTGAGCTAGTAGTCTTCCACGTTATAGTTCCACACATTAATTGCTTTAAATGTTCCTATTACCCGTCCTAATTAAATAATTAATTAAATAACTTTAATTTTCCCGGGTCTTACAAAGGGCCTAGGCCAAGGCCCTAGCCCACCTATGGCCCAAGCAAGGGACCAACCCATGACGTGTCTAGACATAATTAATAATTTATAAATATGCATGGACCCCATGAATTAAAGGTACACATTCATTACTTCCTTAATCACCCGATTTGACTTTCTAAGAACTTTCGTTGACTTGAGCTTCAGAGTCTCTTCTGCAGGTAACCCCTCCTGGGTTCAAGTAGACATATGCCAACCGGGAAGAGGCCTACTGAAGAGATAGCGGACTATATGGATAAGGTAACACTTGTGCCTAACTTATCTTACTTATTCTCTACAGGAACAATAAATATATATATATATATATATATATATATATATATATTGGTAGTTTAGTCCTTTCATTAATATTTTTAATGTATACATTACAATGTAATTAAAGTCTATAATGATCGAATAATTTTTTAATACATAAATTATTCTTAAAATTTAATAATAGATGGTAAAGTGTATCAAGATCCGCGGGTTAGTTCTCTGGTTCTCTCATAGTGGTGTCTTTTTTAATTAAAATATAAGATAAAACATAATTTAAAAGAGTAATATTTTTATAATATAATTTTTTAACGACGTCAATATATAAAATTATTATAATTTAAATTATTAAACTCATTTATTAGTTATAGGAATAATTTAATTAGTTATTTATTTACGTTTCTATTTTTATATAAATTAATAAAAAAATCATGTAAAAACATTGTTGTAATTTTGAAAGCTGAATTCTCTTTTGCAAAGTGAAATGGACTATATAAGAAAATAAAAATTTAAGTGATCGAGTAATTGAATATTAAATTAGAATATTTAAGTTGCGTATAGTACGACAGGTAGAGTAATTCAATATTATAGTAGAATATTCAAGTTGTATATATAATATGAGATTTTTTCCCAAACAACACTGTTTTTAACACCCCATTTAAATAAATACTCTAATTAAATGGCATATCATATAGATAATATAAGAGGCGAAGATTCGGAGTATAATTCCCGAGCTGCTCACCTTCGAGCTAAGTGTTACAATATTTCAATTCCACACACAAGGTTAGTCCTTAATGAGTTTCAGGCCTCTTGCTACTCTTACCACGAGAGTCAGTCCGTTCTATGTGAGACTAACTGACTCCTTAGAGCGTCAGGATGCAACCTTACCTTGAATCCTTACTAAATTATATAGATAGGGCACCAACATGAACTCCCACTAACAGGGGCCATGGAATTACACCCAACTGAGGCACTACCATAAAGTCTCACCTAGAGACCCATGGAATTTTGTCTTAAACACACACCAAACATATTCCACCAACCAAGTAATACTTATCATGCATATAAATCTCATGCCAACCCTTTATAATCAACCTCTTTCATATTCCAAGTTAATCCATACCAACTCATCATTCTCAATCCATGAATATAGAATTGTATCTCATACCAATGCCATGCCACTTTAATTACCAACCATCTCATTCATTTTACATACCAAGATCACACCAACACATCAATCCAATTCATAATCACAGATATTCCATGCATTTCACAAGCCTCACACTTTAAATAGAGTAAATCAATAAATCAAACAATCCATAACAACCAAGTGAAGAAAACAGCGTGGCCTGCAACGGATCTCGCTCAAGCCAGAAGCCCTCGCTCAGGCGAGAGGAGTCCCCTCGCTCAAGTTGCAGACTCTTGCTTAGGCGAGATCGCGACAAAGGTCCTAGGATGTTTTCGCACACTCGCTTAGGCGAGCCCTCCCTCTCCTAAGCGAGGCAATCCCTCGCCCAAAGGCGAGGTCATTAATGCGTATTTTTGCCCTTATTCAGTTTTTAATTCTAGGTATTTAATTGAATTTGTATGGTTAAAGAGTGATTTAATTGACAGTTCTGATAATTAGGCTATTTGAGCTTATGAGATAAAAATGTGTTAAAAGTGATTTTTAGTTGCATAAATTATTTTTGGATATTTTAACGTTTGTTGATGCAGCTGAAGTTAAGATTAAGCTTATTTAAAGGTGGGAAAATAAATTGATTGAAACTACAAAACACCTTTAAATAAAGCTGAAATTAGCAAGTTCCAGAAAAATCACTTCTGCAGCCCCCAGTGTTTACTTATATACTCCCTTCTTTCTAAATGGGTCTCACAAAAAACCTATTTTGCACCCCCTAATATGTCTATTTTCACCCTTCCTACCACTTAAAGAAAATAATAGACATGATTAGGCATAGTAAAATTTGATTGAGACTCTACTTTGATTGAATTTATTGTGGATAATCTAAAAGTTCTCAATTTTAATTGAGACTGTACTTTGGTTAAAAGTGAGAACGCCAACAAATTAATTGAGACTTTATATTGATTAATTTGTAAATCTACAACAATAATTAATTGAGCAATAATCTTTAGATAACCGATGATGAATCTATTTTGAAAAAGCAATGGAATCGATCTGTTTTCTTTACTATTGTTTTTATCTCTTTTTATCTTTTCTATTTCTTTCTTGTTTATCTTAATCCTCCCATATTTTTATTATTTTATTTGACTAACCGTTTTGTATAGATTTTATAAGAACTAACTTGTTAAAAATCAATTTCATGTTCGTTGGGAGTATTTTGTTGACTACTTTCTTAACAATACTGAAGTTGTTATAGATAAGTAGTATTAATTTGATCGCATCAACGACAACGTTATCAAATTTTGCGTCGTTGCCGGGGACACAGTTAGAATTTTTATCATTTTATTTCTTATTTTTATTTTTATTCTTTGATTTTATTTTTTATTTTTATTTTTTGTTTATCACTAACATTTTCTTTTTTGAATTTTTGTTCTAACATTTTTGTTATTTTCTTTAGTTATTTTATTTAGTTATTTTTTTAGGCATAATTTTCGATTGAGGAATTTTGTTGGGAAATTTGTGAAACTAGTTGGGAAAAACTTTGGCTAAGGAAAGATAAGGTGCTTAAGTTGTCCATTGAGACGCACCTCTCTTTCCTGGAAGTCTACTCAACAAGCTTTCAACTTAGTTCTTTTTAGAAAACCTCTTTCAAAAATGCAAAATAATTTTTCATACGAAAGAAATCAACATTGTAGTTTTCAAATGGATTACAATTGGTATCCACAACAACCACGTGATTTTCAGCAACAAATTGTCACACCAACTTTTGCACCTGATATAAGTGGGTTAACTTTACGACAATTTAATGATCTATATCCTAGATCATCTTTTTTGGGATATGAGCAACAACCATATTCTGAGTGTCCACCTCAGCAACCATATGTTCCAAATAGTTTTCAGCAATAATATGTACCACCACAACAAGTTGAAGCAACCAATGGACCATCCTACAGGGAAGTTATGATATTAATGGGTGAAGTTATAGAGAAATTAGAGTCCATGGATGAAAGGTTGCAAGTTGATCAAAGATGCAAAAATATTGAGCAAGAGTGGTATGAAAATAAGCAAATATTGTTTGATATGTTGAAGGATGCAAGTAAGAACAACTTCATAGAATTAATTGTAACTGTTAATACCACCCCTCAACCCCATTAGAGATTTCCTGAAAATCCAGATTTTAACGAACTTCGTCATGAAATCAAAGATATGCTTCTGAAGTTGGCCATCAGAGCTGAACATATGTCTGAAGATTTGAGTCAGGTAATGAATGATACAGTTAGAAAGGTCACTTTGGAAGATATGATGAATATAATGACTGAAATGATGAAGATAAATCAGACAGATCAAAAAGAGATGATGAATGCTGCCACACAAAGCTTGCAAAATCAGTCTGAAAAACCAATAGCGGAATCACATCACATTGATATATCTACTGATGGATATAATGTTATGAGTACAATTGATCATTTTCAAGAGCAAAGTTGTGAGAACAATACAATGGAGGAACCAAGTGCAGTTGAAGAGCCAACAGTATTCGAAGATGCAGCTGAAGCATCTATTATTGCAACTGACTTGGTTAATGATGAAGCAATAGAGTCAACAACACCAGGTGAAAATTTTTGCTTAGAAGATGAGATTATGAGGATTACTGATGATCCGCTTAATCATCCGTATGCACCTGATGATGCTCAAGTTGAGTTGAAGCCATACACTCCACATATCAAGTTTGTTGATGTGAATGATGTAAATAAGTTTTCAGTGGTTATCTTTGTTGACATGGCTGCACAAAAAGAAGAAAGGTTGCTACAACAGGTAAAAAGCTTAGATTCAAATTCTTTTGAAATCATTGTTGATAGAAAAGTTGTAACATCCCTAAGGAATATTACTTAAAATAATTAATAAAAGAAAATAGAGAATATCACAAGTCGCATCATAATAACTCCCAAACGCGGAAAAAAATTTAAATTATGAAAAACACGCGCCAAAACTTATATCATAACTAATAAACGTGTTACAAGTTCCAAAATTTGTATTCGTAAATGAAAACATAAATAAAATACATATGAAAAGTTCTTAGCTATAATCCCAAAGTTAGCCCTCACTTCGTCGCCTAAGCATCATCCGCATCACTTGTATCAACATCTGCTCCCGTCTAACGAATCACACGATCATCGCCATACACAAACAACAAGGGTGAGCTGAGAAAATCAAAATCACATATATAAATCATACAAGATAAGTCAGACACCCATCTTATTCAATCTATTTAGTTCTTGACCAAGACCTTAACCCCAAGGCTTTATAGCCTTATATCACTCAAATGGTTAGTCTCGGACTCGGGAATATGATGCTCACACGAACCTGCCTGCTCGTGGTCCTGCCTCTACAAACCTCCCCGCTCGTAGTCCTGGTCTACGAACCTACCCGCCCGTAGTCCAACACATGTGATCCACCAGTCCCGTACCTCCCCGCACGTGGCATCTCTCAAACGTGGGCACGTAACATACGAACCTACCTCGCTCGTCTCCCCACGTGAGAGTAACTGGATATGAACCTCCCCGCTCATATCATCACATGTTAACCACCATCCATGAACCTACCCGCTCATGGCACAACATCTCCCGATCCAAGCATAGTATCATCGTGTTAAAACATCACATACAAACCATAGTTTGCGAGATTACCGCCTGGCAGAGCTCCAAGCGTCGCCTGGCAGAGCTCCAAGCGTCGCCTGGCGAAACAGGTTTAGACCGCCTGGTTGTTCACGTCACGCCGCCAGGCGCCAGGTCCTCGAACAGAAAGCTCGCTGCTTCTCGCCCGCCTGACAGATCCCACCTTACCGCCAGGCGCTAATCTCTACAGACCCCCTTTCTGGGCCTTCTACAGCCTGGTGCACCCGTTCCAACTGCTAGGCGCTGTAACAGTACCATACCAGTTACTGATTTCACAACTCTTTCAGATTATCCCACACTTCCCTAACCTCTCCAAGGTAGCAAAGCAATCTTGAGTAACCCCAATCTCACTCTGGATTCCTAGACAACCTCTTAACTAATCGCAGTACCTATAACTCCCATTCCAAACTCCCTATGACACCTATGATTCACCAATTTCTTCCAACGTTATACCATAAATCATCCCATTTCCTTATGAAACCGCACAACACATTTCCTCATACCACATTCCCTGTTCTAATTGCATTATCACAGCGCCACACTTCTTATTCATTTAATTTATAATTCATTTTACACAAATCATAGATAATGCCTTCAATCTTAATCCAAACTATCTCTTATCCTAGTGATGCGACCCCAACAAGTATGTTCTATCAAACCTGAGACTTGACATTAAGACCCTTATTCTTACTATCTCGAATTAACCTTCATACAACCTTACCATATCATGCTCATACCTTCACACTTATTCCAATTTACATAATTCTATACTACATATTATGTTGTCCCTCACAGTCTTTATCAATAATTGTCTAAAACCATGACTCATCCAAGTTTTACTCCCTTCCATTCTTTTCTCCCTCTTTTAAACACACAAAACCCATACCCGCATCCACACGTCGCCTGGCGGCAAGCAGCGCGCCGCCAGGCGGTACACCAGTATCCTGCAGAATCACAAGCTTCTTCATTCCTATGCCAGATTTAGTTCATTTTTCCAATATTCATTCCTACCAATTTCAGTCACCAAGATGCAACAATACCTGCATTACGGGCTAACTTTCTACTCTCAATTTGATTCATAAAAGTATCTCTATTTTCATCCTCATGAGTAAACCCAAATCAATTCATACACTATCATCTCTCAAACCTTGCCATACCCCAATTTGTAATCAATTTTGGACCAGCAAGGTATCCAATAGAACCCACTCACATCAATTACAGAAACCATATGCACACTTGTACGAATAGCATCAAAACATCAAAAAAGAATGCGAACAGTATCACGCCGCCTGGCAGGAATTCATCGCCGCCAGGCGGTTCAAGCCAAAATAAAAACAATGATCATCTCTGATGTGCCGCCTGGCGGTAGGGATTGAGCCGCCAGGCAGTTTCTGGGAAAAATCTAGAAACTTCAATAAAACAGTGCGAAAACTGATGGAAACCATGCAATTTTGATCACACAGGCACAATATAATTGATACGACTAAAAACCACACAGAACAACTCCCCTTACGTGGGATCCTTGCTCTCAATTCGAATTGGTGTGTGTGCCTCGAACCAAAACCTCATTGTCTCTTGTTGCACCCGTAAACACTATTCTCTCCCTCCAACTCCTCTTTGCAATACGCCAAACCCAAACCTTCTCTGCCCAACGTTCACACTCCAATTCTAATACCTTTCTTCTTGCTAATTCTCTCTCTTTCCCGAATTACTACCTCTCTAATTACCCTTTTCTCCACCAAACGAAAATTAATTAAAAGAAAGGGTTAATGGTTAATTAAGTCTCCTATTATAATGTTTCCAACCCTCTGAATTACCTCTCTATTGGCTGCTAAGGTTCCTAAACCCTTTCATATTCATGCCAATAGAAAATTTGGCAAAAAAAAGAAAATTGGTTAGTTCTCAACAAGGTTTGAACTCACACCCCTTCAATCACAAAGCAAGTACACAACCAATTCAACCAATTTACAATTTTGTTAATTCCTTCAATTCTAAGGTTATGTGATCACATCATGCACTCAAATATATAATGTAAAAATTCATAATTTGAACAACATACAAATGGCATACATAGAACTCAAACCCAAGTCCTCTCACACAATCAAAGTACTCTCAACCATTTGAGCTAGTACTTTTCCACATCATACCTATCTGCATTAAATATGTTAAATGCTTCTACTACCCGCGATTATTAAATAATTATTTAATTAACTATTTAATTTTCTCGGGTCTTACAAAAGTTAAATTGTATGCATATTTGTTTTTTGTTTTTGATTTTAATAAAAAATATAAAAAAATTTCAAAAATATGTTTTTTTGTTTTTAGTTTTCATAAACTTCAAAAAGTAAAAATTAAAAAAATGGTACAAGCTGATTTGTACTTTGTAAAATTAAAGAAAATAAATTTTGACCTATGGCCAGATTGAGCCAGAAGTCACAAATTTTTTCATTTCCTCCCCGCACCTACATCGCTCGTGATCCAACACACGTGATCCACCAACTACGTACCTCCGTACCTCCCCGCACGCAGCATATCTCAAGTGTGAGCACGGAACATACGAACCTACATCGCTCGTATCCCCACACGAGAGTAATAGGATATGAACCTCCCCGCTCAAATCATCACGTGTTCATCACCATCCATGAACCTACCTGCTCATGGTACAACATCCTCTAATCAAAGTCTCATATCACAACATGATAACGAAAACAAGAAAAGCACACTACGCTACACAAGGTACATACTCAAGCTGGTCTTAGGGATTTCAATGCTTCCACGAACCTACCTACTCATGGTCAAACTCTACGAACCTCCCCGCTCGTAGTCCAACTCTACAGACCTCCCCGCTTGTAGTCCAACACACGTGATCCACCAACTACGAACCTCCCCGCTCTCAGCATCTCTCAAGTGTGAGCACGGAACATACGAACCTACCTCGCTCGTATCCTCACACGAGAGTAACAGGATATGAACCTCCACGCTCATTTCATCACGTGTTCATCACGAGTCATGAACCTACCCGCTCATGGCAACATCAAGCATATCCCAGACCAAGACCAAAAAAACGAGCCATGCAAAACATATCACAGTGCACCCTGCCACTACACCATCGCCTAGCGCAGCCTAAGCGCCGCTAGGCACAATGGCAGTACAGACCGCTTGGCTGTTCCACATCACAGCCAGGCGCCACAACTCACAAGACATCCATGTTTCCTACTTCGCCTAGCGGTCCATTCTACACCACCATACGCCACACCAGTAATCTGATACTATTGGTTTTAGATACTCTAATTCATTTCCTAACATTCACCCATTCAATTCTTAAACATCCAGAAATCAACATACACATTCATTTATTCCAAATTACAACATCACAACACATATGCATCTTTCAAGTAAAAGCACAATTTCCTTTCTTTTATAATTCATATATACTTACCTCTTAAATCAATTCCAACACACACTTTATTTTCCCCTTCTCATTTTCCCAACCCTTTGCATGCTTACAATTCACATACCCCACATAAGACACAATCAAACCTATATACTTATTTTGCATGCCCTCACAATTTCCATTACATTTAAGGTATGATTATCATGTTCCCATACTTCCCCAAAACCCATCATGATCATGCAACACTCGGTCATAGTGAAATCATCAATAGTGGCCTTTTTCACACACTTATAACATCATACATTTGAGCTAACATATATAAGTTCATATATTCAACATGTCTTAGCAAGCACTACCAAAAACATACTCATCAATCACACATCTATATATATATATATATATATATATATATATATATATATATATATATATATATATATATATATATATATATATATATATATATATATATATATATATATATATATATTCACCAATCAAGGTCATACCAACACTTGAGAACACTTAATCATCCATTAGTAATCATACTATTAGGGAATTCAAACAACCAATCATGCGTGACGTATATCTCTAGCTACTGTCCTCCAAATCAAATCCACATCGTTCATAGTGAAGAACGACATGTTATGGACCACCTGTCAAAATTTCACCTAAATCGGATAGTTAACAAATCGGGAAATGCAGTTTTACGAAAACTACGCAAACTAGAAAAAAAAGGTGGCACCTAGCGCCCAAAAGTGAGGAAGGTGGTGCCTGGCGGGACTACTTCCGTTGGGCGGTTCCTGTTCCGCAAAAAATACGAAAAACAACATTTTTTCGTGAATCAAAGTACCATGCATCACTGTTGGTTACCGCTAGGCGGTTCTTGTGTTTCCAGGAACCCTATCATTCTTCTTTGCACCTGCGAACCTCAACCCATTCACAACAACTTCGAGTTCAACCAATTTATGACTCTATAAGATATGATTCCATCTTTTAGGATTACAATTCATTCTCTAACACTTCCCATACCCGAATCCATTCATATTTTCCATTTAGATTAGTGTCGTTTTTGAAATCCCCAATTCATCAACCCTAAGATAACCTTCATTCAATTTTCTTCTCAATTAAACCCCAATTCCACGAATTTCGAATGAAATACGATGTTTAATCATTCATAAAGATTAGAACGTGATTTCTCCACGATCAGAAACCTTCCAGAACTTGAGAAACATCAAAATCGAGCCAAAAATGGCTTGCGTCTCCTGGCTGGTATTCATCATCGCCAGGCCCTTCATAAAACCAACATGCGTCGCCTGGCGGTTAAGCCCGTGCCGCCAGGCGGTTAAGCCCGTGCCGCCAGGCGGTTCAGTCTCTAGAACCCCCAATTACCTAGAAACAAGATGAGTCGCCTGGCGGTGATTTATTTAAAAATGTGTTAATTAAAAAAGATAAAAATAAATTGACTTGAAAAAGAATAAAATTGATTAAAAATGTTTTTTTAATTTAAATTTTTAAAAGTTAAGTGAAATAATGATTTTGTGTTTTAGATTAAAAATTTTAAAAAGTTATTAATTTTAATTATTTTTTCATTTTTTACTAATTAAAATCTAAAATTAAAAAATAAAATAAAAATAAAAATAAAATACTAAAAACTAAAAAAATAAAAAATAGTTTTAAAAATGATAGGAACGGTTTCACATGGTCTTAACTTCCTCCAACTGTTGTTCACACCATTTTCTAATTCACTTTAGACATCAAGTTAGGCACACTTATTCATTTATGAGAGGAGAACACTCACACCTCACCGGAGATATTCTCACTCACACATTGATCCATCATCAATCACCCTCTGCATCCTTTTACACCACTTCTATGCAAAACAATCTTCATTCAATCATTCTTCATACAAATCACAGTCAACACATTAAACCTCCATCGTGTCCAAATTTAAAAAGCACGTTAATAATCAAAGGGGAACAATTTGGAAAGGGGATTTCTCATTTCTTCTCTGGAAGTAGATAGACTAACGTTTACAAAAAGAAAAAAAAAGATGATCAAGTTTGTCACATTTGGAATCAAGAAACAGAGGCGCAAAATAGGTACACATTCTCTATCTCCAAACCTTTTTTAATGTTGTATGATGTTCTGAGTTGGGCCTCATAGTTGTTGATTATATGCCAAAAAAAATTCCCAATTGAAATGAATTTCACGTCACAAAAACACTTTTCTATTTTTATACAATGGTAAACCAATTAACAATGAAATAGAATAAAAATAGAAAGGAGTTAGATTGCCGCCGTAAAATAGGGTTGTGACAGTGAGCATTGGTGTTGTGGGAATCGCGGGGTAGCCATTGTTGGTGTTGGAATCATTTAATAAAGATCATTGGAGAAGAAGCCTTTCAGGTTTTTGGTCTTGGAGAAGAAGTGCAACCCTAGCACGAGGGCAAGAAGAGTGTCTCTCTTCAGATGTTGTGGCAGCTTTGACGATGATGGTTTAATAATGTTGGAGTGGCACGATGTTGACCAGGTGGAGGAGACGCAAACAGTGAGGCCATGTCGTGGGTAGGGCTGGGCAAAAATAACTGAATTGTACTGTACTTAAGTTAACTGTACTATTTTAAACCAAAAATAACTGAATTATTAACAATAAAATTAAACTGTACTATTTTGTGGTTAAAGTTAGAAAAACTGTACTGCAAACAGTTAACTGTTCACATCAAGTGCACTGAACTGTGATTTTTTCTTTCTCTTCGATCCCGATCAGTCCACATACACTTCTTCTTTTTTCTCCACCGAGATTCAACCACGACCAAAACAAATCATGTCTCCGTCGCCTCGCCGCGTCGAAGGTTGTGCCATCGTCGAAGGTTTCGCCGCCGTCAAAGATTATTGTCGTCGAAAGTGATCTCTTTATATCTTTAGGTTTTCATTTTGCTTCTTCTTTTTTCTCCAATTCGATCATTCTAATCTTTTGGGATGAACCTGCTGTTAGGGATTTCTTCATCAACAACATGAAACCAAGTTGAGAAAGAAATCATGGTATAAAAGGTACTCTTCACACTCTCAACTTCTCATCTTTTCCCAATCTGCTAACTCTGGATGTTTGTAACAACAATTTCAATGATACCATTCCTCACTAAATTGCTAACTTGTCCAGAGTTTCTGAGTTGATAATGAATACAAATAATTTTAGTGGTCCAATCCCCATTTCCATGACCAAGTTAGCTACCTTGAAGATTCTAAACTTGAAATACAATAGCATTTCTGGCCCTCTTCCCGAAGAGATTGCAGAATTGAGAAACTTAGAGCGTCTGTTATTTCAATCAAATCACCTTTCTGGTACCATTCCTCCAACAATTGGAAGGATGGCCAACCTGGTTGAACTTAATTTGCAACTCAACTCTATCAATGGTACAAATCCACCCTTCAATTAGAAACTTGACAAATTTAAAATTCCTCAGGCTCCAACAAAATAGTCTCTTTGGCCCCATTCCACACTGCATAGGAGAGATGACCAATTTGCATGTTCTTGAACTCGATCAAAAAAGTCTTACAGGACAAATTCCTTCCAATATTGGAAACTTGACAAAGATGGTTAATCTGTCCCTGGCCCGTAACATGCTTTATGGACCAATTCCTCCCTCCTTTGGAAACTTGACACATGCCTTTCCAAAAATTTCACCTGATATTTTTTTTAAGCATAAGTCTTTTAGCTTTGAAAGCCTTATACGTTCAGGTTGAGCTCATGAAATACAAAAATATGCAGAAAAGGTAAAATCAAAAGACATGAAAGCATGGTGTAGTTTAGACCACTTTTAATGTTAGGAATGTTCTGTTTTCTTTTTTCTAAAGTGAATAAGCGAGCACAAGATATTGAATTGAAGTCTTTTATTTACAATAATTTGTTCTCTTTTTCTGTTGAGTGAATATAACCTTTTTTTACTCCATTTATCTGAATAACATTTTATTGGACATAGCACAATATTTCTTAAAAGTCATTTTCAATTACAGAGGGTTAGGTATCACCATTAAGAAATCTAGGAACGTTTATTTCATATTGATCTACACCAATATACCAAATTTTCTCCGCTATATCTCAGGATGCATGTACCATAGTGACCTGAAAAATGTGTTAGTTGGGAAAATCTTTGTGATGTCTTAGAAATTGGTGAAAGTGAAAAGGGAAAGGCCAATATGTCTTTCCATTTTACCTATTTAATGAAGAAGCGAATGAAGATATTGATGTTTGAATAATATTGATGAAAATACTACTATACTTCCCGTGCTCCCTTTTATCATCTTGGTTGATGATCAAATTGATTGAAAACTTCTCCCGTTAATGTTTGTACCATGTACTTTATATTTTCCAAGTGTACCTAGTTTAGCTATAATCATGAAAGCAGATAGCTAATAAATCTCTCTTCTGTCAGGTCCTATCAAGACCGTTGCTAGCCCTTTCAATTGCAATATTGTTTTCTGATCAGTCAATTGCAATGTTGCTATCTGATAAATCAAATGCAGTGATAGAAAGTCAGATTGTAGTTCAGAAGACGCAGCAGTATACTCTGAATTATCTCCTTTACAGGTTGATTTGAATATAAGGTATATGAAAACTATCTACTGAATATAGTACTATGAGATTTTCCTTCACGAGAAACTTGAGATTAATTGTGGGTCTTTTACGATCTTGATAACTTTTCTCTACGTTTAAGCTTCCTCAATTTCTTGCATTTTGCAACCAGCGTTTGATAAATCGTAATAATTTAGAATCTGAGAAGTGGTTGACTCAACTCAATCAAGAGCTTGAAAATCAAGGACTTAGTTTACTTGAAAGGTATTTTATGGTTCATATGCATTAATAATTTATTCAGAATTGCCTTTATCACATCACCTACTGAATTTTGAACTCATTTTTATATTAAAATATTTTTCAAATCCTAAGTGTCAACACCCAATTTCGTCAGGCTAAATAAATAATAATAACTTTTTTTTCAAAAAAAGGTATAAAAAAATAAAAAATAAATAAGTTTTCTCTTTGGTTTTTTGCTTTGTCTAAATAATAATAATAACAGGATAATAATAATAATAAATAAATAAATAAAAAGAAAAAAACTTTGTTTTAATCTTGTATGTATTTTTTTTAGGCTTTGTTTCTATTTTAGCCCAAAATACTCTATACACCCACACCGTTTTTCTTGCAACTAATGGTAGCCCAAAATTTAATTTTCGCACCCCCAATCTATGCTTTGTCGTTTCTGCTCTAGATTAAGAAGTTAGTCTATTAGAAACAGAATATGCTCTAATATTTAGAATTATTTACTCTGATTTTGTGCTTTGATTTTTATGACACCTCCTTTTCCATATGAGGAAAATATTAATATTTTTATCAAGAATATCTTTTTTGTAATTATAATTAATCTATCCTGATCACGTTTGATTTTGTGCTCTGATTTTATGACACCTCTTTTTTCCAGATAGAGAAAGTAGTAATATAATTCAAAACAATATCTCTTTTACTAATTAGAATCAATTTTGCTGATCACGTTTGATTTTGTGCTCTGTTTTTTTCTATGATTTGATTCCCATATTTTAATAGTTTTAAGACCAATTCTTGCCTTTTAAAACTCGTTGTAATTAAAGCAGACCTTTATTACGAGATTACATTAGATTTATAATGTTGTGTATATAAACCCATCAGAAAAAGAAGAAGAAATGAATTTTTTCTCTCTCAAAAATTTCTAGAGCCCTCTCTTTCTCTAAGCACACATTCTCTTTTAACCCTCGCACAGAAAAAAAACCCACTCACCATCAATCGCCACCCCCACATGCTTCTTAGTGTTCCAACGCAGATATTGTAAGTCTGATCTCCCGTTCAAGTTCGCAAAATTAATTTTTTATTATGTCATGCAGTATTTCTCTAGATGTGTTTTTTTATCTTGTTTGAATTTGATGTTTTCACTATTTCTTTTGATATAAAAAAAAACATTACTGTCATGCTTTTTGGGGTTCATTAGTTTTATAATTAAGGTTTTGTTGATTGCTTTGGATTGTGAACATTGTTGCATGAATAAGTGAGACATATCATGTTTTGACATTGTATGAATATGTTGTGCCATATTTTTTCATGTTAAGGTTGTAAAAAATTTTCATATTAAAATAATATGTTTAATCCTAAACGTTATTTCCTAATCTTTTATTTATTTATTTTCCTAATATTTTCATAAATTGTGGATATGAAATAGTCAAATTTTGGTGGGTATCAATGTCTTATTTCGAAAGTTTTTTTTAAAAGGAAGTAATAATAAATAAATAATTTAAATACCTTTTAACTTTTAAAATGTATAAGTGCTCATGTGACCGCTCGCGTCGACCTAGTACTTAATACCTTCGCTTTTCTATAAGATTACTAAAAAAATACAAAATTTTCAAATATTAAAAAGAGTTATATCAACACTTCGAACAAATTTTTTTCAAGAAGTTTTTACATAAAGAACTACGTGACCCTGATTCTCCGTTATGAATGGAGATACGTAGGAGCAAGGAGTAATCCTTGTCGGGCCTAAAAAACAAAAAAATCTTTTTTGTTTCCTTTGTTTTTCTTTGTCATCTTTATTTATTTATTATTGTTAATTTATTAATTTATTAATTTTTATTTTCTTTTATTTATTTATATTTTTTTTGTTTCTTTTTTTTATTTCTTTTTTTTTAAATAAATATTTAAAGGAGACCACATCAATTTGTATTTTAATTAAAGGTATCGTCTTAGGATGGGCGTTGTAGGGTGCTAACACCTTCCCTACGCGTAATTAACTCCCGTACCCCCAATCTCTGTTTTCGTAGACTTTGCTCTTTTTTATGGTTTTCCATAGTTTCCTATAATAACTATGGTGGCGACTTCAAATCTCTTTTTTATATTTTATTTTTGGTTCGTCATCCCGTCGCGATTTCGGTTGTGACACTAAGCTGGTACAAAAATCAGAGTCAGGTACTTCCGATTCAGATAGCAATAGCATATCCACTACCATATTTATTTGTTCTCCTGTTACAACAGACCGTGATTTAGTGGGTTTTTATGCAGAATCAATGATGACGAGCTTAGGAGATTTTATGCAGCTTCTAATAATAATTTTTCTAGCTTTCTAACTTCAATAGTCCTATTTATTTAGGTCTCCCATTTAAACTAACCAGCTACTATTTCTAACTACCATAACTAATCCCCACATACTATATACTTAACAACACCACCCCTCCTAAAATCAACCTTGTCCTCCTTATGGTTGAGACTGTTCAAGATGGATCCCCCCAATAGTTTTTCTAAATGTCATCTTCAACTAGATATTGTGGTAACATGATGAATGTTGGTTGAAATTGAACTCTATTAAGACCACGACGGTCTAAAATGTAAAGATTATACTCCAACCTATTCTAGCTTGCTTTTACTTGAATTTAGACCATACAAAAGTTAAATGGTTAAAGAAAAAATACTATAAATATTATGGCTGCTAACTCACATGCTATATGTTCTTGATGTTATTCTTTTATATTGAATTTGCAGAGTCTTTTACTTGTCAATAGCAGAGGTAACATAACTAAGAAATTCTGCAAAAGTCAAAATAGTACTATTTTTGTATTTTTCCATTACCTGATATAAACTTTGAAGGCCTTGTGTATGTGATTGAACAGTGATGTTTTTAGTTGAATAAAATCATTTTATCAATGTAATTAGTTTAAGTACGTTTTTTTTCTAATGAATAATTCATTATAAACAATTCAAACATATATCAATTTATTGTTCTTTTTTTTACTGATATAAATATGTAATCAGGTTAGAAAAGATGAATCAGATGGATTTTACATTGCCAGAAACTGTCGAAACTCTCACACCAACTACTTCTGGGATTGAGCCTTTACCTCCTTGTATGGCTACATCATCAACTGGGCATAGTAAAGGTCGATCAGATGTGTGAGGGCATTTTAGCAAACAAGATCCTTGTTCTGAGAAGAAGGCTAAGTGCAATTATTATGGTGATTTGATTAAATATTTGGCTGGAACAAGTGGGATGTGGAATCATTTGATAAGATGCAAGGAAAATCCTAATAGAGAAGCACTCAAAAGGAAAAAATTGTCATCATCAACTACAGAAGGGGCTAGTGTTGGCCCTTCACCAACAATTTCTAAGTTTGACCAAAATGCATCTCGAATGAAGTTGGTGAAGATGTTTGTGAAGTCCGAGCTTCCTTTTCGATTTGTGGAAGATGAAGACTTCCGTGACTTTGTACGATCCTTGCAGCCACGGTTTGAGGTTCCATCCCGCACTACATTGAGGCGTGAAATGTGGGAACTCTATGAAGAGGAAAAAGCAAAGTTAAAAATGTTTCTATCAAAGCAGTGTGGTAGGGTTTGCTTAACTACAGACACATGGACTACAATCCAAAACCTAAACTACATGAGTTTAACAGCTCACTTTATTGATGAAGATTGGAAGCTTCATAAGAAAATTTTGAATTTTTCTCAAACAACAGGTCATTCAGGGGAGCTCATTGCTAAACATGTTGAGGCTTGTTTGAATAATTGGGAGTTGAAGCGAGTCCTTAGTGTCACTGTGTATAATGCTACAGCAAATGATGTTGGGGTCAATACCTCAAAAGAAGGATGGTATCATGCAATTTTCTTGTCTTAAAGGGAGAATATGTTCATATGCGTTGTTGCGCACATATATTAAGTTTGATTGAGAAGGATGGGTTAAAAGAGATAAAAGATTCAATTTCAAAAATTCGAAGCGTAGTTAAATATGTCAAATCTTCTCCAGCTCGATTTGCTAGATTCAAGGCCTGTGTTGAACAAGAGGGAATTTCTTATAGAGGTCTTGTTTGCCTTGATGTTGAAACCAAATGGAATTCAACTTATCTAATGTTAGAGGCAAGCTTGAAGTACAAAGATGCCTTTGTCTTGCTAGATATGCAAGATAAGAAATTTGGTGCTGAAATGGCCAAAAGTAGTGGTGTGCCACTAGAAGAGGATTGGGAATATGCGAGGTCTGTTCTACCATTGTTAAAGATCTTTTATGACTCTACCATGCGGATTTCTGGTTCTTCTTATGTCACTAGTCATATGTATATGAAGGAAGTGTTTGGAATTGGTAAAAAGATTCGACAATATTCTGAGAGTAGTAATGTGGGCATAAGATTGATGGCAATGAGGATGAAGGGTGAGTATGACAAATGTTGGGGAAATCCCAATGGAATTAATATCTTATTATTGATTGCTGTTGTGCTTGACCCAAGGAGTAAGTTGGATTTGTTAATTACTTCATTGATTATATATTTGAACCTACCATGGCCAGTGGATTGAAATCAAAATTATTGTCATCTTTCAAAAAACTTTATGATCAATATCAAGGGGTTGAGGAGGGTTCTCAAAGTAGCCAACAAGAATCCCAACTAGATGATGAAGATGATGATCCTCATGGCATGAGCTTCTACCTAAGAGCTACAGGATGTAGATTTGATTATATATCAGAGCTTGATAAATATTTGAGAGAGGATCCTGAACCTTATACAAAGTCAGTTGAGCTTGATGTTTTACATTGGTGAAGGTCAACTCAACTAGATTTCCTATCCTTGCAAACATGGCTCGAGAGGTGTTAGCTATTCTCATCTCTACCGTAGCATCAGAGTGTGCATTCAGTACAGGAGGAAGGGTGGTTAATCCTTATCGTAGTTTCCTAACACCTAAAATAGTGGAAATACTTGTTTGTACACAAGATTGGTTAAGAGGAACACCTGTCTCTATACTTTTCAATGAGGATCCTAAAGAGCTTGATGAATTTGAGCAAGGTGAGTTTATATGAAAATTTTATATACTTTTTAGTTGATACTTTATATCAAAGCCTAAAATATTTTTTTTTTTTTGTAGATATAACTTCTCAAGACGAAGTGGGACCTTCAAGTGCAATTAATTTAGATGACTGAAGATGTATTAACATTTTGATGTTGTTTATGGGCGAACCTACTAGAGAACCTATGTATTAAGATGTATAAATATTTTGATTTTGGTGTATTGAAGTATGAGACATATTTCAAGTATTATTTCCTAAGCACTTTCAAATTATAAATTTTATATTATTATTGCGTATTACAATCATATGTAATTAGTGCAATTCGGTTCAAAATAATGTAATTCAGTTCAAAATCAATGTAATTCGGTTCAAAAATAGTACAATTCGGTTCAAAAATAGTGAAGTTTATTCAAAATCAGTGCAATTCGATTCAAAAACGGTTTAAAAATAGTGTAGTTAAGTTAAAAATTAGTGTAGTGCAATTCAAGAATAGTGCAGTTCAGTAAAAAATCGTGCAGTTCAGTTAAAAAATAATGCAGTTCAATTCTGATATAGTGTAGTTCATAAAACAGTTCAGTTTATAATAGTTTAGTACAATTCATATTATAGTGCAGTGCAGTTCAGTGCAGTGCAGTTCAGTCCAGTTTATTTTTCAGAAAAACAGTTCAGTTCTTTTGAACTATTTTTCAGTTCAGTGCAGTTCATACGAACTATTTTTAGTTTAGTGTAGTTTTTTATTATTCAGTACAATACAATTATTTTTGCCCAGCCCTAGTCGTGGTGCTCCGTGCGATTGAGAGAGGTGAAGCCGTTGTCGTTAATGGTACGAAGTTGGTGGTTGGCACCATCGTTGGCAGTGTCGTTGGCGGTGTCATTGGCGGCCTTGCAGTGAGCATGAGTAAAGTTGATGTTTGTTGGATGTGGTACGCATCATGAAAGTGGAAAAAGGAGTTGTAGATATTGTCCTTTGAAGAAGATGAAGTTTGGGGAAGATGTCCTAAGTGATGCGTTTTAAAGGGTGAAAGTTAAATGGTCTAGGGTTTTGAGACAAATTCAATATTTTCTTCGTGCACTCCATAATGAATTCTTACAACACCATATTAATTGGTTTAATAACTTCAAATATTCGGCATGCATCCCATTATTAACTCTCGCACCACCATTTTAATCAGGTTACTGATTCTAATACTTTTTGCACTCTCGTGGTCATCTTTGCACCCCTGTTCTATTTTGGGCTTTTCATTTTTATTTCTTCATGCACTCCCCAATGTAATAACCCAAATCCCATTCATTTAATTTTATTTTAATTTCTATACTTATGTTTCCAGTAAGCACACACATCTCTTTTTTATATTTTGTTTATAATTTATGTTGCCTTTTACTTCCTACACCACGTAATTATGTTATATACCCTACTACTTTATGTGTTAGTTTTTTCTCTCTGCACCCACATATTCACTTATACACTCATTTTCTATTCCCAATTTTACAATTTTTTTATTTAAATCTCACATTTCAAATCACATCATTTCCTAAAATAATAATTTTTTAAATAGAAATGAAAATAAAAATAGTATTAAAAATGATAGGAAAATAAAAATAAATAAAATTAAAATTAAAAACATGTTCTTTATTTTCCCTTTTAGTGTCTAATCGATCGATCGTGTTGCACGACACTTCTTTTCTAAAAATACCAAAATTGTAAAAAATGGTTTTGGTGTCTAATCGACCGCTCGCGTCGCACAACACTCCTTTTCAAAATATAAAAATTATAAAAAAGGCTTTGGTGTCTAATCAACCGCTCGTGTCGCACGACACTCCTTGTTAAAATATAAAAAACATAGAAATGTTCTGGTGTCTGATTGATCACTCACGTCGCACGACACTCCTTTTCAAAAATAAAAAATATAAAAAATGTTTTTTTTGGTGTCAACTTGGCCGCAGGCGTTGCATGACACTCATTTTCAAAAATGGCAAAAGACAACTTTCAAAAGTTAAATAATTTAATCAAACTTTTTTATAAAGAACTATGTAGCCCTGATTTTTCATTTTTAATGAGAAAATGTAGGACCAAGGTTAATCCTTGTCGAGTCATTTTTAATCGAAAAATAAATATTTTTGGGAAAAATAAATATTATCTTTCCAGCACCTTCAACTGAATTTCTTAACGATTTTGGAATCTAGAAACTCTTTCCCAACAATTTTATCTTGTTGGCAATACCCAACAATTTGTTTGAGTATTCTTTAATTGTCTGGGACTCTTTAGTTCTTTGCGTCTCAAACTCCCTTATCAAGTTCAAAAATTTTGTACCTTGAATCTTCTCATTTCCATCATATTCTACTTTCAAGTATTGACAAATTTCTTTAGGAGACTTTAGATTCATGATCCTGGTAAGGATCATTTGTGTAACACCTACATATAATCATGATTTTGCCTTTGCCCTTCTCGTCTTTTTTTCCTTATGCGTTTTAGTTTGAGCCACGGTAGGATTTTCAGGTAAAGGATTATCATCTTCCTCCACAACTTCCCATAGATCTAGCCTCTTTATATATGTTTGCATTCTTACCGCCCATAGATCAATGCTTTCATCATTAAAAGATGTAACATTGACTTGTGAAATATTTCTTTCCATTCTACCGATAGTTAGAACAATGGCTTTGATAACACTATTGGGATTTTTAGGGTTTTTGGAAATATGAGAAATATGAGATATCAACCATAAAATACTTACAATATTTCAATCTTAATCTAAAATAATAACTAAATTCTAAAACTAAAACATATTTCTAAAACTGAAATATTTCCTATAAATTAATTTAAATAAAAATGATATTAAGTTTCGAAGTTCTAAAGTTAGGGGATTAATTGGGCCAAAGTTTCAAAAAGGAATTAATTCTAATTTTCATCGAAAATTGAGGGATCAAAAACATATTTAACCCTATATATATACACACACATATATATATATATATATATATATATATATATTGCAAAAATCAAGTTATAAAAAGTGTTTATATAATAAAGACCTAATGATATAACAAATTTGTAAAAAAATCTCATTAAATATGAAAAATTCTAGTATTGTCATAATACAAAAATCATATAATCGTCAGAAGTAAAGATGTCGTCGTACAGTCTCACATTGTGAAGACTTCACTTTCCATTTTAACAACGTTTTTTATTCACTGATATAACATTTCTCATGTTTAATCCTTAAAATCAAAGTTTGAGTTCATCTTTTATTGTAACTTAGAAAATTGTGATGTCAATGTTAAAAATTTGGGTGATAAATTGATATTCTTAATAAAACGTTGAACACTGTATTCAATCATTGTGACTCAGTCATTTGAAACCATGACCATATCGTAAGTTGCGATTCAAGACAATATCCATCAATCAAAGTCAAGGCTATCACATTTTAATATAATACATGGTGAACAAGGTTATATATGAAGTTTTCGTACCTAGCAAAGTGTTATTCCATAAATAAATTGTGTAACTTTCATTACCAAATTTACTTCTAAATTCGTACATGACAGAACCTAAATCATGCACAATTATGTAAGCTAAAGGTTAGTTTAGTAACCAAATATGAGTTTAGTAACTAAATTTGAGATGGCCAAGTTGGTCTAAGGCGTCAGATTAAGGTTCTGGTCCGAAAGGGCGTGGGAGCGTGAGTTCAAATCCCGAAGTTTTCGTACAAGCAAAGTGTTATTCCATATATAAATTGTGCAACTTTCGTTACCAACTCTACTTCTGAATTCGTACATGACAGAACCTAAATCATGCACAATTATGTAAGCTAAAGTTGAGTTTGGTAACCAAAGTTGAGATGGCCGAGTTGGTCTAAGGCGCCAGATTAAGGTTCTGGTCCGAAAGGGCGTGGGTTCAAATCCCACTCTCAACATTTAAAGTTTTCCTTGTTAGAGGTTATATATGAAGTTTTTGTAGCAAGCAAAGTGTTATTCCATATATAAATTGTGCAACTTTCATTACCAACTCTACTTTTGAATTCGTACATGACAAAACCGAAATCATGCTTAATTATGTAAGTTAAAGTTTAGTTTGGTAAATCTTCCTTGCTAGTCTTTGTTTTCTAGTTTTTTATATGGTATTTGCCAACATAATATATCCTAGTTCATGTAGTTAACTTCAGTTTAATTTTTAGTAGGTCATGTTAGTCTTTTTTTCTTCTAATGTTTTAATATGGTATATGACAACATAATGTATCTGAGTGCATGTATTTAACTTCAGTTCAATTTTGAGTAGGCCAAAACAAGTGGGAAATCCACTTGCAAGGACTCTAATCTGGTACAAACATAAACCCCATGAGCTCAAAAGTTAAGAACTTTTGTTGTTGGACTAAGTTACTAAATAAATGAGTTTTTATGCTATTTTTAGCTCTTTGTACTTGGTTTTATGTGCTAGTTTTAGTTCTTTGTATTTTTTTTCTTTCTCATAGTTGAGTTGTATTCGGGCATTTATATTGTTATGCTTTTGGATGCTTAATTTTACTTGGATTTTGTCGAGTAATTTCGTTGTCGGACACTGTACTTGGAGTGTTTTCCAAGTGGGTCCATGGTCGGAACTCATGTTCAAATTTATTGAATAGTTAAATATTCTAATGGTCATGCTTGAATTTGCCGAGCAGTCACATATTAAGATACTAGGCTCATATTTATAGAGTAGTTGCAAGTTTAGATGTTAAGCTCGAATATACAAAGAAGTCACAAGTTTAGACACTAGACTCAGATTTACCAAGTATCGCAAGTTCGGACACTAGGCTCAAATTTACCGAATAGTCGCAAGTTCATATGCCCTTAATCTACTTATGAAACATAAAGTATAACATGTTAAAATGTGGAATTTATTGAATGTATATGTGGTGTGTCTTGTTAAAACCTTGCCTAACAAAACCTATCTTAGGAAAAATCTAGAAAAAGGGAAAATAGTATACATTTATTTTCATCAATGTGCTACAAAGCTATAAAACTAGTCCGTAAGCGAAATATTGAGGTATTTATGATATAACCTCATTCACTATGATATTGAACTTGACAATATGTCTTTTGAGGTATTTCTTATGCCACAAGCCTCATCCCATGCTTCTCGTATAACCAAGTGACAAACCTCTTGTCACCTAGAGATTCAATCAAACTTGATTTCCTCTCTAATACTACTTAATGTAACATAGTGATCAACCAAGGATCAATTTGAACGATAGGAAAATGCTAATGATTTACTTAGTGAACTTATGTTGTGGAAAAGAGGAAATCTATCAAAAATATTCTTGAATTAAAACTGAAAAAAATTTAAAATGCTATACAAATGGAAAAATGCAAATTGTTTGATGAAATGACTTAATGAAATCTAATGCACCTAATGTTTTTGACAAAATGTTATGACTAACCAAGGCCATAAATTTGTGAATATGCAATGCCATGCTCCTAAAATCGAATTAAGCATTCAAAACTCTTCTCTTACCTAAATGAAACTCAAATAAAACAACAAAATGAATTAAGAACATGGTTATGCAATATTCAAAAGCCTGGAATAATTTTTGAGAGGAGTTCATCTCTGAGTGTGCAGGACAGCCTTCGAAATCAAATCACAATGCATGAAATGTAAATGTAATGATGTCTATTGATGATAGGAATAAGAATTACTCAAAATGATTAAGTAGAACGTGTATACCCAAATAATGAACCCTAAATAACATAATTAATGAATTGATGTTCAAGTGACAAATTGGATACAATGAACGATGAATTGGCTATGCAAATGAATCAGAAACAATGCGTGTGAGCTCACAACAAAGATGCGAACGAGAATCGAAAGAACTGCGAATTAATCGAAAACGAAAATCACAAGTGAGTGGAAAAATAGTTGAACACAGCAGAGATGAGAATCATGATTCAATTTAGTGATTTATGTATGGTTGATAATAATCTAACGAACTTTGATATCTAAGTAAGATTATTGTGCGTACTTTGTAAATTCAACTTGTTTCCAAGTTGAATCCAATGTTGTTGTAGATCAACATCACTCAATCACTCTAAATTCAATCATGAACTCATTTTAGTCGTGAATGATAGGAAGCATGTTGATTAATCGGTCAAGATGAAAAGAAAATAACAATTTCATATCTAGAAACATGTTCACAACAATTGTATTCAGAAAAAAGAGAGTAGTGGCTTACAAACAGATCAAAACCACCAAGTATCAGTGACAAAAAACTGCAGAGAATGGTGCAAAATTGTGGTATAGAACAACAACATGTGGTGTGGTGAAGAAAAGAGAATGATATCGTTATGGAGGAGAGTAGTTGTAAGATCCGGGAAAATTAAATAGTTATTTAATTAATTATTTAATTAGGACGGATAATGAGAATATTTAAAGCAATAAATGCGGGGAGCTATGACATGGGAAGGTACTAGCTCAAGTGGTTGAGAGTACTTTATTGTGTGTGAGGACTTGGGTTCGAGTCCTATGTGTGCCACTTGAATGTTATTTAAATTATGTGTTTTTGTGTGATTATATATTGAACTCGTATGGATCATGATAAACTCTTAAAATTGTAGGATTTAGCATGAAAGGGGGTTCAAACCTTGGTGAGAACTAAATAATTCCTTTTTGCCAACTTTTTCTTGTGCATGAATGTGGAAGGTTAAAGACTAGCAGCCAAGGAGGGGTAACCTAAGGGCTGGAAAATAAAGGGTTAATTAAGCAAATTGGTTAACCTTAATACCATTTTTATTTAAAAATTCGTATAAGCATCTAAAGGAGTAATTAAGGGAGAGAGATAGTAAGAGCAAGGGTTAAAAGAGAGGAAATAGCAGTGGGGGTTCGTGGTACTCATAAGCAGAGGCTTTTTCTGAGTTTTGGGACTGATTGAGAGAAGTGGTTGGGCTGAAATCACCGAGGTTTGGACTGGAAACAAAGGCTAAGGAGGCTTAGTGAGAGGATAGGCATACAAATTCGAATTTGGGCAAAGAATCCAGGTTAGGGGAGTTGTCTGTTGTGTTTTATTTCGTGTTTGATTAGTATGTGTTGTTGTGTAAGAATGCATGAGTTTCCCTTTCACTTTGACGCTGTTGCGCGCAAAATTCTGGGAATCTGCCCAGAAACCGCCTGGCGGGAATGAAGGTGCCGCCAGGCGGCACATCAGTTTGACCTAATTGTGTTGTTTCTGCTATGAAATGCCTGGCGGTGGGATTGAGCCGCCAGGCGATGTACGCTGTATTGACACTGTTTGATTGTACTGTGTGTATGTTGTTTTGTGTTGATTGTAATTAATGGCTATAGTTGCGAGGTCGTAAAAGACCCTGATGTTTCTGGTATTGGCACGCGTTAAATTGACATTGGTGTAGGAATCGTGGGATAAAAGAGGGAATTCGTTGATTATTGAAATGGGGTATGTAATGCGATGTTTTGAAACCTAATGGAATGGGATGAGTGATATGAAGGAGAGCGTGTGCAATAAAATTATGTGAAATTGATGATTATTGTTAGAGGCAAAAGCGGAAATCAGATTCTGGAATTTTAGGTGTTGAGCGCGTGTGCAGAAAATCTGGGTATGATACCCATGAACTGATGCACCGCCTGGCGGTGGACGATTGGCCGCCAGGCGACAGTGTCCTATCAGAGTGGTGTGAGAAATCTGGAGTGTGTTGGGGGGGGAAGTAAAACATGAGAGGAGTATAAAGGAAATGTAGTATAGATTGATGATCAAATAAAGGAAAATGTGAGCAAGGGTGGGGAATAGGAAATGTTAGGTATTGGAATGTTGGTCAAGGATGAATGGAAGATGGAAGAAAGCAAAAGAGGGAAGGAGTATATGGTTTGGGTATGAGAGAAGTAAGGAACTGGGAGTTGACAAGAGCATGCAGTATATTTAGGGGTGTGATGACAGAATATTTGAAATGACAGCAGCCCCTAGGATGGATGGAGTGGTTATTCTATGTCTGCGATTTTGTGAGATGAAAGAGAACTTAAGGGAGTGGATTGATAGAGGTAAAAGCACATGAAATTGGTTACATATGATTAGTTGTAAATTCACCTATGCGTGGGCTTGATATTGGAGTTCTCCTGTGAACTTTGGGAGTGAGTTAAATGGTAGATTTGGGGTAACGGGGTGTCATAAACTAGAAAAGCACTGTTCTGGTATGGTGCCTGGCGGTACGCTGATAACTGCCAGGCGATGGACTTAACAGGGGAGTGCGCTGCACTGAGTGGCGCCCGGCGGCAAGGAGTGCTTCGCCAGGCGGTGACGAGAAAACAGTGGGGTCTGGGAGAACGCTGGCGCCTGGCGGGAGGGAATACCGCCAGGCGGTCTGGAGCATTTTCGCCTGGCGACGTGTGGGCTGAGCCAGGCGGAGACGCTGTTGACCTTTGCTTCCTAGTGCTGTTTTGACTGACAATAATGCTTGTTTGGATCGGGAGATGCTGTGCCATGAGCAGGTAGGTTCATGGATGGTGTGACATGTGATGATATGAGCGGGGAGGCTCATATCAAGTTACTCTCACGTGGGGATACGAGCGGGGAGGTTCGTATGTTCCGTGCTCACGTTGAGAGATGCCACGTGCGGGGAGGTACGGAGGCTGGTGGATCACATGTGTTGGACTACGGGTGGGTAGGTCCGTAGAGCAGGACTACGGGCGGGTAGGTCCGTAGAGCAGGACTACGAGCGGGGAGGTTCGTAGAAGCAGGACCACGAGCGGGCAGGTTCGTGTGAGCATCAGATTCCCGAGTCCAAGGCTAACAAAATGTATGATTTGAAGACTGTTAAGTCTTGGGGTTAGGGTCTTGGCCAAGATTTATAGATAATGATTAAGATGGGTATATGATCTATCCTGTGATTACATGCTTATTATTTTATTTTCTCAGCTCACCCTTTCTGTTTGTGTGTGGCGATGATCGTGTAATTCGTTACACGGGAGCAGATGTTGATACAGGTGGTGCTAAGGATGCTCAGATGGCGGAGTGAGGGCTAGCATGGGAGTAGTGCTAGGATTTTTACTAGATTGTAATTTATGTTTTAAATGCAATTTTTGGGAACTTGTAACATTTTATGAATTGGTTATGAGTTTTGGCGCGCTAACTTAATGAAATAAAAATTTTCCCGCGTTGGGATTTTTATCGAGTTGGCTATTAATGCAAATGTTTATTTTAATATTTATTTTTAAGTAATATTCCCTAGGGATGTTAAAGTAGTGGTGAGGAATGGTGTGTGAATTATGCTGAGTTTGTATGGGTCGAATGGAATGGTTATAAAAGCGTGATTTTTTCTATAGAATGGTGCATGAATATATCTGTGTTTCCACCACCAAGACTACCTATTACAAGTCAACAAGCTAGTCATATGACCTTCCGCAATAGGTGATGCATCCAGCTCTTTGATATCTCATATTTGCCTTTAATTCTACTCTTCACGTATAATTCCAAAGGAGAACTTTGGTCCACTTAAATCTTCATCTTAACAACAATCTTTCTCACTCAATTCCTTCTCAGCAACTCCAATCTGCACTACTATCTATGCTACAACAAAAGAAACAAGTTACAAATCACCAAATAAAGTTATGTTATGCCTACAATTCACTTAAGAGAACTAAACATGCAAAAATGAGAATGAAGAGTGTTATACATCTATGGACCACTTTTCAGCCATCTCAGGATCAAAACAAGTGTATTTAAAAATCCAAAAGCTTCTCCCAAACTTTCCATCTTATTTGGATTTGAAAGTCAAAAAGTCAACTCTTGGTCAAACTATGGTCAACATTTGCACCAAAAGTCAACTCTATCACTTTTGAGCAAATTGGTTGGATCAGCTTTCTCCCATGGCTTCCTTTGGACATTTGCAACCTTACTTGATCATAATATCTGCATAAGACTCAAAAACCTCAAATGTGAATGTTAAGCACACCATACTCTACTTAAAAGCTTCTAAAACTAGACTACACTAGGCCAACTCTACTTCTAAACCGTTACATCTAAAGTAAGACTAAAGTAAAATGCTCCTACCTACTCATGAACCTATTTCGTACACTGAGCTAATGCTAACTATTGATACTCTTAATGAATATGCTAAAGAATGCATTAAAACACCTAATTATATTACTTTTGTAAAACTAGACTAGAATCCTAATTAGACTAATTTTAAGCTAATGAATCTAATTAACCACTTAAACCTACCTAAAACAATGCAATTGGCTAAGAAAAACTTGTGAGATTAGGGACTTGTCAACTTGTCTTAGCCAATTTGTTGTCTATGTGTGTTGAGTTCCAACATTTTCGTGGTTTGGTTGTGCGGTTAGCATTATCATGCTTCCTAATTTGAATTTTGAGTGAGGACTTTTGGTACTTTAGTTAGGTCTTTAATTTTTTACCCAGGATCTAGATCGATCTCTTCATTATCCTTCTTGTGTAATGTTGCTATCTCTAATCAAAGGTATTGCTTATCGTCTTTGATTGATGTTAGGAGTTGCTAAGGCCTTAATGGAATGGTATTATGGAATAAGGGGCAATCTTCAAGATTATGTCTTCTCGCTTCTCCAAGCTTAAGCTCATTTCTCTACTTCCGTGTTGTGCCGTTGTACAACTCTTTGCTTTGTTACCTCTTCTCGTACTTGAGCCTCTTCTCTTATTTCATGTATGAAGTATAGATCAAGTTAGAAATCATTCTTGTTGTGTTCCTAGTCAAATTGTTGTCTTTCTAAGCACTAGTAGCGGGTACTTCTCTTTTCTTGTGTGTATGATTTTAGTGAAGCTTTGAGCTTTTAATGACGGATGGTGTGCGGTGCATATAAGTTTTCTAGAGGGAAATAGTATTGAAAGTTTAGTAAGTAGACTACTAGGAAAGAAGGGTGAGTCATAAATGGACAAACTTAAGAACCTTGTTTTCCTAGCTAGAGTTTTTCTCAAACCCTTTTTACAAATTTCCTCATAGAAATTCTCAAAAATATTTCACATTCTTAGCCATGGCACAAATAATCTACTAGAGAATATCACTCGTACTTCACTCTCTTTCACTTGAGTTTCTTCTCGTACCTTGTATATAGGGTCAATCAATTTGTAAGTTATCATTATTCAAGGCTCATTAAAGTTTTCTCTTCTTCAAGAGGCTTCTTTGGGTTCTACAATGTTCATAACATTGGATGAGAAAGAAGACTTTTTACTTGATGATTGAGAGGTATAATGATGAGTTTGTATTCTTCTATCGTGACAAATGAAAAAGCTCAGTGTGAAACATTGTTTCATTTTAGTGTAGTGAATGGTTGTGATCAACCCAATCACTTTTGGTTTGCGAGAATAAGCATGTCTTGCCTTTTTGCTTTTGTTGGTTTGGTCTAATCCAATGATGCAAAAGGAAAATGTGTAGAGAAGCGATAGGGAAGAAAGTGAAATGGAATTCAAATAACAACTTAGAACAGGGTGAAATATAAGTGTAAATAAAAAGAGGGAACATTTGAGAAGGGTTTTATGAAAGATAAAATGTAAAATGCTTTACATGAATTTTGACAAGGCAAATTCAAGCGTTTCGTTTTTTTGAAATTGAAATTTCAAATTAGAAAATGCCATATGTTAAAAAGGTATGTGAAAAGGTACTTGTTAGAAATCCTAAATACTATAATCATGGCTTTAAAATCTCTTATTAATGAGGATAGAGACATTACATATATTAAAAGGACCGATCATGTGTCCAACAAAAGATAAAGTTATGGCCAACAACATGCCAAATAATGGGTCGATCTAGTGCTAAAAAAGTTGTAAAGTCAACTACACCTCAATCATGAGCTAAATATGTCATATAAACTCGTTCATTTAATAACTCAATCCACTTGCAAAAGGTTATTAAACTAAGGTTATTAAACTTTTGATTCAGGGAACTTATTTATCGCCCGACCCATATTTACAATATAATTATAATTTTAGCAGGCCCAAATAGGCCTAATAAATTATGGACTCTTGTAAGAGATTCATATGATATATTAGCTACCCTAAAATAAGGAAAATATAATATTTATGAAATATATGATATATGATAAAAACAAAATTTCTTAAATAGAAATATAACCCGTTGATGATATTTATATGTTAATATATGTTATCATAAGAAGTACAAACCATCTCATAATTGCTTTTACTCACAAATACTCATTAAAAATCTTTACTAACTTAAATGTCGGAGAATCTTTGCAGTAGACTTACTCTTCGTTGTGACTTGGAGATTGGCCACATGTCAATAGTTTGATCAACCACCTCAAACACTTCTCAACCAAACTTAGTATATATATATATATATATATATATATATATATATATATATATATATATATATATATATATATATATATATATATATAAAAGAAAATATAAGATATACAAAAGTGTTTATATAAATAAGATTTTATTTTACCTATATAATTGCATATCAAAACAATCATGCAAATAATTTAGATTTTAACTATTATATAATTTGTATTCTTACTGTCAGGTATTTTTCTTTTTAAATATACCTTTTTTCATAAAAAAAATAAAAAAATGAAATAATACAACATATATAAATATATATATTTTTGCAATACTAGATTACACATTTATACTTTTATTTTAATACCTTATAACATAAAATATCTTTTATTGTAGTTAAAAATGAAAACGTAATTGAAGTTATTATTCAATGTTATTAATAAAACGTGGAACTTTATATTGAATTTGATTGAGTAATTGTGACTCTGATTTGAAACCACGACCATACCATATAATTGTGCCTCAAGACGATATCCATAATCAAAATCAAGGCCATCACATTTTAATATTACTCAATGCTGAATAAGGTTATATATGAAGTTTTCGTAGCAATTGCAAAGTGTTATTATTCCATATACAAATTGTGAAACTTTAATTACGAACTCTACTTTTAAATTCTTACATGACAAAACCACAATCAAGAACAATTGTGAAACCCAAAGTTGAGATTCAAAATTAGAGTTGAGATAGCCGAGTTGGTCTAAGGCGTCAGATTAAGGTTCTGGTCTGAAAGGGCGTGGGTTCAAATCCCACTCTCAACAAAGTTATGTGTTTTAACTATTAAGTGTATATTTCTCCCACTATACAAAAAGTATTTTTCCATATTGTTTTTATACGTGGCACATAGATATATTGGTATATCCAACATCTTCAATGATTTACTTGACTAGGCTAAAATATTTAATTTGATCTATCAAAATGGATATGTTGCAATACAAAGAAGACTATTATGATTAAGATAAAGCAATATCACATTGATCAAGACAACAATTTTTATCAAAATTCACCATCAATGGGAAATAAAACTATTAGTTATTCAATGATCTACAAAAAAGCATGAATAGTTGAACATAAGGCTTTTGTAATGGAATTTGGCTATAATTATGATACAATATGTACAATTAGCGGTGGCAAAACGGGATGGGCCCAACGGGCCAGCCCATCAGCCCGTATTAAAAGGAACGAGTTGGGTTGAGAATTTCAACCTGTCAGCCCGTTCTGGCCCGTTCCGTCTAACCCGTCAACTTGACGGGCCAAAATACGGGCCAACTTGTCCTGGCCCGTTGTGCTGTTTTAAAAAAATAAAATAAAATAAAAGTAATTAAAAAGATTAGTTTTTTATATTATATATTTTAAATGTATAAATATATAATAGTATTCTAATTTAAAGCATTAACACCTACAAATTAAGTTTGAATTATTATTTATAATTGAATAATTTAATATGTGAATTAAATAATTATTTTAACTTATCTAACTAAAAACATTAACTAATCAAATAAAAGTTAAAAAAATATTTTATTTGATTAAATATGACTTCAATAATAATTTATATGTATATATAAACAAATTTAAAAAATAAAACAAATTAAAAAATTTGAAAAAAAATTAAAAAACTTTTAAAAATTTAAAAAAAAGAAAAAAAAATTGGACGGGCTAGCCCGGCCCATTGGCCCGCCCTATACGGGACGAGTTGTGATTATTGGCCTGTTTCTGTTTGACGGGCCAGCTCGGCCCGACCCATTTTTTACGGGCCACATACGGCCGGGCCAAAACGGGCCGAGCTGGCCCGTTTTGCCAACCTTCTGTACAATAAAGTGTGTCAAGTACAATTACGCAATATGTTACTCATCCTTATCACTACAAAAAAAAAATCTTAAACAATGACCAAATGTAGTGACCAAAAATAATTAGTCATTATAATGACCAATTTAGATATTAATTTATAAACTAAAAATTATTGGTAGGTAAACTAGTTTAAAAAAATTATAATTGGTCTATAAATTGGTAACTAAAATTGTTTCTATTACGAATCGGTCTCTATATTGGTAACTAACATTAGGTACTGAGGTTTTGCTTACAAAAGGAATTGGTTTTTAAATTGGTCTCTACTTGTCACTAAATTTGGTCATTATTTAAGGTTTTTCTTGTAGTTGTGGACTGTGTTTAAGAAAACTTTATTTTCATCTTATAACATATCTTTTGATTTTTTAAGTAATGAATTAGTATCATGGGACTTTGTTGATTGTAGTGGATAAGGAAGTTAAGCATACTTCACACCTCAGCCAAATATATGTATGATGTAAGACCCGAGAAAATTAAATAAATAAATAAATATTAATTTAATAAATGCGAGGACGAGAGTCCCTAAGTTAATTAATGTGGAGAGAGAAAACAAGGGACAATACTAGGTCAAGTGATTAAGAGTATTTGGTTATTATGGGAGGACTTGGGTTCAACTTTTGTGTATGCCATTAGAGTGCAATTTAATGGTTTTATTATTTTAATAATATGTTGGACCATGAGGCGTGATTTGATTGGTAATTGTGTAGTTGCGTGTTTGAACCTTGAAATATGCAAAATAGGTTCTTTTTGCCAAAAACTCTTTTTGGTCATGAATGAGAATGATTAGAAACCTTAACCATCGTAGGGAGCAGCTAGAAGGTTTGAGAAACCATAGTGTAATGGTCCTTATATGGCTATTATGCTATCTTTTTAATTTTTGTTTTTCTTGCCATTAAGCATAGTTAAGGCATAATTAAGAAGCCAATGTGAGAAGAAAGAGAGTTTTTAGAATACTAATTCATGTGAGTTGTTGAGGAGAGTCTTGAGAGTATTAGAACACGAGTAAAGAAAGCGTGGGGGAGACTTTGCTGTAAGGGTCAGGAGAGGTATCAAAGTGGAGAAAATTTCTTTGGTGCAAGAAAGAATCCTCAAAGCACATTGGAGAACGGAATCCAAGTTAGGAGAGCTACCATTTCCTGATTTAATGATATTATATGCAATTGTGTTATGTATTAATGCATGAAAGTCTTCTCCTGAACCATATTCTTGTATCGTTTAACTTCTTGATGTTTGTTGTATGTGGTTTTAGAGAGAGTATAAAGGTGCTTATGGTTTCCATTATATTAAGTTCTCTTCGTGACCTCATCACTGTTATGATTATTATGATTCTTCTTTTTAACTTGGCGTGGTGTTTAAAGTTTTCTTACTTATGATTCTTATTATTATATATTATTATTATTATAATTATTACTATTATTTATATTATTATTATTTATATTATTATTATTTTTATGTTTATTATTATCATTATTATTATTTTCATTTCATTTTATTTTATTTTATTATTATTATTTTATTTTATTGTACTATTATTTTATTATTATTGTTATTATTTATTTTATTTATGATTTTATTATCATTATTATTGTATTATTATTATTTTATTATTATGGTTTTATCTTTTTAGTATTATTGTTTTATTATTACTATTTGATTTTCTTTTATTATTACTTACATTACTATTACTTTTATTTTTATTGTTTCCTTTTATTATTATTATTATTATTATTATTATTATTATTATTATTATTATTATTATTATTATTATTATTGTTGTTGTTGTTGTTGTTGTTGTTGTTATTTTTATTATTATCATTATTAATATTTTATTCTCCATGTGATATTTTGGGGGCAATGATTATGTGTTTCTCCTTATTTATATATTGTTTGGCTATCCAGGATTGTGTGTTGGGTATAACACTTTGTTTTGATGATTTTATGTGAATTTATTATGATTTTCTAGGATGTATGAAAGCAAGGATATGGTGTTCATGTGTTGACATACACATATAGGAGAGGCATTGATATGTCTAGTGGATATTGATTTGGAAGGTGGATATTTATGTGGTTGTGTTTTATGTCTGACTATATGATATTGTGTACTTGAATTCAACTTAATGATATGAAAGTGTATTTACTTGTCATGAATGCATGTTTTGTGTGATTTAAGTGTCTTGTGTAAATATGTTCATTAGAACCTATTCTGGAGTGCTGAAAACTAGTAAATTACCAGTTACTAGTGTGGCGCCTGGTGAAACGGTGTAAACCGCTAGGCGATAGGCCACAAAGTGAACTCTGGAGCAAAACCCGAGAGTTGACGCCTAGCGGTGCAAGATAACCCGCGAGACGGAAGTTGTGAAATTGGGCTAAACCTAATTCAAGAGGGTTGGTGCCTAGCGGCGCGAGTTTTGGACCTGAAGCATATTTAAGTGGGCTGTGGCTTGGTGGCGTGAGAAGTTTCGCCAGATGGCTTGTGTCATTTTCACCAAGCGATGTTGAGGTCGCGTTAGGCAACGCGGAGAACGTTGGTGGATTCGTTTAGGAATTGCTACAAGACTCTAGATTATGGTCTTTGAGGAGATGACTTGTTGGGGGCCTAGTTACGAGTGCAACTTGTATTGGGGTAACATGTGGCCACTCGAGATTGTAGTCTAGTGGTTTTGGAAGTCCAGTGGAGTGTGTGAGATCGTGGCTCGTATAGATGGGTTCTAGAAGATTTCCTTCCTCGGTGTTATCCCACGAGTTTGATAGTCTTGGGACAAATACGAACTACGGTTCATATTAGAGAATCCACTTGGTGTTGCGAGTTGTGGTCGTGACAAGATTATTCTCGCGTGTGGACTATAGGTGGTGGCTTGTAGTCAGAGGGGCGAGTAGACACTCGTGGCAACAAGTATCAACTAAAGGAATCATCAGAGGGTGTAGAATATGGATGCTCACGATGAAGACTTTGGGGGGGACTAGTGACTAAAGATTGTACATTTGTGAGGATCGTCTGATTAAGTTAGTAAATCGGGGTTTGTGGGGTTGTTTCCTTTTATATTGTCGTTATTTTCTTTTATTTTCAGCTAACCCTATTTGTTTGTGTTTAGCGATGATCGTGTAACTTGTTACACAAGAGCAGAGGATGTTGTAGATGGAGCAATTTAAGAGTAGCGCCGGAGAGAGGGCTTACATAGGGATATTTATTTAAAGACTTGTATTTATCTCATTTCGTTTTCAATGGAATATGAGCTTGGAGTTATACTCTTTTAATTGAATATTGGCGCAATTAATAAAGATGAAAATTTTTCCCGCGTTTTTAGTAAAATGAATAATTAAATAAGGCTATTTAATAATATCTTATTTTATTTTAATTAAATTAGTAATATCCAGCCAGGATGTTACATATGATAACTAATATCATTGGCAAATCTTGGTAAAGGCATAGGGGTTGTGCCCCACCACACATTTATATAAATAAATTAATATATAGTTTTAAGTATTTATTTAAAATTTTAATATATTTTATATATTTTAGCACCCCATAATTTTTTTATACATATATATAAAGAATTTGATACCCCAAAATATTTGTTGAAGATCTGTCATTGACATATAAGAACAACTAGAGATATGCTTCAACCAGGTTAGATTGCATGTCCAACCTGACCTATCCAATATAAACTGAATATAATATTTTGAAATTTTTATCTGATCATTTTATTTACCAAGTTAATTGGTTTCAAGTTCTGGGTCGATTTGGTCATATTTTTTAAATTACGAATTTATATTAAATTAGTTTTTTTAAAATATTTTTTATTTTGAATAAATGATATAAATATAGTGAATCTTCAAAATATATTTACGAATTTCTTAATATTAAAATATAAATTCGGGTTGAATCGGGTATCCATGAAATTCCATCCCACTATCAAAATTTGATCGCAATTATCCATTTTACTTAATTTTATAAAGTTTTTTTGCTCACCTCTAAGAACAACCATACTATCAACAATTGAATCCTCTTTCTGTACTAATTTTATGAGTAGTGTGCTCGCAAAACCTTGACTTCCATCTCTTTCAAATCCATATCTCTCGATCACATAAGAGAATTTGCGCTCTGTGATTTTGTATCTCTCAATCACAACTTCCAATAGGTAATGTTTTAACTTTGCACTCTTTCATTTTTTTAAATTGCTTTTCACTTTCCCAATTTCACATGTCCTAAATCACTTATTTGTGTTACTCTCGGTGGGATTTTGATTTCCATAAAGAGATTTGTTATTAGGCAGTGCGTTTTACTTTCGTATCTACGGTGCATTTGAGATCGGTTACTTTAGGAGTCCAATGCTTGTGGGTCTTTGGATCGTGGGTTCACGACAGCTGCTTCAGTGATTTGTTTTTTACTAAGTAGTTTGCAATAGTTGTGCATGTTCGTAATTTCTTTTCCGATTCGTGGCTACCTCAAAGGTTCGTTACAACTTTAGTTTCGCATGTGTGCCTTTTCCTTCCTTAATCATGATTTTTTCTTTAGTAGTGTAGGAAAATTGGAATATTTGGAGGATGTGAATGTGTGATATGACATCAACTAATTTTAATTTATTGTTTTTTATTTATTTTTATACTTAAAACTTTTTCCTATAGTTTTCAAAATATAACATAGTTTAAGTTGGATTGACAACGATATGACATTCACATATATTCTTTTGGTTTAAGATGACATTATTTATCTTATTGAATACAAGAATGCAATAATATAAGGAAGTTAGTAGATAGTACTACGATCATTGCTTGAAGTTTTAGTAATTCAAGTTTTTCAATAGGTGATGCTTTAGCGACAAAAAATTTGGATTTGTTTGTACATCATAGAAGGTGGTTTTTTAAAGCGTGATTTTTGGCTGTAGATGTCAGCATTATTTTATGTGTGTTAATCATTGGTTGTGGTTTTGTAGCTTTTTTCATTCCACGCAGACGCGAGACACTAGAAGAAGTTGACGACTGGAATTGGAGTATTAGCCTTATAGGATTGATTTCCATAATATTTATGCAACAACATGGTTTTTTTTAAGAGAATGTGGTTGTTGTTGGAGGGAACGAGAAAGTGTATAAAGAGGTTTCACATGGAGCAAAAGTTGTAGTGAGAAGAATCCCTCAAGAAAGAGAAGAAGGGATTAAAGAATTTTTAGTTGACATTTCAATTCTAGGTAGAATAAAGCACAAATATTTAGCAAGATTCTTGTTTATGACTTCATGAGCTAAGGAAGTTTATACAAAAGGATAATTGAGTGTGAAGAGAGAATGATGTTGGAATGGGAAGAGAGGATTCAATTTTTGAAAAATGTAGCCACAAGGATTTTGTACCTACATGAAGGTTGGGAAGTTAAGGTCTTTGTCGCAACCGGAATCGCGACGGGAAGGCGAATCAAAAAAGAAAACGGGTTTAAAAAGAGATTGAAGTCGCCACCATAATTATTTTTCGAAAACTATGGAAAACCATAAAAATAAAGCAAGTCTGCAAAAAACCAGATTTTGGATCCGGGAGTCGGTTACACGTAGGGAAGGTGTTAACACCCTACCGTGCCCGCCCGAGGGCGGTACCTTTAATTAAAAATGCAAAGTTGATGTGATTTTCAAAATATTAATTTTCCCTCAAAAATAATGACACAAATAATACTAAAAAGAAATAAAAATATTTTTTTGATTTTTGGGCCCGACAAGGATTGACCTTGGTCCTACGTATTCTCATTTAAAGTGAGAAATCAGGGTTACGTAGTTCTTGAAAAGATATTTAAAAAAAAAAACTATTTGGAAAATGATTTGATTTTTTGGAGGTAAACCTGACAAGGACTGGCCTTGCTCCTACGTATCTCACAATGGAGAATCAAGGATCACGTAGTTCTTAAGAAAGACTCTTTTAAAATGTTGATATTTTTATATTTTGAAAATTTTGTATTTTTTGGTGTTTTTTTTGAATTACTTGAAAATATGTGTCATACGACGCGAGCGGTCGGACAGACACTAAAAGAGAAAGAAAAGTATTTTTGGTAATTTTGAAAATGAGTGTCACACGGTGCGAGCGACCGGACAGACACAATAAAGCCAAAAAGAATATTTTTCGTTTTTTAAATTTTTCTATTTTTTATAGTTTTTTATAATTTAAAATATTTTCATTTTCTCCTTTTCTGAAAAAGAAAAAAAAAACTAATAACAAAAAGATAAAAGTAAAAAAAACAACAATAGTAGGGTGCATGAGTAATGTGGGAGGTGCAACGAGTAATGCATAAACACAAGCCCAAAAATTAGAAACAAAGACATAAGGGGTGCGAGTTATAAGATATGGGAGGTGCATACAGTAAGCAGGCAGGGTGCGCGAAGTAAATGTGAGAGTGCATGAAGTAAACATGAAACAAGTGTGGCAGGGGTGCGAGGTTAGTAAATATCAGGGGGTGTTTGTAGCATAAAATTAAAACAGAGGTGCGAGATAAAGAGAAAAAAAAGGGGTGTGTAGAGTAAAATGTGAAACAAGTGTGGTAGGGGTGCGAGGTTAGCAATTATGGAGGTGTATGAAGTGAAAACTGGAGTGCAGAGGTTAAGATGGGGGGTGCACGAAGAAGACATGTTCAAATATTTTTAAAACCCTAATTAAAACTAAAACTTCCCCTTTTCTAGCAACTTCTTCCTCCTCATCTCCGCACACCACAACTCCAGCGCGGTGCTGCCACTGCACATCCCATGGCCGGCGAGGCACGCCGCCATGGACGCCAGCCACCACCGGAGGCGTCGCCGGCGAGAACCCAACTTCCCAAATCTTCCCCCTTCTCGTTTCTTCTTCTTGCGTGCGAGACCGTGGCCGCATCTTCTTCCTCGTCGTCGCAGATGGCACCAAATCCTCTCACGGCCACAAGGCCATGCTTGCTGTAGACTACCGCCACCGGTTTCAGCCACTGCCGGTCTTCCATTGTTTTCCAATCGTTGATTCTCTTCCTCCGCGAGAGAGAAAGGTACCATAGGATTTGCGACTCGCAATCACCGTGCCGGCCACCGTGACTGGGTCCGCGAGCACCACGAAAGCCAACCCTCTGTCCGTCGGGATCAAGAATGCCTCTGTTTGAGACTCCAACTCATTCCTCTCACTGTTTTCCGTTTGTCTCACTGTTTTCTGTTTGTGTTTGCGTGGATGGGGATGAATGATCGATGAAGGTAATGGAGAGCTCAATGGGATGGGATAGCATGGTTATGTGAATAAAGTGTGTTTGGGGAATGATAAAGGATTGATCCCTACCAAGGATGATGGCCCATGGCACATGCTTAGAAGAAAGGGAGTTCCTTGATCCCTTCCTTTGCTTTTATTTTCTTTAGTTTAAAATTCCATTAAGTTGGCTTGGTTGACTATTTTTAAGTTGACTTGTTGACCTTGACTTTGGGTTGACTTGTTGACTTAAAAGATTAGCTTAACCTTAAACCAACATGCTAATAAATTTCTTAATTTGCTTTTGTAGGAATAAGAAAGGAGGAGGACCACATAGGAGACACTTGGCGTCCTAAGGAAGAGAGAGAAGGAATAAGACTTTCTAGAAGCATCTAGAAAGGGGAGGCCCACATGCCTTGGACACCAAGTCTTCTAGAATGTTCTAGAACCTTCCTTTGGGAGCCTTGGCCATGAAGACTTGCCACCTAGATGGCTTGGACGAAAATTCACCCATGTGCACCCTAGGATGACCTACTTTCTAGAACATGCTAGGTTTCTTTTGTAATCCTTTAACTTAGTTGTTTTGCTAAGGGGCCCCTAGACTTGTCTATTTAAGGGGACCTCTAACACTTGTACAAGGGTTGAATATTTTGGAGAAATTATACACTTTGTGTTTCAACCTTTTGTGAGAGCATTCCTCCTTAGGGAGTGGAGTTCTTTCAAGCCTTATCTTGCCTTGGCAAGTGGCGGCATACACCACTCATCTTCAAGGTTGCCATGGCTTCTTCTAGCCTAGCCTTGTAGTGGCGTGAATCCTCCATTCCTCCCATTTCCCTTGCTTTTAATTTTATGTTTCTTTACTCTTCTTGGTTTATATTGTTTCTATTATATGTTTTTCCTTTTGATTTCTTACTCCCCATCAATCCATTCTCCTCCTCTCTAGAACCTTGGAAAGGAACCTTCACATCTAGATAGCTTGCTATCTTAATGTCCAGTGGGGATTTCCTTTGTTTTCTTAATCAACTCACACCATATTCAATAATCTTAAAAAGGAACAAGATAATCCTTCATCATTTGGTATCTAGAGCTTTGGTTGTCCTTGAATATGGTGTTTTCATGTTCTAACCTTGTCTTGTGTAGCTATCTTTGAATGGTCCACATAAAAACAATGCTGGCAGAAACTGTTCACGATTTTAAAAGATTAAACTGCACCTGCTCAGTGGTCCAAAATTTACGTTCTTGATGTCCAAAGAAAGCTCTGTTAGTCTAGTTTTTAACAAAAAAAGAACCAATGCATTTGGAGTTCTGTGGAGAGAGTTATGATTGAAATAGTGAGCAAAGGTCAGAGCTGCCGAGATCACCGCGAATCAACGTTTTTCAGGTTATGTTGGGCAGTTTTGGCTACTGTTTTTGTTACTCTTCTTACTCCTAAATGTTGTTGGATAACATGTCTTTGTGTGCTTAATCATTGACCTTCATTTCCAAAAGTTTAAATGCATGATAGCTACATGTTTGAGTCTTTAAATGTGCCTAACTTTTGCTTGAGTCATATGTCATATGTTAGCTTGAAGTTTTCTTGTTCTTGTTATTCTAAGTATTTGAATATTGCATTCACCTTATGTCTTGTTTGATGTATGCTCCTTGAACTTGATTTTTGGCCTAAAAATTTGGGAACTAAGTGTCCAAGCCACCCAAAACACCTTTCTCATCATTTTGTGAAACTAGTTTTTGAAAGAAGAAAAATTTTGGTACACTTTTACAATCTTACTAAGAGCAAGATGGCTCTTTGATGAACCAAAATTGTGTTTCCACTAAGTGTTATGGTACTAGTTTTCATATTTGGGTGTTGGGTGATATTGGCTAATTAGTTTCATGCTTAAAACTTGGTTATGATCTTTCTTGGTGTATGCACGATTTGAGACTTGGTGATGCATAGTTCAAGTATTTTTCCAATAGAGTCTTTTCATGTGCTTTTCTTGCTTGTTTTGATTTAAAGTTTTGTCACCTTGATATCCTTTCCTTAGAGTTTAGCTTTCTTGGCTTTAAGTACTTTTATTGCTTGTCTTTAGGTTCTTTGTTTTGTCTTAGTAGTTTTCTTCCTTTGCTTTCTTTTTAGTGTAGTGGCCAAGCCACTTGAACTTGTCTTGAAAAGGTTTCCAAAAACTTTGAAAGCATTTCACTCCTTGGAGGAGCTTTGAGTGTAGCCTTGCCTTGTTACTTTGGGAGAGTGATGTAAACACTTGGGTCACATTTTGGGTTGGAATTGGTCTCGGTTTTCATGTTGTCTAACCCCTAATTCATTTATTTTGTCTCGGATTTGAGTGTTTTTGTTGTAGGAATCATGGCAAGTTCATCAAATGCACCTACACCAAACAAAAACAATACATTGATGAGATTGCTTCGGGATTTGGAGTTGTCTAGGAAGGAGGCCTTTGAACAATTGAGAAAAGACAAGGAGCAAAGTGACCTAAGAATCCAAGAGCACATTCAAAGGCTTGAAGCTAAAGAGCAAGAAAGAGGGGCTAGGAAAAGAGGGCATTTTAGGCGCAACCCATCACAAGAGAAGCAAACTCCAAAGATTCCTAAGTTCTATGGAGGAAGTGATCCCAAAATCTTCCTTGATTGGGAAGCTAAAGTTGATCAAATTTTCAATGAAAATCATGTAAAGGATCAAACACAAGTTGATCTAGTAGTGTTAGGATTTTTTGAGTATGCCAAAACTTGGTGGCATAAAGTTTGTAAAAATTATGACCAAGGGCCACCCGCAGCTTCTTGGATGGATATTAAAACTCTTATGCGCGCTAGATTTGTTCCTCCCTCCTATAGGAAGGAACTTCTTTTGAAGCTCCAAAGGCTTCACCAAGGTCCTATGTGTGTGAGTGAGTACTTTAAAGAATTAGAGTCTCAAATGTTTAGGGTTGGAATAAGAGAAACTAACAAAGAAAAAATGAAAAGGTTTGTGAATGGTCTTAGGAGAGACATACAAGATCAAGTAGAGTTGTATGAGTACTCCACTCTTCAAAATGTTTTCACACTTGCTCTTAGGATTGAAACTCATTTGAAAAGAAAGAATAGGACAAGGAAGAGTTACTCACCCAACCACTACTATAGTCACTCATGGAAGGGAAAAGCTAAAGAGAAACATGATAAATTTCCTTCTAAGTCTCACCAAGTACCATCAAGTAAAAATAAGTTACCAAGTGGTCACACTCACCATTCCACTTCTCAAAGATCAAGTTCCATTAAATGTTTTAAATGTTTGGGGTATAAACACATTGCTTTGAATTGCCCAATGAAGAGGACAATGATCTTAAGGAAGAGTGATGATGAGAGTGAACATTTTTCTTCCCCTTCCCCCCAAAATACTTCTTCCCACACTTCTTCTTCAATTGAAAGGACTAAACCCTTTGAAAGTGGATTGTTAATGGTAAGGCGCCAACTAGGGCAAGTTCCCAAAGAACTTGATCCTTCTCAAAGACAAAACCTTTTTCATGGAGGGTGCCTTATCAATGACAAGATATGTCACTTCATCATAGATAGTGGAAGTTGTGTAAATATGGCTAGCCCAAGGGTGGTGGACAAGTTTGGCTTGAAAACCATTCCTCATGTCAAACCCTACAACCTATCATGGCTTAAGGAAGAAGAAATAAAAGTAACTAAACAAGTCCTCATTAACTTTTCAATTGGCAACTTTAAGGATGAGGTATTATGTGACATTGTGCCTATGGAAGCTAACCATATTTTGCTAGGTAGGCCATGGCAATTTGATAGAAAAGTTGTTTATGATGGCCATGCAAACACTTATGTTTTTTCCTCCCTAGGAAAGAAGTTCACAATCCTACCTCTCCCACCTCCACAAGAAAATGAGGACAAAAATAAAATAAAAGATGAAAAAGAAAAAGAAAAGGAGCAAGCTTTCACCAAGGAGTTACTTGCCTACAAAAAGAGTTTTTCAAAGCAAGAGGTGCAACACCACTCTTCATTTTCTTCCCAAACAAAGAGAGATGAACAAAAACAAAAGCAAGAAAAGGAGAGTGGCATTAAAAAGAAAGAGGGCACCTCCAAGACTAGGGATCAAATCATTAAAGATGAAGAAAGTTCTCATCAACTCAAGTCAAGCTCCATCAACAAAGACTTCAAGAATTTGAGGTCAAATTCTCTCCAACAAGGGGAGAATGATAAAGGATTGATCCCTACCAAGGATGATGGCCCATGGCACATGCTTAGAAGAAAGGGAGTTCCTTGATCCCTTCCTTTGCTTTTATTTTCTTTAGTTTAAAATTCCATTAAGTTGGCTTGGTTGACTATTTTTAAGTTGACTTGTTGACCTTGACTTTGGGTTGACTTGTTGACTTAAAAGATTAGCTTAACCTTAAACCAACATGCTAATAAATTTCTTAATTTGCTTTTGTAGGAATAAGAAAGGAGGAGGACCACATAGGAGACACTTGGCGTCCTAAGGAAGAGAGAGAAGGAATAAGACTTTCTAGAAGCATCTAGAAAGGGGAGGCCCACATGCCTTGGACACCAAGTCTTCTAGAATGTTCTAGAACCTTCCTTTGGGAGCCTTGGCCATGAAGACTTGCCACCTAGATGGCTTGGACGAAAATTCACCCATGTGCACCCTAGGATGACCTACTTTCTAGAACATGCTAGGTTTCTTTTGTAATCCTTTAACTTAGTTGTTTTGCTAAGGGGCCCCTAGACTTGTCTATTTAAGGGGACCTCTAACACTTGTACAAGGGTTGAATATTTTGGAGAAATTATACACTTTGTGTTTCAACCTTTTGTGAGAGCATTCCTCCTTAGGGAGTGGAGTTCTTTCAAGCCTTATCTTGCCTTGGCAAGTGGCGGCATACACCACTCATCTTCAAGGTTGCCATGGCTTCTTCTAGCCTAGCCTTGTAGTGGCGTGAATCCTCCATTCCTCCCATTTCCCTTGCTTTTCATTTTATGTTTCTTTACTCTTCTTGGTTTATATTGTTTCTATTATATGTTTTTCCTTTTGATTTCTTACTCCCCATCAATCCATTCTCCTCCTCTCTAGAACCTTGGAAAGGAACCTTCACATCTAGATAGCTTGCTATCTTAATGTCCAGTGGGGATTTCCTTTGTTTTCTTAATCAACTCACACCATATTCAATAATCTTAAAAAGGAACAAGATAATCCTTCATCAGGGAAGGTGAATGGAGGCTCTTTGTGTTTGGTTATTTGGTGTAGGTAGAAGATGAAGTGTATGCGTGGGAGAGAATCTGTGTTGCGTAGGAATATTGGGGTGGAGTGAAAATGAAAGGATGATGGATTATGGTGGTCGTTGGAAGAAGGTTGGGGAAGATGAAGGTGTTGGTTTCTTTTTCTATTTTTTAGAGAACAGAATGAAGGAAAGCCCCCTGAGTGAAGAAGGTGAAGGTCACTTGAATGAAGGGATCTTGATGATACTTGTTGTGTCTGCTCCGTTCATTTCCTACCTCCAGACGTGGGATAAGACTGAAAGCAGATGTTGATTCCTGCTCTTTCCTTGTTCAGCCATCATGACCATAGCCAGCTAGCTACCATCCCTACCTATCAGAGACCTTAGATCTTACGTTAACCTCTTCTCCTATTTTTTTATTTCATTTTTTTTTACATTTTTTTTATATACATATTTTCTGAAAAAGGAATAAAACAAAATATAAAAATAAAAAAGTAAACAAAATATGATTAACATAAAATTGGGTGTTGACAGTTGCCCCTCTTTACTTAGATTTTATTAGATAATATGAAGATGTGACATTTCCAAATTATCGTAGTAAAAGATAAGTAAAGATAGAGACACCAATTTTGTCTGAATTTTAAGGAGGAAGAGGATGAATAGAAACCGACTCAAATGGGTGCGATGACCAATTCCGTGAAGAGGGTCATGATATGGAAAGTAAAAAAAGACTCAACCATTCCATAGGAGAGGGTCCTAATGTAACATAGAAATCAATGATTATTGCCTTGCAGAGGGCTTTGACGTAAATATAAGGATATCAATAACCATTCCATTGGAGAGGGCCTTGATGTAAAGAAAGAAAACAATGACCATTCCATCAGAGAGGGTCTTGCTGTAAACATAAGAAAATCAATGACCATTCCATCGGAGAGGGTCTTGATGTAAACATAAGAAAATCAATGACCATTCCATCGGAGAGGGTCTTGATGTAAACATAGAAAATCAATGACCATTCCATCAGAGAGGGCCTTGATGTAAGGAAAGAAAACAATGACCATTCCATCGGAGAGGGTCTTACTGTAAACATAAGAAAATCAATGACCATTCCATCGGAGAGGGCCTTGATGTAAACATAAGGAAATCAATGACCATTCCATCGGAGACGGCCTTGATGTAAGGAAAGAAAACAATGACCATTCCATCGGAAAGGGTCTTACTGTAAACATAAGAAAATCAATGACCATTCCATCAGAGAGGGCCTTGATGTAAACATAAGGAAATCAATGACCATTCCATCGGAGAGGGCCTTGATGTAAGGAAAGAAAACAATGACCATTCCATCGGAGAGGGTCTTACTGTAAACATAAGAAAATCAATGACCATTCCATCGAAGAGGGCCTTGATATAAACATAAGAAAATCAATGACCATTCCATCGGAGAGGGCCTTGATGTAAAGAAAGAAATCAATGACCATTCTATCGGAGAAGGCCTTGGTGTAAAGAAAGAAATCAATGACCATTCCATCGGAGAGGGTCTTGATGAAAGGAGGATCTGGACTTGACCAATCCCAGGGAGGGGGTCGTTGTCCAAAAGGAGAACACAAGAGTTGACCATTCCTAAGGAGAGGGTCATGAGATAGGCTTAGCGGGCCAAGAGAGATGGGCTTTGTGGGCCAGATTAAGCTAGGATTTGAGGCCAATACGAAACTGGATTTTGTGGGCCAGTACGAAACTGGGCTTGATGGGCCAGTACGGGACTGGGCTTGGTGGGCCAGTACGAAACTGGGCTTGGTGGCCAGACAAAACTAGGCTTGATGGGCCAGTACGGAATTGGGCTTGGTGGGCCAGTACAGAAATGGGCTTGGTGAGCTAGACAAAACTGGGCTTGATGGGCCAGTACGGAACTGGGCTTGGTGGGTCAATACGGAACTAGGCTTGGTGGGCCAGTACGAAATTGTGCTTGGTGGCCAGTACGAAATTGGGCTTAGAGGATATATAGGTCTTTGAAGATGATCCTTAATTTGAGAAAACTCAAGATGATTTTTTTAGATTGATTCCTTCAGAAGGAACAATGGTTGAAGATGTATGATGCGTGAAAATGTTCGCTTGTTCAGGACATCAAGGTTTTTGCTTTTCGAATCTGGTGTCAACACACGGCATGATGATATGACATGCAAATGGTCATGCATGATAGAAAACATGTTTTCTTATTTTTAAGCACAAGGAATCAAAACATTGTTGTAGAGATCAAGATCATGAAATGCATGAATGGATGATGAAAAACTCGTTATGCTCTGCATTTTGAAAATTTTTGCTAGAGTCAAATGTTCTCTTTTCAATCATCCAACTCATTGTTGTGGAGATATGTAGGATGAAAATCAACCTATTTTGAAATGGAGTAATGATTGCAAAAGATAGTTGACCAGGCGTTCAAACATTGGTAGTCATGTTTTCTAAGAGAAGAAACAAGTTGTTGAAACTTTGACAAAATGTTGAAACCACAACTTAATAAGGAGAAAAACAAGATGTAGAACATTGGTAAAACGTAGGAGCCCTAACTTAGACAAGAGAGATAAGATGTCGAAACCATAGTACAAGGATTAGGGTGTTGTAACCCCGATACGTGGGATAAACAAGGTGTCAAAACCTTGGTGCAGGGATCAGGGTGTCGTAACCTCGATATGCATCAGAAACAAGATGTCAAAACCTTGGTGCAGGGATCAAGGTGTCGTAACCTCGATATGCAGAAGAAAACAAGGTGTCAAAACCTTGGTGCAGGGATCAGGGTGTCGTAACCCCAATATGCACGAGAAACAAGGTGTCAAAACCTTGGTGTAGGGATCAAGGTGTCGTAACTTCGATATGAATTAGAAACAAGGTGTCAGAACCTTAGTGCAAGGATTAAGGTGTCGTAACCTCGATATGCAGGAGAAAACAAGGTGCCAAACCTTGGTACAGGGATCAGGGTGTCGAAACCCAGATATGCATGAAAAGTTGAATGCCTGATGAAAATAATGTTGGTTGTGTTTTGTCCTTTGATTATGCTATGCAAGTATGAGCCAACTGTTTCATTTGCAATCATCAAACTCATATTTATTTTCAATGTTTCATGAAAGTGAGGAATGTCACATTTATCGAGGTCTAACATCTAAAATGAGTATATCTTTGACTTTCTCTTTTATGATATTAGTGCACGCATGTTTCAATTCACAAGTGAGTGAAAGCTAGAAATGTTTGGGAAGAGTTTGAAGGAGATTGAGATAGTCGTGCAGGTATGTTGTCTCCACACACCCTTCAAAGGAGAAGCAATTTGTGAATATCAGGTTGAAAAACACAAGAATCCCAAAAATTGCCCCAGTTATAGTGTATGAAAAAAAGGGTATAAGGATATTGATCAATGAATGTTAGGGTGAGATATTCATGCGAAACCCACGAAACTACCCCAGTTTTGGTATACACAAAGATTTTGATCAAACAATGGGTTTTATTTCAGAATATGGGGATTTATAAGCATTGGGGGTGAAAAATTCATGTGAGACTCACAAAACTGCCCCAGTTTTGGTGTTTGGAGAAGAATTTGAATGAACGAGGGATGTTGTTTCAAAAGGGGCAGTGGAAATGAAGGATTGGGTGAAAAGGATTGCCCAAGTCGGTTTATTTTTTTTTCACTTGCCTTCGGTCAGATAATAGGGTGTTCCCTTCTTCATGAGAAATTATTTTTCTTTCATTTTTTCTTCACTTTTGAAATCAACTCTTTGGTCTGATCAATTTATTGAAAAACTTTTTATTTTATTTCTTTTGAAGCATTATCTAAACAACATGTATGAAATTTTCGATGGCTTAGAAGGGGTTGGATGAGATGACGAGGACCAACTAGGGAACTGACCCAGTTTGATTTAGTCTTAGGGCACCAAGAATGTTTGGGCTTGCCCCAACTATTGATGACATGAAGAAAAATGATATGGACTTCAAAGGTTGACCCAGTGTGAGAGTATGGATTGGCCTCAGGGTACAAAATGTGTTTGACTACCCTATTTATTAATGAAAGGGTTAGACAAATTAAGAAAGATTTCTCTGATTTGAGGACCTGGATTGACACACAGATTGTGTTTGATCTACCCCAGTTATAGTAAGGCATGAAGAGGTTGAAATGTGGTAGGGACTCTAGACGTTGCCCCTAGTGTAACCATGATGGTTAGGGTGAAATTGCCCTATCTTGGGATAAATGACAAGTCATTTGAATGGTGAAATGAAACAACTGTCTAGTTTGGATTTTAGAGAAAAAGGTCGAACAATTGTATGAAATTGTTGGAAAAGTTTGGGTGTAGAGGATATGGTAGGATATGAAGATGAAATCCATGAAGAGGGTGAGAATGAAACAACGAAGGAGGATGCCCCTTATCTAATTGATTAACCAAGCTTATTTTAAGGAGCTTTAGGCACATGTGAATGAAAAACTGTCTGAATCACTGAAAGCAAATCTCAAAACATATTTTCCAATTTTATTTTCCCCTTTTTTTGGATTTTGGACAAACCTTTCAGCACGTCAATATGATTTCCATGAATTAAACTTTTTGAAAGGTACCGACAATCAGTCTTGGATCTGTGTGGGCTTTATTATGCTTGTATCGTGGTCAAGGATAAGGGTATGAAAGCAAATGTGGATAGTAAAAACTCAAAAAGAGGTGATGGTATTTTGCAACAATGATCTTTAAATAATGTTGCATCATAAATTTATTTGACTTTTCTTTGTTCACCATTTTTTCTAAATATCGCTTCTCTTTTTTTTTCTTGATGTGACCAAATCATCATTATTTTTTCTTTTTGTCTTTTTCAATCTTTTTGATTCTATATGGATTTTTTTTATTGGTGAACCGTCTGTCAAACAAAAGTGCAAACCATCGATGTGAGGTGACCCTTGTTCAAGGTAATTTGAAAGAAAAATATTTGCTCCTTTAAGGCTCAAAGGGGTAATAACAAAGGATGGCATTTTTCTTTTTAATGATAAAGAAACATGGCCACACATCATTTCCAAAACATGATTATTTTCTCTTTCAAAAGTTTCAACTCAGGAAGAAAATTGGTCTATGTTACAGGTTGTCTTTTCTTTCTTTTTTTTGCCTAAACCACCCTTTCAGGTCTTCAGTCTAGCAAACATTTTTTATTTTTATTTTCATGCTAAGAGATTTGCTTGCAATTTACCTAGGTTAGGATGCTCCTTTCATGTTGGTCCACCATGGAATAAAAGAAGTAGGCTTTGTGGTGGAAAGGTAATGAAAAAAGGATGAGTTTGAAAATCTCATGTTATGTAGATTAGACAAATGCTTCAAAAGATATGATATTAAACATTATCTATTCATTCAACCTATTGATTTGACCAAAGCATTTTTTTTTGCCAAAACTGCCTTTTTAGGTTTTCAGTCTAGCGAACTTTTTTTTTTCATTTTCCTTTTTTTTAATGCATTTTATTTTTGTCTCAATGGATTCAAGGACCACCCAACAAGTGTAGACAAGAATAAACTTAGAAAATCTACCAACTCTAAGGGTTTATGTTTATCAACTTGGGTAATGTCAATGTTGATAAGGCAAATCCTTCATTGTAGGGAAGCCGAAGGATGGACTGTTTCAAACGATGCGCACATGAACGTCTCAAAAGAAAAAGTCAAGTCGTTATTCTTGATTAAACATTTGACTCCAGAAAAGCGTGACACCCCATTATTTTTTTTTCAAGAAGTGAATTTGATGATTTGCGAGAAAAACAAGTGACTCAAAATGTAACAACCTTTTTTATTTCCTTCCTCTCTTTTGCAAAGTCTGCATGATATGGATTAAAAAAACTATGTACATGACACTATGACTAAAAACAACAATTGCAACGCAAGTTTGTGCCCAAGAGGCACCTACTCACTTGTATGTCGATGTGATTAAAGAGTACCATGCATGATATGCAACTAATTGAAAAAACCTACATGAGATGTAATGCATGTGCCTCAAGAGGCATTTATTCCCATGATATGATGATGAAATGTGATACAATTATTTGGAAACATCATGCATGATATGCAGAGTGACATAATGAAATGCATGAATGTAGAGTGACATAATGAAATGCATGAATGCAGAGTGACATAATGAAATGCATGTTTATGCCTCAAGAGGCACTTATTCACATGTACATTATGCACACCACAAGATGATGATTAAAGCAAGCAATCTCCCTTTGTGCTCAATAGAGGTTTGGCGCTTAAGGTCTAGGGTGAAGTACATGAGCTCACTATGATGGTTCCCTAAACTTAAAGATCAAGGTCACTAGAGTTATGGCCCACTTCATGATATTTCCCACAATTGTTGGTATACAACAAGGAGTGAGAGTACCAAGGAAACAAGCAAACTCTAGTTGGGGTTCTCACAATGACCACTTGGGAAGTTCATCCACTGTGGCACTGCTACACAATCCCCTCTAATTCTATATTACACAGACCCGGGTATAGGGCCCCACTTATGATATGCACAATGTGTGTGTGACGGGAGGATGATGCATACCCAAACCCCACCTGCAGAATAGCCAGAAACTTCCTAGGCAAATAGAGCAATTCCATATATATCAAAATAAGCAAAGTAATTCACACACAATTAATCCAAAAAGAAAATACAAACACATATAAAGACAATAATACACAAATGAAAGAAATGGGGAAAGAAAACATTAGGAAAATCACATCAAGTTTGCATATCAAATTAAATGGCTTGGCTCTCTAGCTTCCCCAGTGGAGTCGCCAACTGTTGCAACCGGAATCGCGACGGGAAGGCGAATCGAAAAAGAAAACGGGTTTAAAAAAAGATTGGAGTCGCCACCATAATTATTTTTGGAAAACTATGGAAAACCATAGAAATAAAGCAAGTCTGCAAAAAAACAGATTTTGGATCCGGGAGTCGGTTACGCGTAGGGAAGGTGTTAACACCCTACCGCGCCCGCCTGAGAGCGGTAACTTTAATTAAAAATGCAAACTTGATGTGATTTTCAAAATATTAATTTTCCCCCAAAAATAATGACACAAATAATACTAAAAAGAAACAAAAATATTTTTTTGATTTTTGGGCCCGACAAGAATTGACCTTGGTCCTACGTATTCTCATTTAAAGTGAGAAATCAGGGTTACGTAGTTCTTGAAAAGATATTATAAAAAAAGACTATTTGGAAAATGATTTGATTTTTTGGAGGTAAACTTGACAAGGACTGGCCTTGCTCCTACGTATCTCACAATGGAGAATCAAGGATCACGTAGTTCTTAAGAAAGACTCTTTTTTAAAATGTTGATATTTTTATATTTTGAAAATTTTGTATTTTTTGGTATTTTTTTTGAATCACTTGAAAATATGTGTCATACGACACGAGCGGTCGGACAGACACTAAAAGATAAAAAAAAGTATTTTTGGTAATTTTGAAAATGAGTGTCACACGGTGCGGACGATCGGACAGACACAATAAAGCCAAAAAGAATATTTTTCGTTTTTTAAATTTTTCTATTTTTTATAGTTTTTTATAATTTAAAATATTTGCATTTTCTCCTTTTTTGGAAAAGAAAAGAAAAAAAAAACTAATAACAAAAAGATAAAAGTAAAAAAAACAACAATAGTAGGGTGCATGAGTAATGTGGGAGGTGCAACGAAGAATGCATAAACACAAGCCCAAAAATGAGAAACAAAGACATAGGGGGTGCGAGTTATAAGATATGGGAGGTGCATACAGTAAGCAAGTAGGGTGCGCGAAGTAAATGTGAGAGTGCATGAAGTAAACATGAAACAAGTGTGGCAGGGGTGCGAGGTTAGTAAATATCAGAGGGTGCTCGTAGAATAAATTAAAACAGGGGTGCGAGATAAAGAGAAAAAAAAAGGGGTGTGTAGAGTAAAATGTGAAACAAGTGTGGTAGGGGTGCGAGGTTAGCAATTATGGAGGTGTATGAAGTGAAAACAGGAGTGCAGAGGTTAAGATGGGGGGTGCACGAAGAAGACATGTTCAAATCTTTTAAAAACCCTAATTAAAACTAAAACTTCCCCTTTTCTGGCAGCTTCATCCTCCTCATCTCCGCACACCACAACTCCAGCGCGGTGCTGCCACTGCACATCCCGCGGCCGGCGAGGCACGCCGCCGTCGATGCCAGCCACCACCGAAGGCGTCGCCAGCGAGAACCCAACTTCCCAAATCTTCCCCCTTCTCATTTCTTCTTCTTGCGTGCGAGACCGTGGCCGCCTGTCGCAAGGCCATGCTTGCCGGAGACTACCGCCACCGGTTTCAGCCACTGTCGGTCCTCCATTGTTTTCCAATCGTTGATTCTCTTCCTCCGCGAGAGAGAAAGGTGCCATAGGATTTGCGACTCGCAACCACCATGTCGGCCACCGTGACTAGGTCCGCGAGCACCATGAAAGCCAACCCTCTGGACGTCGGGATCAAGAATGCCTTTGTTTGAGACTCCAACTCATTCCTCTCACTGTTTTTCGTTTGTCTCACTGTTTTCCGTTTGTGTTTGCGTGGATGGGGTTGAATGATCGATGGAGGTAATGGAGAGCTCAATGGGATGGGATAGCATGGTTATGTGAATAAAGTGTGTTTGGGAAAGGTGAATGGAGGCTCTCTGTTTTTGGTTATTTGGTGTAGGTAGAAGATGAAGTGTATGCATGGGAGAGAATCTGTGTTGCGTAGGAATATTGGGGTGGAGTGAAAATGAAAGGATGATGGATTATGGTAGTCGTTGGAAGAAGGTTGGGGAAGATGAAGGTGTTGTTTTCTTTTTCTATTTTTTAGAGAACAGAATGAAGGAAAGCCCCCTGAGTGAAGATGGTGAAGGTCTCTTGAATGAAGGGATCTTGATGATACTTGTTGTGTCTGCTGCATTCATTTCCTACCTCGAGACGTGGGATAAGGCTGAAAGCAGATGTTACTTCCTGCTCTTTCCTTGTTCAGCCATCATGACCATAGCCAGCTAGCTACCATCCCTACCTATCAGAGACCTTAGATCTTACGTTAACCTCTTCTCCTATTTTTTTTATTTCATTTTTTTTTACATTTTTTTTATATACATATTTTTTGAAAAAGGAATAAAACAAAATAAAAAAATAAAAAAGAAAACAAAATATGATTAAAATAAAATAATAATAATAATAATAAATAAAAATATAAAAGGTATTACCCGGACAAAATTGGGTGTTGACAGTCTTGCATGGGGACATTAAAGCATGCAATGTTCTCCTTGACAAGGACATGAATGCAAGGCTGGGACATTTTGGATTGGCTCGTGCGCATGATCATCATGCACATGTTGTTAGCACAACAAGAGTAGTTGGCACAATGGATACATACATTGCTCCTAAAGTGATTCAAACAATAGTAATGTCAACTATGTCTAATGTGTTTGGTTTTGGAATTTAGATAATGGAAGTAGTTTGCCAGGAAATATTGTAAGACATGGGAAAAATAATTATATTTCCAAGAGTGGTAATTGGACGTGAGCAATATTATTTAAATTAATAAGTAATGACAAAAATAGTAGTAAAATGTAGCGCAATTAATTTAAAGCCTTGGGTTAAGGTTGAGGGTCATGTGTGCAATTCTTGTTTTATGCATTTTATTTTACATAATTAATTTAAAAATATGCTTATGTGTGGTTTGGTATTGTAGTGCTTATTTGTGATTGTGGTTGACAAGAAACATGTGTTAGCTTGTTTGTATGAAGTGGTTGGTGTAAGACCCGAGAAAATTTAATAGTTAATTAAATAATTATTTAATAAATGCGTGTAATAGAAGCCTTTAAGGCATTTAATGCGGAGTGCTATGACGTGGAAAGTACTAACTTAAGTGGTTGAGAGTATTATGCCAATTATGTGTTATTTTAATCTGTGCATTATTTTGTTGATATATTTGAATGCGAGACCCGATAATGTAATCCAAAATTATAGGAATTATCATGAAACATGATTTGGTTGAGTTGGTTGTGCACTTGCTTTGTGATTAAAGGGTTTTTGGTTCAAACCTTGTTAGGAACGAAACTAGAACTTTCTTTTTGCTTAATTTTATTTGGGCATGGGAATGAAGAGGCATAGAAACCCTAGCTGCCAAGAGGGGCATTGGAGATAGCCAACTAATGGTCCATGATTAACCATTAACATAAGACTTTATGGTATTTTCGTTTTAGAATTAAGCACCCTTAATTAGGGTAGTAAGTAAGAGAGAGAAGGCAATTAGGAGAAGAAAAGAGTGCTGCATTTTCGTGTCAAGGATAGGCAAAGTTTTTCCAGAGGAGTGGTGTTGATTGAAAGGAGTGGTGAGGCTGAAAAACGTTGGTTAAAGTGGAAGCAAAGGCTAGGAAGGTTTTGGTGGAAGGATACACACACTAATATGAGTAAGCAAGGAATCCAGGTAAGGGGAGCTACTTTTGCATGTGTTAAACCTTATACAATGTTCTATATATTGAATGAATCTGGTTGCATGTTTTACCCTCTTAAAAAGTGTTGTTTTTCGTGATTTCTGGGTTTCTGCCCAGAAAATGCCTGGCGGTAGAGTCTGAGCCACCAGGAGACTCATCAGTCTATGCCTGGTTTTGCTATATTTTGTCATGAACCGCCTGGCGGCGATGAATACCTGCCAGACAGCGCGACATTGTTCGCGTTTCTTTTGGTGGTTTTGATGCGGTTTGTGTGGAAATCAATGTGAATTTCTGGAATTGATGTGTGTATACCATATTGGATGCTATTGATATGAAACTGATTCGAATTGGGGGTATGGCAGAGTTGTAACATACCCGTGCATGATACATGATCATATATGTGATGGTGGTAGGGAGTGAAAAATTGAATTGGTTTCTAAGAGTAAATGTCAAGAAAATTTTAAGAATTGAATGGGGAATAGAAAGTCTAGTCTATTATATATGTACTGCTACATCTTGGTACGTTTAGTAACAATGATGGATACTAAAAAGGGGTGGAATTACTTGCAGGGATGGAGAAACCTAGGTTTAGGTTGGGTTCTGATACACCGTCTGGCGGTGCTTTGCTTGTCACCAGGCGATGGCGAGGCACAGGTACTGGTTTGCGAGTTTTAGGTAGTGGAAAATGAGGGAGAAACCTAGGTGAGTGAGTGGTGCTAGAAATTAATTGGTAACACGGGAAGGGACAATATGCCTATAGTAATTGAGTATGTGAATGGTAATAGGTTTGAAAGTATGACTATGTTATGGTGTGTTGGTAGGAATGTTAAGGAAAGAAAGGGAGAATGATAATTCTAATTAAAAGTTTCAGGTTTTGGAAGCATAGTTCTTTGCATATGTGTTATTGGGTATTTTTTGATCATGATTTATTGGCTTTAGGTGTCATTCGTGACTTATATGCATAGATGGATGATATGGGATTATGAAATATTGTGTGGGACAACATTCATGGTTGTATAGTATGAGTTAAGTATATTGGGAGAAGGTTTGATATTATTCCAGACCAGTAGTATTAGGATGTGTGAATTGTAAACTTACTGGATTGTTAGGCATTGTCACAAACTTGATTGAATTCTTAAGCAGTGATACTGCACTTAGTGAACTAGAGACGTTGGATAGAGGAATTGGAAATTCGGAAGCATATGTTCGTAAATCATAGAGGAGCATTGTACTACTATGAAGTTCTCCTATATCGAAGGGACATATCTAGACACTTGGATGTACATTCTAGCATAAGTCCAATCAGTTTAGGGTGCTAAAAACTAGTTGCATTTCACTACTGATACAGCGCTTGGCGGCACGGGGGTGAGCGTCAGGCAATACAATCAACGTGAGGAGTCCCTACACTGTGCAGCGCTTGGCGGCAAGGTGTGACCCTCTAGGCGGAAGATGTTCAACAGAGGGGGGCTAAACTGACATGGCGCCTGGTGGCTAAGGTGTTTCGCTAGGCGGTTAGGGCAGATTTCGCCTGGCGGCGCTAAGCGATAATGCTGTTGTACATGGCTTGTTTGAGTGTTGTTTTATACAATGATGCTATACTTGGGTTAGGAGATGTTGTGCCATGAGCGGGTAGGTTCATGGATAGTGGTGAACATGTGATGATATGAGCGGGGAGGTTCATATGCAGTTACTCTCGTGTGGGGATACGAGCGAGGTAGGTTCGTATGTTCCGTGCTCACAATTGAGAGATGTTGTGTGTGGGGAGGTACGTGGCTAGTGGATCACATGTGTTGGACTACGGGCAGGTAGGTCCGTAGAGTAGGACTACGAGCAGGGAGGTTCGTAGAGCAGGACTACAAGCGGGGAGGTTCGTAGAGGCAGGACCACGAGCGGGCAGGTTCGTGTGAGCCTCATATTCTTGAGTCCAAGACTAAGTATTTGTGTGATTAAAAGGTTGAAAAGCCTTGGGGGTTAAGGTCTTGGCCAAGAACAAAGTAGAATGAATTAGATGGGTGTATTACTTATCTTGTGTTATCGTATATGTTATTTCTAATTTTATCAGCTCACCCTTTCTGTTTGTGTTTGGCGATGATCGTGTGATTCATTACATGGGAGCAGATGTTGATATAGGTGATGCTGAGGATGCTCAGACGACGGAGTAAGGGCTAGCTGGGATTAGAGCTAGGAATTTTTACTATGTTTTCATTGTTTTATTTGGAACATTGGAACTTGTAATAAATTTTGGTTTAATTTCATTTGAATTTTGTCGCATTGGATATTATGGGTTGAATTAATAGGCTAAGAATAAGAGTAAAATATTGTTTTGAAATAATAGTTTAATTTATTTATTTAATTTAATAAAATTAATAGGCTTTAGAAAACACTAGATGGGCTAGGTCAGATTATTGTTTTTTTAAAAGTGGAAACCTTAAAGGAGGGAGAGACAAAATTGAGTTTAGAGAGAGAACAAGAGACAACTGCTGAATTTTAGAGACACCTTGTGAGTGAGAAGAGGGCACATGAGTTTAGAGAAATAGTAATCAGAGGTTCTTAGAAGGCAAGATAAGAGCAAGCATGGAAGAGAGGACATCTTGGTAAAGCAAGAAACTTTTTATGGAAGAAGAGCTTTTGATCAAGGACTCAAGGTAAGAAGAGCCAACCTTGGCTGCTCTTGAGTTTCTGAATAGTTATTCTAAGCTTGTGTTGATATCTCTAAGTTGTGCATGGTTGTACATAAATTCTTCTTCTGAATGGTAGTGTTGGTGGTTTGATATGTGCCTTTCACAAATTGGAAAGAAATTTCCATTTGTCTGTTGTTGTCGTAGTATCATATGATGTTTCATATATAGGTTCTGACAATTTAAGGTTTGGTCGATCATGTGTGCATTTAGAACTAGTTGTTGTTATTTTTTGGAAGCATGATGTATATGAACATTTTTGCGAATGCATTGCTTCCTCAAGTTTTAATTGAACTAGTTTTTTTTTTGTCTTTGGCTTTGTAAATTTTTGTGTCATCTTGTAACATATATTTTTCCTTACTTAGCCTTTAAAAATATACATATGAGTATTTAAATGAAATATCTTAAAGCCTAGTTTCCAACCCAAAAAGAATCAGCTTATTTGGATATTTGTGGAAAAAGTAATAAATAACATAGTGAAAAAACACCAGAGTAATAAATTCTTGTGGATGCTAGAGTAATAACGTCCGGAACGACCTCCAATTGTTGATTTGTTCGGTGAAAATAAACTAAAATGCAGCGGAAGACTCGTTTAGGGTTCGGTTCACTCTCGTTCTCACACGGAACTCACACACTCACGGTGTTGGAGCAACCCGACGAGATAAAATCCCATCTAGTGTTTAGGGTTTGAGCTGACAAATGGGGGGAGTGATCTCAACCAATTTTAACATTCATCAAAGCTGCCATACATGAGGTTGGCTTGCCTTTATATAGGTGGAAAGGCAGCCGAGAAGCAAAGACAATGAGGAAGCCATCTAACAGATTCCTACGGCAACAAAAGGAAAAATGTGACAAGCATTCCTATCTAATGGTGGAAGGATCGCGTGATGGGTGAAAGGAAAAACCGTAGCAGCTAATAGAATTGCGTTTGGACAGAAACCTAAAGAAAGGGGTGTTGCCCTCTCATGAACCCTAGTGGCTGGTGATGAAAAAACCTAGCTGCGGCGTGGATGCGTTTTAGGCAAAAGGAATAGAATGCGAGGCAGAAACCTGATTGCATTTGATGGTTGTTGTAATGGGCACATAATGGGCTTTAAACAATCCATGCGTGGCTTGGCCCAATATAGTCTGAGTGATAGAACGTGGTAGAAGGAATAACGTTAATGTATGCTGCCAATCCAGCTGCAATTTGCTTGGTGTGTTGAATGGGTTGCCCGAGACACAATTAGGAGGGATGTGTACGGGTTGGTATGGAGAAGAGTTGGGCCGCAGGCCCAATCCAAATTGCTTCATTAATTGGCAGCTTGAAAATGGGCTGCATTTAACAAAAACAAACCAAATTAGATAATATTTATTCAATTAATAAAAAGGGAAATAAAAGAAACTAAAAGGAATGGGCTAGCCAATAGCCCAAGCTATGAGCCTTAATATGGTCACATCACAAAGCAAGCATACCACTTTTGCCTCACCAATATTGCCTAGCGTTGCTCATGACTCGCCAGATGCAATGCGCTTCCAGACCGCCTGACGGGGGACACGTGCCGCAAGGCACCAAGCGCCTCTACACCCACTGTCTACATGTATCGCCTGGCGAAACACACCTCACCGCCAAACGCCACTCATAACAGGGCTCTTCTAAATTGGTAGCTTTTGCCTGGTGGCCAATCACCACCGCCAAGCACTATACCAGACTAGCGTAGTACTGGTTTTTACTAAGCACCGTAGACCCCTGTTTCACGCATTTTCACTCATGTCAATCATATTTACTCTATATAATAGATAATTCCAACATGCTATGTGACTCATATAACACAGTTTCATTATTTCACACTTAATCCATAGATACACCTTATCTTTCTATCTATCAACGCTTTAAGTCAAGTATTCCCTTACACCATAGGATCCATATTCATCACTATTAGATTACTATCTAGTCTTGCACACACAAATTGCCCATTTCCAATAGAGGTCTTTCCCACGTAAAAAAAAAAAATCCTTATCATACAATAAACCTATATCACATATCCCACTAGTGCATATTCATTTAATACTTCTTGTTCCTAATGGTTATATACCTCCCAACTCCAACAATGCTTTTGTTTAATAAGGTTCCCTATGGTATTATTATTACAATAATGATGCTTCCCCTTTCCAATTAACCTTCAAAATATATATATATATATACATATATATATATATGTATATATATATATATATATATATATATATATATATAACATATATATATATATATATACATATATATATGTATATATACATATATACATATGTATGTATATATATATGTATATATATATATACATACATATGTATATATGTATATATACATATATATACATATATATGTATATATATATATATATATATATATATATACACATATATGTATATGTATATATACATATATATGTATATATATATATATATACACATATATGTATATATATATACATATATGTGTATATATATACATATATATACCCTAAACCTCTATTTAGTTAATTTCTCAATCCCATATATAACAATATCTGATTTCCAAGAATTCTAGACCCATCATTTCTCCTTACAGCCACACAATTCTTCCTTCCTTGTGCTGGCGCCTGATGGCCCATAGCTTGGCGCCAAGCGATGCTTCAGTCCTGGCAACCCATAATGGCTCCACCTTGCCAAGGTTTCCAAATCTCCCCAGTTGGTACTTTCTCTGCCTATTTCTATTCGTTCTCTCTCGAATTTACATACAATCAGACTAGTGTACAACCCACACACATTCTTTACCAATTTCTAGTACGATTCCATCACCAATTAGTTTCACAACATCAAACCCCCAACTTTCCAAACCCTAAAAACATATTCATACTATTCCATCCAATTTAGCCACCAATTACACGAGAATTCAATGATATATGACATCTAAACATTCCCAAATCATTAGAACTTGCTTTCTCCCCGATCAGAATCCTCCTAGAACACACAAAACATCAAAATCGAGTAAATTTGACTCACATCGCTTGGCGGTTGTTCATCGCCAGGTAGTTCATCAAAATCCATAAACTGGGTTGGTCAGACATGTGTCACCTGGCAGCTAGGGGTATGCCGCCAAGCGGCAGTTCATCGTCCACCAGGTGATTTCTGCAAATTTCCAAAAACATGAAATTAAAGTAAAGCTTCCCTAAGTGATAATTCATATAATGCTAATTATATTATCACTCATCATGATCCAACACATTATTAAAATAATAATAATTTAAATAGCACATAAATGACATACATAGGGCTTGAACTCAAGTCCTCTCACATAATAAAATACTTTAAACCATTTGAACTAGTACTTTTCCACATCATATCAATCAATACTTAATGTCATAAAGACTTCCACTACCCGCATTTATTAATTATTTATTTATTTATTTAATTAAATTTCACAGGTCTTACATCCATGACCTGTTTTTTGTTTGCACTCCAACACCATATCACTAGTGTTAATCCAACCCTCATTTGTGTATTTAGAATAGGGAAATTTATTTTGAGATGAACAAGAGACTAATCATAAACGGTCTAGGGGAGCAAATGAGTAGGAAAATGTTTTTGAAAAGCACATTACAAGCCTACAAAAGTCCTTAGTGATCCTTGCTCCTTAAAAGAAAGATGGTCAATTGAAATGAGATGTAAAACTAGTGAAGGCTCAAAAGCATTGGTAGAGTGAAATACATAAAACCATGGTGGGAAGGGAATCAAACAATGGGAAACTGCAAGGGATTTTTCAAACTCTTTGATCTCTTTGTAAAAAGGGAACCTCTTCACCTTTTGCCTTCACCAAGATAATTGCAGCTAGTTCTTTTTTGACTGATCTGTTTGTCACTAAAATATTGTACAAATCTCTTGATTTTGGTTTGTTTGAGGACAAACAAAGTTCTAAGGTATGGGCATGTGATAAGTGTCTTCGTGGCATCAAAATGCATAACAAATAATACACTTATCTTAGGTTGAAAAGTTGCTTTCTCTAGGAAACATGCCTTATTTTGTCAAATCAACATGCCGCATACTTTTTGGAATACTAAATCAAGAATCCTAATAACAAGCCACTCTTTTGTAAGAAATTAAAAACAAAAAGGAGTCAATTGGCTGAGTCACGCCAACGTAGCTTAGCCACAACAATTAAAAATATAGGACACATTCAGAAGACCTTCTGCTAGGCCATAGAAATGCTGCTGAGTTATGCACTTGAGCTTGAGCCAACAATAAAGAGCAATTCATGAATGACATCCCAACACTGAATCATGCACTGGACTAAGCACAAAAGTAAGGGCATTCTAAGAAACTATTAGAAAAAAAGAAAAAAATCCTACAAAAAATTTTGTAGAAGGTTCGTAATTTCATTGCAATAAAAAATAATCGAATTCGTTTCCATTTTACACGACTTTAGTTTAAATCATGTTTCATTAAACTCGTATCATTCGGATACAATTTCACTTCAACTAAAGATTATATTTCATTGAAATCGTATACGACTTAATTTAAAATTAGAAAAGAAAATAACAAAATACTCGTGTACCATATTACCAAAGATCATATATGAATATATATATATATATATATATATATATATATATATATATATATATATATATATATATTTATTGCAAGGTTTCTTTTAAGAAGAATTATACAGATTATAATAATATATGATCTTTCCGTTAATTCATCTAATATGATCAACATATTTATACGAATTTACAAAGCTAACAGTAAAATGGTGACTAATTTAATCGATCAAAGACACACATTAACCTTAAACACTTAATTAACATGGAACCAGAAAGCTAAGACCCATGAAACAAAATTTAAAAACAGTATTTTCAATTAAGAAAAAAAGTTCACTTCTTACAATTTAAGAACCATTTTCAATTTAAAAAAGAAAAAGATTTTACCTTTCTTAACATGAGCGACCACTTTAATTTCTGGAAGGAGATCAATTTTCCTCTTCCCTTCTCAGATGTAGCGAAGGGCAATTGTAAATCTCCAATTCTTCCAAACTTTTCAGGTCCAGGCTCTTAGGAAGACACGACAACTTGGAACAGTCATCAATAACCAGTTCCCGAAGCAATCAGGCAAGGATTCCACGTTCGGAAGATCCCGCAATGTTAAACTCCCAAGCAAGGGAAGGCGTCCAAAGCAGTCAGGCAAGGATTTCAGCTTTGGTAGATCAAGTAATGATAAACTATGAAGCAAAGGAAGGTTCGCAAAGCACCCAGACAGGGATTCCACGTTCGGAAGATCCCATAATCTCAACGTGTGTAAAGAAGTCATACGTTGTAAACTCTCATGCATATGTTCCACCTCTTTGCATCGGTAAACTAACAAATCCTCAACGCATCGAAAACCTGATGACACGTTGAATTTTCGACACCCCACTATTGCTAATTCCTTGAGGGAAGAAGAACTTGACATCCACAGTGGAAAGTTTGCACCGTTGTATCCTTGCAATGTCAAATTTTTGAGTTGTTGTGTATCAGGTTGAAGGGCTTCAAGAATCTCCTCAACGTTTTGTTGTAACTCGGATTCTTCGTTTTCATCCCATGACTAATACAACTTGTTAAGTTGCTTATTTGACAAGTTGGCTTCTTTGGCATCTGTGACACTTTTCACCTTTTCAAGATGCTTTATGTGAAGATACCCTTTGAGTTTTAGTGGCCCTACCTCTGCTAAATGGAACCCTCTTTCACTGCCAACGAAATAAGCGCTTAATTTCTTTAGGGAAGTTAACTTCCCCAAATGAGGGGGCAAGCTTGATAGGTTGTAGCAATCCTTCAAAGAGAGTTGTTGTAGAGCTTTTAAGCGTGTTAATCTGTTTGGCAACTGTTTGAGACGATAGCAATAGTCTAGTTTCAGTATATGCAAATTCCACAGTTTTCCTAATGATTCTGGAAGAGTTTTAAAGTTGCCCTGTGAGAGATTTAAGTATCTTAGATGTTTCAAATGATGAATTGAATTGGATAATTCTTTCACTGCTGTGCACCAAAGCACACGCAAAGTGTAGCATTTGAAAACAACAGGGTAAAGTTGGCCAATATAGGTTCTCAAAGATTTTATTTGATGCAACTGCATTGAATTAATGGATTCCTCGGATACACCCCACGCAGCTCTATGATCTGCGAGATGGTGGATTGTGTCAGGCAAGGTAGTTACATCATTGTCATCTGTAATGCAACAAACATCTTTTGCAAGAAATTGTGCAAGATCGTGGACAAGTTTCATCATTACCAAGTTCATCTGTTTCAATATCTTGAAATAATGATCTCCAGTATAACTCATTCCACGTAGAATCACCCGTATCTTCAGCATCAAACGTTTCACCGGATGGAATGAATCTATTACCCATCCATTGTTCAATTAAATCTTCCTTACTTATTGTTTCACCTTTGGGAAATCTTGCACAATATGCAAAACACTGTCTGAGTTTCATTGGTAAGTCTAAGTAACTTAATCTCAAGACAGGTATTACACGAGTTTTTTTCATGTTGTTGTAAACTCCACAGGTTGCTTTCCTTGACATAGAACCATTCTTTTTGCTCTCTTTTGAAACCCAACATGCCTCCCATTGTTTTCACTGCAAGAGGCACTCCCCTACACTTCTTAACTATCTCCATCCCTGTTGCCACAAGCCCTTCCTGTTGTACCTCATTTACTCCAAAGGCATGTTCTTTAAAAATTTCCCAACAATGATTATAAGATAACACCGGTAATTCATGAGGAGGCACTGTTCCTATGCTAGCTGTAACTGTGTTTGGGAGGCGTGTGGTTACCAAGACGGAAGAACCCTTTCCCCCACAAGACAATAAGAGAGATTTCAGCTGCGACCAACTCTCTAGTTCATCAATCCATACATCATCCAAAACAAGCAAATATCTTTTTCTTTGAAGCAGATCTCCAAGTCTTATTTGTAGTGGTTCTATATCCATATCCTCACAGGGATGCGTAGTTGCTGCTTCAATGATAGCCTTTATCACTCTCTTCAATTTGAAATCTTCTTAAACACGGACCCAAATTCTTAACTCAAAGTGGTTGATTATCCCCTCATGCTTGAAGATAAGCTGCGCAAGTGTTGTTTTTCCAACTCCACCTTCACCTACAATTGTATAGACTGATGCATTCTCAGAATGAGAAACATAACCAGCCAAAAAGTCTACAATTTTATCTGTATCTCCTTCTCTTCCATAGACTTTTGATTCAGTGATGAATGACGTTGTTTGACGCCATTCAATTACTCCACTATCTCTCCGGGGAACCATCTCCATCTTAGTCAAGTGAAAGTTAGTACTTTTTTCAGCAATTTCTTCCAATCTCTCACTTATTTTTTTCATTTTCTTAGCAATTTTGCAGCGAAAAGCAACATTCTTGGGATGAAAAGAGGATAAGCAAGAGGTTTGTACCTTGTTTGATGGCCCACACTTGAGTCTTTGATGCTCCAATCTCAATGGTTCAAACGCAAACTCATCCAAGATGTCATCCAGTACGTGAGCTGCATCTTTTAGCTTTTCCAGCCAAACTCACCCAAAGGCATGTTTCTGCTCAGCATCCTCAAGAGTTGACATGATTGTAGCGAGCAAACTGGCAAGCCTTTTAATGTCTTGATTGAAACCCAAGCATAGTCCAAGCTCGAGTGAATCCAAATTCTCAAGCACAATTTCAAGGATAGCCGCAGCCATGTTGCAACTCAATGTAGACAGAAGAGGAGGGATTGTATGAAGCAACAAGGAAGAAGATTCACAAAAAACAAGTTTTGTGTGCACTTAACATGTGGTTGCCTACCAAAAACGAATTGTAAACAAGCCAAGGTTTCTCAACCAGTAAGGCAGGGATCATTTAATGCAACAATCTCGAAATAGTTTATAACAGCTGCATGTACAACTCACCAGGATTCCCATAATCACTGATCAAATTTCTCTTTTCTATTTCTGTCTCTCTCTTATATAGATGGGATTTGGAGTGTACACAAAGTATTTCCCTTTTTTCCCTGTTTCTGAGATTCTAGAAATAGACTTATTATCTGCTAGATTAATTTTCATTAGCCTTTTCTTTATTCCTTTTCCCAAAGGGCTTCTATTTCAGATTCCTACATACCACAAGCACCTTTTGGGTTAGGTGACAAATAAGAGTAAATTATAAGTAATGGCATTGATAGTTCTGATAGGTTCATTAATAAATCTATAATCTGGTAATAAATTGTATATCAAGAAGATAATATAATTGATTTGATGGAACTTGGCATGATAGGTATCGTTCAAAGAGTCATATTAATGTTTCTGCCTTAATGAAGGTTGTGGATTTGTACTTTTCAGTTGTGTTATATTTTAAAACTTTTATTCAAATACAGGACTCACAGAACATTGAAATACAACAAAGAAGTAACAACTTTTCAGACATTAATTTTAGAAATACAACAAAGTAATAGGCTTATTCATTTTTTGACAACACTAATGAATGAGGGTTTTCATTTCTTGCAAACGATTCCCAAGCCATAGGAAAACTTGGAGCAATCAAGGGTGGCCATGAACTCTGGAGTGAGTTGAGTGGGCTCAGTGTGATGGGAAGTAAGTGGAGAGAAGACACAAGAAGCACAGTTGGGAGAAAGCAAGGAGGTAGTCCTGTATTTGTCCTCTCCTCCAACAACAGGCATTGGAACACCAACCTTTGCAGGGTTCTCAAAATCTTCCCTATAAGTCCTTCCAAGCACACCATCCACCTTAGGAGACAACCCAAAGAACCTGAATTGAACTTCCAAGTGAGCAAAGCAATCATCCTCAGGCACTTGGTAGTTGTGAACTGCATCATCTTCTTTGGTCACTGGCACCACATTCACCAATATTTCAGCAACATCCTCTATGGTCACTATCACACTGTTCCTGGCAGCTACTCTCTCCACTTTCACATCTTTTTCTGGAGAGTGCCAAGAGGAGAGAGGGCCCTCAGGAAGAACCAAATGGTCTCCATTGTATGTGAATTTGAGATGGTCAACATCTTCATTCCATTGAGGTGTTTTGGGTGCTTCAAGTGATAAGCTTTTGGAGTTGAAGAGGATTCCAAGGGCTTGAATCCATGTGTAGTCTCTGGCTCTACCTTCTGGCCTGTGTCCAATGAAGCGAGCATTGATTTGAAGGGAAGAGTCTGAAACTAAAGAGAAGTGTTCATTGCTCTTTCCGTGGAAGTAGAATACTCTCCCATCCCCACCAATGAAACGCGGATCAAAGCAACCTGATCCTGGCGCATTGCAGTTTGGTTTCCGACCTTCAAATCACAAACACCAACTTTATATATCATGCTTGTTAATGCATCTTCATACACTACATTCCACACAAAAATCCTAACTATTTAAAAAAACCAAGTTTTAGACCATTTGAAAACCTTGCTCTACTTCAAATAACTAGCAAGGACAAATTGAAGGGTATAGAAAGAGAAAGAATGAAAAGATGGTTTGCCTTACTTCTGCATACAGCCCTGCATATGGGTTTGTCGCAATCAATGTGACAAACCTTAGCCTTAGGATCTGTTGATTCACTGCTGGGACACTCATTCGGACATCTAATGTATTTTCCATAGCATCGACTTCCTTTGGTGCTACATTGTCTGTAATAATATGCATTGGCCTGCACACTCAAACATGACACAAACAGTGACAAAGCAATTATGATTTTAGTGATCTCCATACTTAAACTTTTACTTGATGAAATATGAGAATCAGAGAAGAGAGTTAGGGCCAATTAATTGATGAAGCAACAGAGTCTCTTCCCAACTATTTATAGATGTAAAATGGCCTATGTTGCTTGCTTATTGTGAAGGTGGCTTTTGCAAACTTGTTGCCTAATCTATTTCTGGCTCTAAGTTAAAGCACGAACATGGGTTTGGATGATTGAATGAAGAATCCTCAAAGGGATTCACATAATTGTTGTCTTCTTATAGAAGGGTATATGAATTTGAAGGTGTTAACTGATTCCTTCAACTGCAAAATTGGTGTATCAACTTCTGAGCAATGGACATGGCAAGATTATGGGAAAGATAAGGAACTAGGCCATGTGAGAGGGTGAGATAATATATTAATTATAAATTTAGGATGTTTTCTTGTACATGATGATATATAACACTAAATTACTATTTTATTTTCGACATAGAAATCTTGCAATCTTTTAGGTTTAGTTTCTTGATTTTAAATTATTAATAATTTTTATCTTGAATATTTTTTATGAAATTGTTATCACTTAATGTATAAATTTATTTTACGTTCAGTTTAATTATTCGTAATTATTTATTATTTTAAGTTAAATAAAAACAGAAAACATATTATAGTTATCGTTTTAAGACTCTACATATATAGAAGAAAAGCATTATATTTGCTGTTTTCTCACGTAATATTTAAAATAAAAAAGTAAATAAATTATAAATTAAAAATAATTAGTAATTAATAAATTAAAATTACATAAAATAATTCTTAATTCAAATAATAAATAATATAAACTAAAGTTACAACTAAAATTATAATCCTAGATCTTACATGTTGAAATATATTGTTGCTTAATTCTATATAAATGATTTCGTAAGGCTCACGCGTTTCCTTGACAAAAAGAAAGGAAGAAGAAAACATTTTACCGTCCATAAGTATATGCTTATTATCTTTTTAAAGTACAATTTATCTCTTATTTATTATAAACACAGCTTTTCCATTAAGCATAAAAAGAAAGTCTCCACTTTTACTTTTTCATATTTACTTAACTTAGTTGTGCAAAATGCATGTATTACTGAAAAATGTATTCACGTATCTTCATGCACATTAGCACTAAAATGAACCCTCTGCGGTACATCATATAAAGTATATGAAAAGGGGTGTATACAAATACATCAAAATACAAAAAAATAAATAATGACTAAGTCAGATATAGAGAAACATAAATTTAAAATTAAATTTTAGATTAGATATCATTATGTTAGCTCATCATTACCAGGGAACAATTAATTACTAACATTTTTTATAATATTCATAATATATTATTGTGTTTATTGTCATCTTTTACTTTTAATAAATAATTGTTTTTTTTATTATCTTATTTAATGAATTAATTATTTACGTTAGAGAAATATTAAAATTATAGGAAAAGAAAATTCCATATATCAATAATGCAAAACTTCTATCTACAAAATAATGAGACGAAAAATATTTTTTACTTTGTTGTTTAGTTATATTAAAATTACTTACAGCAAAGATAGAAGGTTTAAGTTTAATTTTTATTAATATGATAGATAACATATGAACATAAATTTGTGTTGCAGGGTTATTTTTCTAATAGAAGAATACCCGGTCATCACCCAACTTCTATTCAATCCGGCTCAAAGTACGTGTATGGAATAACGTATAATTATTTTTTGGAATCCAAATATTCTTTGGATAATTTTAATTTAAGTCTAAGATGAATGGATTATAGATGTTTTATGTGTCATTTTCATTAATTATGATGATTTGTATGTCATCACCTTACATACTCTAATTTTAAACTATAAATTATAATGTATATTAACTTTTATATGAGTATTGTTTTATTTATAAGAAAAAGAAATAAAAAAGTGAGTCAATGTGTAAAATTTACGTAAATTGTAATATATGATTATGCTAAAGTGTTAGGAATAGGACTACCTCATACATGTAGCATATGTACAACGAGGGATCTTCACCAAAATTTTTGCGGGAGTCAAAATAATATACTCAAAATTTATATATTTAATATTATTGTAAATAATTTAATAAAAATAATACACAATCTAATATATTTATAATTATCAAAGAAATTACACATATCTAAAGGAATATTTATCGTTTTTTCATATTTTTAAACTCATGGTAATTGAATTATAATTAATTTTTTCAGTTACTTTTTTCGATGTAAATAATCATATTTTCTATAAAATATTCATCTTCCATTTTATTTACATTCATTTGATTCAAAAAATATTCACAAGCTTTCATTTCATTGTTATGCGATAAACAACCACATTATCATGTTTTCATAGTTTCTCTATCAATTTTAAAAAATAAATTTATTTATTTTTCATTAATATAACTATTTAAAAAAAAATCTAAGACTAAAAAATAATTTATCGTAATCTAATCAAAAGTTGAGAGACATAATTACTAAAAAAAAACTATGATGAACAAGTTACAATTAAAAATCGACTATGAAAAATCACATAGTACATTGTTTCTTCTTCTATATTAATAAAAAATAAATAAGGTCATGAGATAAAAAATAATGCTAAATGTTAAACAAATAGTTCACTATCAAGTGAGATAAGAGAAAATTACCTTATTTATTTATTTAATAATAAAAGAGAAAATATGAAAAAATAAGGATTAAAATATTGAGTTTATGTCTAACTTTTTTTAGTAAGAAAAGAAAATAAATAAGTACGAGAGAAGAATAGAACATATAAATAAACTCAAAAGACAATGAAAGAAAAAATAAAAAAATATCTTAATAATTTTATTTCTTTATATTTTTAATTTTTAATTTTATTATTTATTATTGCACTTTATAAAATAAATAAAAAAATACTTAATTTAATTTGTATTAATTTTGAATCTAATATTATTTAATTTAAAAAATATAAATAGTTTTTAAAAGATTTTAAAAATTTATATAATTTAAAAATAAATAAATAAAAATAAAGCAAAAAATATAAAAAAAAATTTGGGGGAGGGGGGGCCGTTGCATATGTAGATAGACTTTTATGATGCTAATGTTTGCCCGAAAGATTTTATACTTGTTGGAAAAATCTAAATGAGTTAAAATCACACATTGGATAGAAAAAACAAAAATTAAACACTATATAAGAGAAAAAAAATCCATGAAGTCGTTGTCTTAAAGTTTTTGGTTAAAATTGGTATCAAATACCTTATGTATGTAAGACTAATGTCACAACACATATATAACTACAATCTCGGAATGACTACCTCTATATAAAATATAACCCATCAATACTTCACTGTGTATCAAGTAAAGGTTAGCATCTTCTAGAAAAAATCATATTAAAAAGTGTGTCATGCATGTAATGTAAATTAAATTTGTAGTTTTCATGCAATAAAAACTCATTATCGAAGACTATTCTAAGATTTTAAGATTCATGATTCTCACACGTTCACACCAATCATAATAAGATATTAATCTTGATCCATGATAGACCCAATGAGGTGCTTCTTGAATCTCGGTTCTTGACCTCCTTTTCCAATATCTATCTCTTTGCCTTTCTTCTCCTCTCACACTCTTTTTCTTTATGGCTTATTATGAAAGAATCTTATGGGCATAGACAAAACCCTAGTCTCCTTTTATAAGTCATTGTCCATTAAGTTTGCTTAGGCTTTATTTTATCTTTATTTTTGGTTTATTACGACTTTCTATAATAATCAATAGGTCCTTATATCTTATTAAATCACAATTGTGTCCATCATAATATTTCAAATGAGTCACATAATAAAATTAATTCTAACATGTAAACATTTAAGTGAATGAATAACATATTTCTCATGAGTTGGAGAAATATGTCATTAGGGATAACAACGAGGCGGGGACGGGTTTCGCTATCCCATACCCATTCCCATAAAAAAAATTCATCCCCATCCCCATACCCAAACCCAACGGGTATCAAACTTTTGTCTCATCTCCATCCCCACTAGGTAAAAGAAACATAATATTATCAAATATTCAATATTAGAAGGATGATTCTTTTTTCGATATCAAATACTTTAAAATAAATTATAATTGTTTACGTTTTAGATTAGAATACAAAATAAAATTTCATGAGAACCAAAACATTTATTAAATTTACAAACATTAATGAAACCTAGTTGATAAAATTTAGAATTGTTTTAAAAAAAATATAAAAGGAAAAAAAATCAAATTAAAATATATTAAATGTTTGTTTACTTCAATTTTTTAAATTATAATGAATCTCTTTTTTATACACTAATAAAAGTTATAATACATCACTTGATCAAAATGACGCAAAAAACAAATAATAAACATAATAATAAAATTTTAACATAGATCTTGTATCTTTTGAACTTCAATATATGTTGGATGGTGATAAAAAATTATTCATGGCAATTACATTAAATTTTTATACTGTAGTAAATAAAAATTAGATAAAATATATCAAAATAGTATTCTACATGATGAAAATAAACAAAAAATAAAAATATTAAAAAATTAACAAATGTGTGTCTTATAAACAATTTGGAGACTATTGAAAGGAATCGCACAAAGGAAAACAAATGTATAATTAAGGGTAGGATAATATGAAAAATATCTTATAGATCTAAGAAAAATTTTCAAATATCAACATATATACTCAATGGTGGTTGAGAAATAACAAAAAATGTTTTAGCGAAACAAAAAAGTTCTTCAAATGAAACAAAAATCAATAATATAATAAGTAATTTTTTTATATTACCTAGTAAATGAAATGTTTATGTTATTAAACACTTAAATTGAGAGTATTAAACATTCTCATGTGAGAGAAAAATATACAATAAATAAAAATATTAAAAAATAATAGAAATATTCAAATTTTAGAAAGATTTTTTTTTTAATTGACATACATCATTTTAACATAATTACATAAATGTTATGATAAGATAAAAAATATATTGGAGATACGAATGATTTTCATAACAAACCAAATAATTAAAATAAATAAAAAATAGAAATATATATATATATATATATATATATATATATATATATATATAGGTTACTTAATCAGTTGTGAATATTTTAATAATTTAAACGATGATGGAGATATGGCGGGGACGGGTATTATGGCGAGGATATGTACATCCCCATCCCCATCCTCATACCCAATTGAAAAAATCGGGAATTCTCCATACCCATATCCATACCCAGTCAATATGAGAATTTCTTGTCAAAACGGGAACGGGTTCGGACAATACCCACGGGAACATGTTTATTTGTCATCTTTAGGTGTCATATTTAATAGTATATAAATAATGTAGTTGTAAGTACTTTATTTTTGTGCGCTAAATAAAATTCCATAATTACATAACATTGAATATCATGTTTTCACAGTGAAATTAAAGTAGTTGTAAGTACTTCATATTTTGTGTGCTAAATAAAATTATATAGTTAAATACTTTAGTATAGTTGGATGACATATCGAAAGTTTTCAATTGAAAGAGAAAGTTATTAGTACGAAGAAAGGTAGTATCTTACGAAGAAACATATAAAGACGTTAAAAAGTGTCATACATGTATATCTTGGGTGTCATGTTTAGTTATATATAGTATAGTTGTAAATACTTTAGGTTTTCTAGGCTGAATAAAATTATATTGTTAAATATTTTAAAAGAATTAAATATTTTATGTATAGATTTTATGATAACATCATATAATTTTTATTTCAGAATGCGAAGATAATAAATAAGATATTTTTTTCTCAAGGATTTTAGATAAAATATATCACGTGAAGAATCTCCATCTTTCTTACATAGTAATTCTGATGAAGTTTAACATTATATTTTGTTAGATGCAATATTTAGAATTGGAAGCACAAGTTCTGAAATTTGTTGGACCTAATTAGCAAACTAATTTGACATTATATTTCATTAGATTGCACTGCTGTAAAAAAGAATGAGTGATCAAGTTTACCATAAAAATGTATTTAATTTATGCAATGCTAACGTGTAGAAGAAGTCTAGATATCTAAAATTGCTTATGATATGCATGCATAACTGGGAAACAATGCAAAATTCACTAAATCATACTTAAAACTAAGTCTGCCAACAAAAACTCTTAAACGAAAGTTACAACATCAGTTTGACAACAAAGTGTATTTTTGTGAGATGTGATGCAGAATATATTTATATGATGTGCTACGGATGGAATTATGATACCAACATGGAAACAAGTGTAGAACAGTGTTAATTGAATATTAAAATCGAGAATTAACGAAAACAAGTGCATAATTAATAGTTCCTAAGACTAACCAACTAGAAAACTTAACTAAAGATAAGAACTGGAAAAGTAAGAAGTGAATACGTAATTGAATGCACAAACATGAATCAAATGTAGAAACAATCATGAAACAATACTTGGAACTGGATTTGAAATCAGAAATCACAATTCAATGTTCAAACCAAAGCTAAAGTAGAATGTTCACAACTAGAGGTAGTAAGTCTCACTCGGGTCCAGAAAGACACACACCCGGGTACGGATCCTTTCACCAGACAGATTCAATTCCCTACCAATCAGCTTTTGACATCTTGGTCCATGTTCCATGAGAAACTTTTCCACTCAGCTGTTGATCACTCAAGCATGCAGAAGTTCACCATTTGGTTTCCAACCATTAAAAGCAAGTTAGTTTCCTTATTATTCCACTGGTAGGTGCACATTGCCAATGGCAAGTTTACTTTCTTTTCTTCAGCTCTAACTTAGTCCAGCATTTTGGGAAGATCTCAAAATTGACAGATGAACAAGTGGAAGTAAAACTTAGATCAAATTTTCTCTAAATAAATAATATGTAAATAATAACATACATAAACTAGAGAAGAGAGAAACCAACAAACACTAAAACTTTTAAATGTCGGAAAATCTCAATATGAAGGAAAAATCCACGGGACCTAGTCTAGTAAAAACGTTCACTAATAATAACTAATGGGTACAACATAAGTTCGGTTGGAGATTTAAAGGATCAGCAGAGCATTATGCTTTTCACCAACAAGGTGGATAACAAACCTCAATGAGTGTTTTAAATAAACAACAAAAGGAACCCCAATATATGAGATGAAGAATAAAACTTTTTTCTCCAAAGTAACTTCTCTACACAGGCTTGCACGGAATAAATTGGTTGCTCTTTACTTCGTTCTTCACTCTCTCTTATGACTTCTTTCTTTTCTCACAAGAGTCACTCATAACTTATGTCTCTCTATCTCTTACTCTATTTCCTCTCTTAACAAATCTGATGCAATGGTTGCATATTTTAAATTGCATAATGGGCTGAAAGCCCATAAACATACCTCCTTTTTTATTGATTTTAATTCAATCAGTGTAAGCTCAATAAATTGGTGACCCATCTAACACAACACAACAGGTTATACCAATAATGATTGACACTTAGCTCTTCAACTTTGCACTAAGACCAAATTGCCTTAAGTTCATGCATCAAAATTTTGTTAATTTCACATCACTTAAACAAATTTGCATAAGTTGTCTTCCCAAGTTAACTGTACAATAGATTCGATCATCAAACAACAAAAATAAAAAAATAAAACATTCAAAAATACGTTCAAAATCTAACTTTGATTCCAGATCAAAACTGGAAATTACAAAACTACAAACTAACAATAAAAAACTATCTAAAAACACTTTATTAACATATTTTAAAAAAATAAACTTTAATTTTTTCAAAGGAAAATTTAAAATGAATTAAAAAAAAGAATTAAAACCAAAGAACATCCAAAAGAAATGCACTTAGGTATAAAAAACATGCCAAAATTGGGCCTTAACAAGTGGCATAGTTACATATGCTTCGAGAGTACTAAGTATGAGAGTAGACAAAACTGTATGAGTGAAAGAATTAGACAAAGGGTTGTTTGAAGTCGTACTTAACCAAATTAAAAAAATTAAATGCAGTACTTAGGAGTTAATCCAGGGTTATTTTTCAGTGACCAATACTTTAATTCAAAGGTTCCAAATACAAACACAACACAACACAATTTTAGAAATTCAACATAGATATAAAACGTAATTGCAAATTTGATAAAACAATAGTGAAAATGATATTGATTCCTTGATTCAAATGAAACTTCATCGATGACATATTACAAATTAAATTGGTTATGTTAGTCCTCATGAAACTCATAATTAAGCAACTAAGTGAAGGTTCAATGAGTTCAATAGGCAATTAAGCAGTGCACATATTCATGAATCTGTCACAATTCATTAAGCATGAACACATTGGTTTCTTCGTTCAAAACACAAACACAAATTCAAAACGGAGAAATAACAAAACTCAACCAAACAAAACACTAATATCAAGGTTTCATTTCATTCTCTGCAAGGAATCAATGCATAGAATTAATTGACCATGGAATTCGAATCAACACTTAATCCAAAATGAAAATGCATCATTAAATTGAAGAGAAGAAGACAAAAAAACACAAATTAAAGGAGGCAATGCGCAAAAAATGTGAACCTATAAGCTCCAATGTGTGGAAGAAGAAGAAAATGCATAAACCCCAAGAATGGGTGCTCTCCAAAATGTCAAATCAGAATGGGGTTGAAAAGTGGTCTCCAAAACCTTCCTCAAACCCTAAAAAATGTTTTCCCTCAATTATGCCACTCATATTTACAAAAATGTTATTCAGGACCACAAAATGACAAAAATGTCACTATAGACCCCAAATGTTGGTCCAATGATGTGGACAAACTAAATAACATGACGCGGATGTGACGATGATAGAACGTGTTTGTAAAGTGTATCCACCAATCTACCAAGAGATTCATGTGGCAAGAGCATAATCTTTGAATCAAATTCAATACTTTTAATCTCCCGAAACCAGATCATGTTATCATGCACAAGGCATGTTGGTGAATTGCATGTGAGCATTGAAATTGTGTAATTGTTTGGTGTAGGTATGTTTGCTTTGATATCATACTTTCATTCTTTTCATGTTATTTTACCCTATATCTTGTGTTTATGGTTTCTTCCAACTAAAATTGTGTGTTACACACACGATAGCGCATAACTATAGTCTCAAAACATGAATTCAAAATATCAGCATTTTATGTTAATAACATGTAATAAAAATAAAAACTTAAAATATAAAATGGATAAGAAAAATAGAAAGAATATATTAAAATAAATTTTTTATGTGTATTATCAAAAAGGTTTTTATTTATATTTGACTTTTTAATAATTTGTTATGATTAAAATTTTATACTTTATATTTTGATGAGTTGATGTTGTAAAATTTAAGAGATATGGAAATCTAAGTATTTCTAAAATTTGAAAGAACTTTATATATATTTTTAAATACAATAAAGTTATAAGAGTGAATAAGAAATAAAGAAATCGAAGATTTGGGTAAAAAAGAAAGTGAAGTCAACATAAATTTGAAAATTCATTTAATTGAGAATTCTTTGCAACAATTGAAAATTCATAAAGAAAGTTATCAAATGCCAGTGAAATGGAAAATCTATTAACCGACTGAAGAAAAAAAGTATAAGAAAAGTCTTAAAGATTTGAATGAAATTGTTTTCTGAGTGTTTAATATGAGAGTTTTTGCCCAATGTTACTTTTCCGAACAGTTTCTTCCTGCATTTCTATTTTTTTTTCTCATTTTCATATAATTCTTTTATTATTTTTTATTTTTCAATTTAAAAATTATTTTTTTATTTTTAAATTATATACTTTGAAATTTTACATTTTTAAATTACATAATTTATAAATTGTATTTAAAAAAAAAGTTTCGTATTGTATAATTTAAAAAATTAAAAATAACTTTTGAATTATAAAATTTAAAATTAAATAAGTTTCTATTATATAACTCAATATTTTTTTTTATTTCAGATTACAACATCAAAGACATATAATAGGGAGGTGCAACAAGAAACTGCCAGCTTTTCAGCGTTTATGGTTCTGTGGTCAAGAATTGCGTGAGAATCCATTTGTTATAAATACCATACGTAGATAAGAGCATCGTATCTAAATAATACACACAATTCACGACCTAGAAGTCAGGAGTGCAAAACGTGCATAACAAACAAAAATAAGCTAAACATTTTATGAACTCTCACTCCATCACTCCATTTTCCCATAATCTTGCCATGTCCATTGCTCAGAAGTTGATACACCAATTTTGCAGTTGAAGGAATCAGTTAACACCTTCAAATTCATATACCCTTCTATAAGAAGACAACAATTATGTGAATCCCTTTGAGGATTCTTCATTCAATCATCCAAACCCATGTTCGTGCTTTAACTTAGAGCCAGAAATAGATTAGGCAACAAGTTTGCAAAAGCCACCTTCACAATAAGCAAGCAACATAGGCCATTTTACATCTATAAATAGTTGGGAAGAGACTCTGTTGCTTCATCAATTAATTGGCCCTAACTCTCTTCTCTGATTCTCATATTTCATCAAGTAAAAGTTTAAGTATGGAGATCACTAAAATCATAATTGCTTTGTCACTGTTTGTGTCATGTTTGAGTGTGCAGGCCAATGCATATTATTACAGACAATGTAGCACCAAAGGAAGTCGATGCTATGGAAAATACATTAGATGTCCGAATGAGTGTCCCAGCAGTGAATCAACAGATCCTAAGGCTAAGGTTTGTCACATTGATTGCGACAAACCCATATGCAGGGCTGTATGCAGAAGTAAGGCAAACCATCTTTTCATTCTTTCTCTTTCTATACCCTTCAATTTGTCCTTGCTAGTTATTTGAAGTAGAGCAAGGTTTTCAAATGGTCTAAAACTTGGTTTTTTTAAATAGTTAGGATTTTTGTGTGGAATGTAGTGTATGAAGATGCATTAACAAGCATGATATATAAAGTTGGTGTTTGTGATTTGAAGGTCGGAAACCAAACTGCAATGCGCCAGGATCAGGTTGCTTTGATCCGCGTTTCATTGGTGGGGATGGGAGAGTATTCTACTTCCACGGAAAGAGCAATGAACACTTCTCTTTAGTTTCAGACTCTTCCCTTCAAATCAATGCTCGCTTCATTGGACACAGGCCAGAAGGTAGAGCCAGAGACTACACATGGATTCAAGCCCTTGGAATCCTCTTCAACTCCAAAAGCTTATCACTTGAAGCACCCAAAACACCTCAATGGAATGAAGATGTTGACCATCTCAAATTCACATACAATGGAGACCATTTGGTTCTTCCTGAGGGCCCTCTCTCCTCTTGGCACTCTCCAGAAAAAGATGTGAAAGTGGAGAGAGTAGCTGCCAGGAACAGTGTGATAGTGACCATAGAGGATGTTGCTGAAATATTGGTGAATGTGGTGCCAGTGACCAAAGAAGATGATGCAGTTCACAACTACCAAGTGCCTGAGGATGATTGCTTTGCTCACTTGGAAGTTCAATTCAGGTTCTTTGGGTTGTCTCCTAAGGTGGATGGTGTGCTTGGAAGGACTTATAGGGAAGATTTTGAGAACCCTGCAAAGGTTGGTGTTCCAATGCCTGTTGTTGGAGGAGAGGACAAATACAGGACTACCTCCTTGCTTTCTCCCAACTGTGCTTCTTGTGTCTTCTCTCCACTTACTTCCCATCACACTGAGCCCACTCAACTCACTCCAGAGTTCATGGCCACCCTTGATTGCTCCAAGTTTTCCTATGGCTTGGGAATCGTTTGCAAGAAATGAAAAATCTCATTCATTAGTGTTTGAATGTTTGGGTCTAACCTTCTAAAAAATAATGTCTCAAACAGTTTTTGTTGCTTCTTTGTCTGTGTGTTGGTTAATGATGTTGTGCAAGTCTCCTAATATTGGTGTGTATTGTATATTTAAATAAATTTTTAAAGAATGAAGTCTGGATTTGGATTTAAAAGAAATCCGTGTGCATATTTCATAGTCTAGCTTTTAACATTTTCTAGTGAATATTGGAAGAGAACTGGCTAATATAGGACCGTATTCATGTGGCCATATGAAAAAGTTAAACAGAAGAGTTTCAAATATAATACAAGAACAAAGAAATAATAAAATGTACAAGCAACCCTGTCATGGTTAAACAATATTTTACCATTCAAACGGGGTCTATTTGTTGGACCCTTACTTTATCACAAAAAAAATTCTATTTTGCTAAATAAATCATTAAAAAGACATGTAAACTGTGACGATTTTAATATGATGACATTTTTTAAATCATCATATTTTACATATAAAATGTGGCAGTCTTAATCGTGATTTTATTGACGTTTTAAATACTGCCATATTTTACTTATAAAATATGACGGTTTAAATCGACAATTTTTGTAACAAATTTTAATTTCCCGCACTTTAGCTTTCCCATTTCGAATTCCCTTTAAGTTTTTTATCCTCCCCACGTTTTAATAGCCACATTTGCCTTTTTACATCTCGACTTCACAGGTTCTCCCCTCCCACGTTTGGTTTTCTAATGGATAATGATATTCCAACAAAAACTTTTGACAAGTATTTGACAAAGGTGACATGGCAGCGGTTTTTTTAATTTTTAATTAAAAATGAATTAGTTCACACGTGCAGCGGAAAGAGAAACAAAACTGAAGTTAAATGTCCGTTAGAGAGAGAAACTGAAGAGAGAAAAGGTGGGAAGTGAGGTCGGCCCGTTGCGCAGTGAGAAAGTGAAGAGAGAAAATGGGGGAAGTGAGTCCGGTCCGTTGTGCAGTGAGAAACTGAAGAGAGAGAAGGGGGAAAGTGAGGCCGGCGAAGTGAGAAAGTGAAGAGAGAAAAGGGGGAAAGTGAGGCCGGGGTGGTTTCGAAGTGAGAAAGTGAAGAGAGAAAAGGGGGAAAGTGAGATTTCGGCAACCATTTCGCCGGGGGGGTGGAGGGTCGTTATCAGGGAATGTGAGAGTGAAAGGAGTTAAGCATTGCAGATTAGTGGTGGATAATTGCATTCATTGACGCCGTTTGGGTGGGCTACCGAAGACAGGTCGTAGAAGAAGTCGTCGACGATAAGGAATTCGTCAGCCCAACCGTACAATCGACCCTTTGGCGGAGCCCATTTAATTTATTTAAGCCAAAGGTAACGTATTTCGTTCGTATTACGCAGAGGATGTGTATAGTTGGCTGTGGATGTGGTTGTTGGTGATTTTTGTTCTTTTGAGAGATATGGTTGGTGAATGAGCATTTTATGTCTGTGTTTGGTTGTCCGATTTGTGTATAGGGTGTTGACATTGGGTAAATTTATTGTTGCCTTTACATTTCATATTTTGTGATGCATGTGGTCTGTGTGATGTGTATGGCGTTGTAGGATTAGAAGATGGACCACAATCGTGATGGACATGTTTATTTGTGGGAGGAAAAGAAGGTTTGTTAATCTGGAGTCATGTTCTTATAGTTGTGCAATTATAATGAATGACATTTACTTGTTTGTTATGTTATCCAGATTTTATTTGGTCATTTCTGCAAAACGAAGTTTATCGGTGCTATAAACAATAGACTAAGTGTGCAACAGAAGAACTATATTGAAGGCACTCCATTTTGGTGGTTTCCCATGGTAACCGATTCGGTGAAGATTAGTAGGAAACTTTTGAGTCTGTTATGTTACAACTGGGTTGAGAGAAGGGGCGATTTTCGTATTGGTGGCCAAGTCGTAGAATTTAATCTATTAGATGTTTGTTTAGGGTTAGGTTTGAGGGTTTTGGGTGAAAGAATTGATTTAAATGAGACCATTTCGAATAGTGACACTTTGAATATTTTTGGGGGTGAAACAATTACTGTTAAGTTGATATACGACTATCTTTTGAAATATGATGATGATGTTGGTGGTGTAGAAGTCTTTTGCAAGATTTACATTTTGTTAGAGATATCAGAATTCTTATTGCCCAATAAAAAGGTAGTGTTTTCCCCATAATTTTTAAGATAGTTGATGATATTGACAACATCGGCAAATATAATTGGGGTACATTAGTGTATGAGTACTTCCTTAGTAGCTTGTGCATTGTTTCATTGGGATTGAAGAACGAGTCAAGTGCAAAGCATTTTGATGTTGTGGGCTGTGTTTATTTGTTTCAGGTAAGTACATTATTGTTTTTTATTGTGTTGAAATACTGATCTTGATTGTGCTGAAGATGCCGTTGTAATTTATTTTATTTGTTGCAGTTATGGTCATTTGATCATTTACTTGTGTGCAACACAAAGTTGACATGTCGGATGAACAAGTTCCCTCGACTATTGCATTGGATGAATGTCAGAGTTGGTGACAAAGTCATAACGAGAGCATTTGATAAGAATATGGTGAGGTGAAGCTGAAAAATACATTGTTTGTTTTAGTTTGATGTTACATAGAGGGAATTTGTTTATAATTATTTGTTTTTTTGTACAGTGTGTTGTTGATGTGTCCGTGTCAGATGAAGAACTTCATCATGATGTTGTTAAAGAAGCATTTAAACAATTTGGCACTAGCTATAGAAATGAAGAAAAAAAGGACAACGAAGAGGTTCTTCGTCTCCTAGAATATGAAGAAGGTGAGATAGCTGGTATGGAACATTCAATTTCTGAATTAGAAGAAATGGTTGCAAAATGTACGGGTGAGGTTGGAAATGAAGACCCCCTAAATGATGGTTGTGCTAAAGATGTGTTTGATGATGACAGTGATGGAGATGACGAAATGTTTCATGACCCTCCTGCTAAGCCGCATCAGGATGAAGAAGTTGTTGTAAACAATGACGGTGGTCAACATAGCAACATGTATGACCGTATGAAGGCCCAACCACGAAGGCAGTTCAAGAGTGTTGCGACAAGAACACCTTTTTCTGTTTATGGGAATAAGAAGAATGCGAAATTGAAATGACCAAGATTGGGATGATGCAGTGATGAATTTACGTCCAATGTGGATGTTATTAATGCAATAGGAAGTGTGATGTGTATTTTCTTTATTTATTAGATTTGAACAATCCGCAATGCATGTTATTTTATTTATGGCAGATATTATTTTACATTCTTATGTTTAGTTTGTTGCCTTTTTGTTGAAGTTAATCATTAATGCATGATCTGGATTGAGCATAAGTTCGTACTAAAAGAAATCAAACCACCCAATTAATATTATGTTTGGACATTTGTTAAAAGAAAAAGTTTATAGGGATATAACTGAATTAGTGAATTGTCATTTGTGTGAATGTTAAGCAGTGCATGAATGATGGATAAAGGAATTTGTAAGTTACTTATTTCATTAAGTTTAGTCTGCATTGAACGGACTATACTTTCCATGTAACTCCCCACTTAGTTATTCGTGACTCCCCACTTATTTTTTGAATTTTTCCTGGAGATTGGGTTATGGTGAAGAATTTGTAAGTCATTGAATTAAGGATAATGATTATAGTGCAATGATCCATACATAAATTCCAAATTCCATATATAAACGACCTTTACTGAAGTCTGTACTGACTATACAAAAAAGTTATTATAACTCCCCACATACATTTTCCTTACTCCCCACTTATTTGTGATATCTGATATTTCAGTTTTCTGTTGTTTGAAAAACATCCCATTCCACTTCATGGACATTGCGTGCATGGAGAATACTTTGGATTGCCTTTCATGATTGAAAAATTATGGAAATTCAGTATATAAGTGACCGTTACTTCAGTCAGCGTTGTATTGACGAAAAAATACACGTAACTCCCCACATAGGTTATCCTTACTCCCCACTTATTTGTGATATCTGATATTTCGTTTTTGTGTTGTTTGAAAAACAACACAATCCACTTCATGGACGTTGCGTGCATGGAGAAAACTTTGGATTGCCTTTAATGATTGAAAAATTATGGAAATTTAGAATATAAGTGACCGTCACTTCAGTTAGCGTTGTATTAACGAAAAAATACACGTGACTCCCCACATACATATTCCTTACTCCCCACTTATTTATGATATCTGATATTTCTTTTGTGTTGTTTGCAAAACATCTCATTCCAGTTCATGGAGGTTGCGTGCATGGAGAATACTTTGGATTGGCTTTTATGATTGCAAAATTATGCAAAATTATGGTTATAAATGACCTTCACTTCAGTCAGCGTTGTACAGACAAAAAAATACACGTAAGTCCCCACATACGTATTCCTTACTCCCCACTTATTTGTGATATCTGATTTTTCATTTTTGTGTTGTTTTAAAAACATCCCATTCCAGTTGATGGACATTGCGTGTATGGAGAATACTTTGGATTGCCTTTAATGATTTAAAAAAATTATGGAAATTCAATATATAAATGACCTTAACTTCAGTCAGCGATGTACAGACGAAAAAATACACGTAACTCCCCACATAGGTTATCCTTACTCTCCACTTATTTGTGATATCTGATATTTCGTTTTTTTGTTGTTTGAAAAACATCACAATCCAGTTCATGGACGTTTTGTGCATGAAGAATGCTTTGGATTGCCTTTATTGATTGAAAAATTATGGAAATTCAGTATATAAATGACCATCACTTCAGTCAGCGTTGTACTAACGAAAAAATACACGTAACTCCCCACATAGGTTATCCTTACTCCCCACTTATTTGTGATATCTGATATTTCATTTTTTTGTTGTTTGAAAAACATCACAATCCAGTTCATGGACGTTTCGTGCATGGTGAATACTTTGGATTGCCTTTATTGATTGAAAAATTATGGAAATTCAGTATTTAAATGACCGTCACTTCAGTCAGCGTTGTACTAACGAAAAAATACACGTAATTCCCCACATAGGTTATCCTTACTCCCCACTTATTTGTGATATCTGATATTTCGTTTTTTTGTTGTTTGAAAAACATCACAATCCAGTTCATGGACGTTTCGTGCATGAAGAATACTTTGGATTGCCTTTATTGATTGAAAATTTATGGAAATGTAGTATATAAATGACCTTCACTTCAGTCAGCGTTGTACAGACGAAAAAATACACATAACTCCCCATATAGGTTATCCTTAATCCCCACTTATTTGTGATATCTGATATTTCGTTTTTGTGTTGTTTGAAAAACATCACAATCCAGTTCATGGACGTTTCGTGCATGGAGAATACTTTGGATTGCCTTTATTGATTGAAAATTTATGGAAATGTAGTATATAAATGACCTTCACTTCAGTCAGCGTTGTACAGACGAAAAAATACATGTAACTCCCCATATAGGTTATCCTCACTCCCCACTTATTTGTGATATCTGATATTTCGTTTTTGTGTTGTTTGAAAAACATCACAATCCAGTTCATGGACGTTTCGTGCATGGAGAATGCTTTGGATTGCCTTTATTGATTGAAAAATTATGGAAATTTAGTATATAAATGACCTTCACTTCAGTCAGTGTTGTACAAACGAAAAAACACACGTAACTCCCCACATAGGTTATCCTTAATCCCCACTTATTTGTGATATCTGATATTTCGTTTTTGTGTTGTTTGAAAAACATCACAATCCAGTTCATGGACGTTTCGTGCATGGAGAATGCTTTAGATTGCCTTTAATGTGTAAGTCCCTACTTTAGTACCAGTACTGTGCTTTGTGTATACTGAATTTAGACTAGTGCTCCTTTGAATGTCCATTTCATGATAGATTTAATTACATTTTGAAATAGTAAATGAATGTTCAATGTTCCAAAATCATACATTTAATTAAGTTTAGTTAACAGTGGAACTGTTTATACATAAAGTGTATTGCAGATCCCCACATACATTTACGTTAGTAACTAGAATGATGATTAACATAGTTGTAGTGAATAAATCACTTCAAGTTTTGAAACGACCAACAATAGAGACAATACTAAGCAGCAAAATAACACACACAAAATATTACGACAAGCTAGGAAAGTAAATACTAAGCACCACAATCATGGAATTTGTCACATATTTTCACTGATCAGTTGTTTGCGCACCCTTAGTGCTTGAGGAGGTACCATCACTGCCAGAGGAACCTTGGCCATGCTCAGTCTTGTTGGTGACAATGGAGGGTTTCACAAGTTTTCGCAATAACTCATCAATCTTGGGATCCATGCATGGGGGGAGGACAATGTCAGGCTTCAAAGTGGCATGGATAAGCTCATCCGTTGGTTGACATATGTCTTCCTTGAAGATCTAGTACGACAGAGTCAAAAAATGTATACAAAGTCATGGTGTGCGTAAAAAAGGACAATATATCATTGACAATGTTTAAGATTTTGATTCACACCTTCACAATGTTGTGTACTGTAATGTTGACATAGCAAAGTCGCGGACGGGGACTGAATGCTGCAACCTATTACAAAAAATAATAAAGTTAGAGAAATATTGTTAAGCGATGTGGACACATCAATATGATTCACTGTATAAGGTTGGCAACATATGTATTTACTGTGTGCAACAGCAAAACGGCTCCCACTGTCAGATCTTGTCCAAAATCTGGATTAAGTAGCACCTTCCTATGAACACTAGCCTACACAGTCGCATTGGTATCCTGTTCTTGGTTTAAGTAAAAATATTATTTGAAGTATGTCGTGAACAAAAAATACGAAATGTTTGTTTTGTATAGTTACCTTTATAGATATTTGCATATCTCCTAGCCCATTTGGCTTACATTGTTTGACAATGCATGGCACAAATGGAAGAATGCTTGTGCATTTGCAACTTACTAACTGGGTTGCATTTTCAATTTTTCCTTTCTTCAGTAGCCCTGCACAAAACAACTTTTTCAGCCAAATGTGATTCGTTAGCTAATAAGATGGAGACATCTAAAATTATCACTGATGGAATACCATGGAATTTGATGAACTGCTCAGCCCATAACCATGGATTCGATTTGAAATCTCGTTCGTATGTTGCGGAGGCAATGTCCCGTGCAAATTGTTGAATGCTTTGAGCATGTTCTTTGTCCCGATTAATCATTGCTACCTGAACATTTCCTGTAGGTCCTGGAATCAGTGTTGTTGCTGAGTTGCATCTTTTGACGAATGACTCCAAATCCTGCTCTTCAACATCAAGTCCCTGCCACGGTTCCATTACCTAACAACGTACGCCCACATACAGAAGATTAATTCAACCCACTAATACAAGGTTGACAATAACCACATGTACATGAATACGAAAAGAAATTTCGAAACCTTATTTCGTCAATCCTTTATCACTGCAACGAAGAAGTATAGTGGTGCTTTGTGGTGGTCCGCAAAGTGTTGGACCAACGGGTCCAGTACTTATACTAAAATGTTATTAGACCAAATGACTATAATACCCTTACTTTTCTTGCATTGTAAGTTTGTATTTAAAGCACTCTGTTTCCTGTTCCATCGACCAGAAGTAAAGGTCTGTCAAACTCCCCCACCTACCAACTCTTAACCCACATTTATGTCACCATCTTCCACATTTTGAAGATGCAGTTCATTGATGTCTCATAATGGTGAGCCCAGCTACTGAAAGACGCATCAGCCATAACTACGGACATCACCATAAAGGCATCTTGGTGGCAATCTTCATTGCAAGTAAGTGATTCACCTTTATGTGAAAAGATTAATTTTTTTCTCGTTCAGACCTCTTCCATGCCCTCATTAATGAACCACAATGTGTGCAGTATCACAATAACTACAAGATGTCATCCGTGTGTTTTTTGGTTTTTAGGGTTCAAGTTTACATAACAATTATTTTGAAACAAAAAAAAAAATAGCCTAAACATTCCTAAGTCAAGTTGATGCAAATATTAATGTATGTCATTTAATTTGTAGGCATTTAAGTTACCACAAAATTCAGGTGATGGAGCCATTTGACTCACCATATAACATCTCCTTGGACAAAGATTTTGAAAGTCATATACCACATCAGCAGCCTGAACAAGTACAAGTAAATAGTGGTCTGCCTGAAAATGACTCTGCAGATGATATTTCACCCAAAGTACACATGTTTTGATAGCTTGGATGATGTAAAACAATTTTATAGAAATTACGGTATTAGAAGCGGCTTTGGTATTCGAATAAGAACTTCTGCACGGGGCAAAGACAATGAAATCAACTACGTGAAGTTGGTTTGTTCACGTGAGGGGAATTATGTGTCCGCTATTCCTCCATAATTGAAGATCGTCCCCACTAAAGCAAAACAATGTAAAGCTTCAATCACCGCAGCAAAGAAAGACGGACAATGGTTCATAAGGAGCGTTGTAACTGAACACAGTCATGACATTAGTCCAAAGAAGTCAAGGCTAATACGAGGCAACCGTAAAGTTGATATGCATGCAAGGCAAATTGTTGAGACTAACGATGACGCTGGTGTCCGGATTAACAAAAGTTTCCGGTCTCTTGTGTTTGAAGCAGGTGAATATGAACACGTTAACTTCATAGAACGTGATGTTCGCAACTACATTGATCAACAAAGGCGAACTTTGTGTAAGGATGGGGATGGGCAGGCCCTTCTACGACATTTTTCAAAAATGCGGGAATTAAACAACGACTTTTTCTTCGAAATAGACATGGACGAAGACAACCGTATATGCAATGTTTTTTGGGCAGATGCTCGTAGTAGAGCGGCATGTGAGGATTTTGGTGATGTTGTATCCTTTGACACCACATATTTGACCAACAAATATGACATGCCTTTCGCTCCTTTTGTAGGTGTTAATCACCATGGTCACTTAATTTTATTAGGTTGTGGTCTTGTATCAGCAGAAGACACAAAGTCGTTCGTGTGGATTTTTGAATGTTGGCTTCGGTGCATGTATAACAAACCACCCGAAGGAATTGTTACCGACCAATGTAAGGCAATGCTTAATGCAATTGGAGAAGTTTTCCCAAATACCAAACATAGATGGTGTCTATGGCACATAATGAAAAAAGTGCGAGAAAAATTGCAAGGTTACACAAACTACAAATGTATCAAGAGTGAATTAAAAAGACTAGTGTATGATTCAATCACAGTGGCTGACTTTGAGTTGGGATGGCAGGCATTTATTGGACAATATGATTTGACCACAAACGACTGGCTCACTAGATTGTTCGACGAGAGACATCGTTCGGTTCCTTGCTATCTAAAAAGTCAGTTTTGGGCTGGAATGTCGATCACCCAAAAGAGTGAAAGGCTGAACGCTTTTTTTGATGGGTTCATTAATTTGGGAACTACTTTGCAACAATTTGTTGTGCAATATGACAACACACTACGGCAAAAGGCAGAAAAAGAATTTGAAGCTGACTTTGCTTCATCCAATACCACTGTTGCATGTGGATCACAATCTCTCATTGAAAGGCGGTTTCAACTGGAGTACACGCACGCCAAATTTGCGGAGGTACAGAACGAATTTAGGGGAAAGATTATTTGTTTCGTGAAAAGGGTGTCCCAAGACGGATGTCTGGCGAAGTATACCGTCAAGGAAGAGTGGTTATGGGAGGGCAAAAAATGCCACAGAATGCATGATGTTGTGCTTGACACGCTGACAACCAATATCCAATGTAGTTGTATGTTGTTTGAGTTTAGGGGCATCATGTGTCGTCACAGCTTGTTGACTCTTGGACAAGAAGACATAGAGTGCGTGCCGCAAAAATATGTTCTCCGTCGGTGGTCCAAAAATGTAAGGAGGAGGCATAGTTTGATAATAGCGGGATACAATGGAAGTAATGACGACCCACGCATGCAAAGATACAAAATCTTATGCAAGAGGTTTTACGATTTAGCGGAGGTGGCATGTGATTCAGACGCTTCATCGAGGATGTTGTGAAATGAGCTAAATTCTATTGCAAAAGGATTAGGTGTCCCTACCAAATCAAATCCCTTTTTACTTACCGAACATGCTGACATTGAAGACGATGACGGTCAACATCCAGGTGTGACGAACTGCAGTAATGTTCGCAGCCCAGTACATGTTAAGAGGAAGGGGAGACCTAGAACTAACAGATTACAATCAACTGTTGAAAAACTATCAAAGAGAAAGAAAACAAGTGTAGCAAAAAACAAGTCACAAAGAACTTCACAGGTTTGTATTTATGTCGGTGTATGATTATACTTTATTTTGAATTCATTAGTTATGTATTGAAGTAACGTGTTTGGGATGATTAGTAGGAACCTGTGGACGTCAATGTACCCTTAGACTCACAATGTACCCAATTGACAGACGAAGCTAGGATTGGACCATACATTCCCAACAATGGGTTCATGTCGTTGTTGACATGTATGGAGGCAGACATTGTTAATAGTCAACTTTCTACCACAAGACTCATTTGACAACCAAAAGGTGATTAGGTTTCGGCGAATTAGTATGTAGGTTGATGAATTTTTTTTGGTACGAACTCTATTTTGTGTGTCCTTTTTGTTTTCCAATTTCATGCGCATGGAATACACAAACATAATGTCACTGGATTGATCGTGTTTGGGTATTACATGTGCTTAATTGGTGTCCGACATTGCCCACATTAACATTTTCTTTGCATTGGGGTTTTGATGTTATCAATATATTAATTGCATAATTATAAATCATTATGAAGTTAGTGGTTGGTTTCATTGTTTAGTTGTTCATAAATCCCATTTCAAAATTGACATTAGGGATCTTAATTACAAGTTAATCACAAAAACAGAGCAATGGATAGTTAAACACAACGGCAGTACGGTGAGAATTATAATTTTAATTCGTCATATATGTTGTCCAATTGTTGCTCTTGATGCTCAAAGTGTTCTTTCCTACAGTTATGACTCATCCTTAATTGACCGTTGAAACGAATATGTATAACCCTTGCGAACCTCTGAGCTCTTCCCAATAACCGGACACGACTTTTGATAACCCCCCACCCACCCATATTTATTGACACACTCGAACCCTAATGGCAACCAAGTTGCGATTTCGTTTCATAGTTAAGCAAAATTTAAGCACCACCGCATTCGCACCATGGCCGCCAATGTCAGTGCAACTATTAGGGACAACAATGTCGGAACACAAGCATTTCCTGGGACGACGATATTGTGGACGTTCACCACCATCAACATTCATGGTCAGGTATGCCTTTCAGTTAAATTCGCCCATGTCATCAATCTGTGTAGGGTTCTAAATTATTTTGTAATGAGATTCGAAGTTGAATTTGTGCATGTAGAACTTCGCGTATGTAGATCGACATTTTTCTGCGGCATTTGAAAACGAACTGGACGACCAATGGACTTTACTTGATAATTTTGGGAACACCTTTATTGTGACCTACAACATGGATCCATTGAACCCAAAATTAACCAATGGATGGAAAGACCTAGAGAAGATATACACTGACCAAATAGTGGACTCATATGTTCAGCTTCGTTACGTCGGAGGCAGTCGCTTTCAAATAACATGTTTTGTGGGCCAATGCGAACCACACAATAAGGAGTCATTTTTATTAGGTGCTGCAACGCACCCTAGGACAGCCCTATATGCTGTGAAGTTGACGAAATCTCAGGCACAAGCTAGCCATCTAGTAGTATCTATTCCTCAACTTCTAATCTGTTGCTTTCAGAACTATGAGTGCAATTTGGATGTGACTTCATCTGACCCATGTATACTTCTGTTATTGGACTGTTTGCAGGACCTCAATGTTCGTTTTGGTGACATCATAAGAAGCCTAGAAATGGATGTGGTTTACCTTTTGGCAAGAAGAAGCGGAGTAGAGTGCAAACTACTGGTTTCCCGGACTAAGAGATCAACCAAGTTTGGACAAGGGTGGAGGCAGTTTTGTGTGGACAATCAGTTGAAGGAAGGAGACAGAGTTCCGTTTGAGGTTGACCATGTTCAGAAACATTGCATAATTGAGGTTTTCATCAATGGATGCAATTGTGATGTCGTAAAGTCCATCAATTTAGACTAATTTCATAATGTGGGATCTATCATTATGTTGTTTGAACAATTATCTTATCAAAGAAAGTTAATTACTTCTTCCCACCTTTTGAATCCATATATTTATGCAATTGGGTATATGTTACATAGTTCATTCCTAATTCATTCATTTAGACACGCATTTATTTACGTTATCCATTTCCAATTGAATTAGATAGGTGGGAGTACCTGTTACATAAGCAGGGAGTTAATCCCAACTATGTGGGGATTACAGTTGAACCTTTTTATTATTGGTTGGACATGGAATAAAACTTATTTTAACTCTCCTTGACAAAGGATTGACCATCATGTTACTAAAGCATGAAGTGTTGTTGACCCCAAGTATAAACCTGATAGAAAAAGGGAGTCATGCGCAACTAAGTGGGGAGTACACATTAAATTTTGCAATACTGCTTCAACATTCAATAAACACTATTTTTAAGTCGCCTTTTTCGACCATTGACCATCAAATATCTCAATCAGGAGGTCTAATGGACCAATTCAAATAGAATTAACGGAAATATGTGGATTTAAAATGTACACACAACTGTACAAATAGATCAAGCCGATGTGGGGAGTAAGGACGTTGTAAGTGGGGAGTTGGAGCAAAGTTTTTGGAAAAAGCTGCAGGACAACCAAATAAACTTTATTTTAAAGTGGTAAATACCTTATTCCTATTTCGTTCGTTAAGAAAAAAAAAAACTTTGCATGACCCAAGCGTTAGCCATTTTCAATTCAATTCATTTAATATGTTTGTAGCCAGACACAACCCCAAAGATAAACCTGATAGAAAAGCGGGGAGTTAGTCGTACCTAAGTGGGGAGTAGACTTGAACTTTTGCAATACTGCTTCAACATTCAATAAACACTATTCTTAAGTCGCCTTTTTAGACCATTGACCATGAAGTTGCTCAATCACGACGTGTAATGGACCAATTTAAATTGAATGAACGGAAGTATGTGGATTTAATATGTGCACACAATTGTATAAACAGCAGACGCCAATGTGGGGAGTAAGGACGGTGTACGTGGGGAGTTCAAGCAAAGTTTTCTCAACAAAAGTGCAGGACAAACCAATAAACATAAATAAAATGTGGTGAATACATTATTTTTATTTCATTCGTTAACAAATAAATTCCTTTGCATGACTCAAGCGTTATCCATTTTCAAATAATTTAATTTAATATGACTGTACCCTCACAGAACCCCAAAGATAAACCTGATAAAAAAACGGGGAGTAACTCGCAACTAAGTGGGGAGTAAACTTGAACTTTTGCAATACTGCTTCAACATTCAATAAACACTATTCTAAAGTCGCCTTTTCCGACCATTGACTATCAAGTATCTCAATCAGGAGGTCTAATGGACCAATTCAAATAGAATTAACGGAAGTATGTGGATTTAAAATGTACACACAACTGTACAAACAGATCAAGCGAATGTGGGGATTAAGGACGCTGTAAGTGGGGAGTTAGAGCAAAGTTTTTCGACTAAACCTGCAGGACAGGACAAACAAATAAACTTTATTTAAAATTGGTAAATACCTTATTCATATTTCATGCGTTAAGAAAATAATTAATTTTCATCACCCATCTCTAATTGGGAGTGTAGCCTCAATGGACCCCAAGTAAAAAATTGTTACAAAAAAGGGGAGTTACTCACCCCTATGTGGGGAGTATAGTTGGACTTTTTCAATAGTGCTTCCACGTTGAATAAAAACTCTTCTTTAATCACCTTAGTCGAGCAATGGCCATCATGTAAGTCAATGACGAAATCAATCATGAAGTCCAATACACTAATTAACATTGCATTCGATAAATTTTGTGCATTGTCAACTACATAAACCGGTAAAAAACATTTGACGCATATATGGGGACTTATGCATACATATGTGGGGAGTAAAGGCAAACTTTTTTAACAAAACTGCAGAAAACGCAAACACAATTACTAAAATGTGTAAACACATCATTTGTGTTTGATTTAGCCCAACAAATATTTCCCTCTATTATCCATTCCAAATCAAGTAATTTGGTTGGATGTAGACTTAGTAGAGGCAACATTCAAACCTGTGATGGTAAGTGGGGAGTTAAGTGTAACTACTTGTGGAGTGGAGTTGAAATTAATCAGTACTGTACACAATTTTACTTAAATGTCCTTATTGGAGCATAAACAATTATGCAAATTATTGACGAACTTCAGACATGAAATCAACATTGCTTTGACTGAATATTATGCTTTTTAAACTCCAAAATCATGCGTAAAACATGCCACGCACATGTGGGGATTTATGCATATATGTGTGGGGAGTTGGGGCAAATTTTTCTAACATATATGTTTGGGGAGTTTGGCCAAAATTTTCTAACAAACATGCGAAAAATAACCCAATACAATAAATTTAAAGTTACTAAATACATCAACAATATTCAATTCAGTCATACATATATTACTTACATTAACTGGGGACTAAACCACTAATATGTGGGGACTAGTGGTAGCTTTACGTATTTGCACTACAATAACTAATAAACATTTCAACTTGCTGTTGTAAGCTGACATAGAATTGTCATCCACACATTCCACAGTCTACAATTATTGGTACCTGAACCATATAAATGGACTCACGTGGGTGGTTGTGGTCATCCCACAATATAAACTACATATTACAAAATTTAAATAGTCACTTACACTATGCATTCAACTACAGAATATTCATTAAGTGACACAGACTGTGTACACTGGACCTGAATGTTTTAAAAATACTATACAAATATGAATCAACAAAGTAGGAATGTATTGTCATTAAGTTTTCAAGTTAATATGTACAACAACTGAAAGACCTTCCCAAAAAATGTAAAAAAAGTTCATAGCCGACATCATACCACCCATCCTTTTTAATCCACAGCTATCTTCTATAAAAGTGCGTCGTAGTACTACAGGATTTCTTGCCTGTAGATATTGTCAACATCTAGAATCCAACACCAAATGTATTGTTGTCTAATCAGTTGAAGTTGTTCTTGCCCAACAACTCACAAATATGTTAATGCAAATACATCAATCTTTAATAAAAATTCGTGGACTAACTACAATTTACATTAGTGTAATTAGGCATGGTATTGCCATCAAATTTCTTCTGACCATCCCACAAGTCCATCATTTGAAGAACAATAATGCCATAATCATATCTAAACAACACCACAAATATATGTAAATAAACACATTTCATCACCAAACTCCAGTGCAATTATAGAAGAAATGATAAACTCACAAGTTGGGTTGAATGGGAGTTATCTCGCAGTGAACTTCAAATTTTGGGAAGTCATCTTCCGAACACTTCATCAACATCCCAAAAAGTAATCCCAAATTATGAGCCTACAGTGTCAAAATAATAACGACCCATTAAGTTAACCAACTAGTAATATGTGACAACCTATACAAAACCAATATCATAATATTCTAATCTTACAACTGCGTTGTCTATTCTTTTACGAATTTTGTTGGAGTGGCCTATCGAATCAAGCACATACAACTTTTTCTCTTGACAATTTACGACGTAACACCACCAATGATCGTCATGCACAATTGGGGCAAACAACTATAACACAATATGACTACTATCAATTATGATAAAGGATTGATCACTACCAAGGATGATGGCCCATGGCACATGCTTAGAAGAAAGGGAGTTCCTTGATCCCTTCCTTTGCTTTTATTTTCTTTAGTTTAAAATTCCTTTAAGTTGGCTTGGTTGACTATTTTTGAGTTGACTTGTTGACCTTGACTTTGGGTTGACTTGTTGACTCAAAAGATTAGCTTAACCTTAAACCAACATGCTAATCCTTAAATTGCTTTTGTAGGAATAAGAAAGGAGGAGGACCACATAGGAGACACTTGGCGTCCTAAGGAAGAGAGAGAAGGAATAAGACTTTCTAGAAGCATCTAGAAAGAGGAGGCCCACATGCCTTGGACACCAAGTCTTCTAGAATGTTCTAGAACCTTCCTTTGGGAGCCTTGGCCATGAAGACTTGCCACCTAGATGGCTTGGACGAAAATTCACCCATGTGCACCCTAGGATGACCTACTTTCTAGAACATGCTAGGTTTCTTTTGTAATCCTTTAACTTAGTTGTTTTGCTAAGGGGCCCCTAGACTTGTCTATTTAAGGGGACCTCTAACACTTGTACAAGGGTTGAACATTTTGAAGTAAAAACACTCTTGTGTCTCAACCATTTGTGAGAGTTTCCTCCCTTGGGAGTGAATACTTTTAAGCCTTATCTTGCATAGCAAGTGGCGGCACACATCCACTCATCTTCAAGGTTGCCATGGCTTCTAGCCTAGCCTTGTAGTGGCGTGCTTCTCACATTTTTACCATTTCTTTCCTTTCCATTTTATGTTTTCTTCTTCCTTTAATTGTTCTTGGTTTTCTATGGTTTATGTGCCTTCCATATCCTTTTTGTTTTGAATCAATCCATCATCTTCTTCTCTTGAGCTTTGTGAAAGGAACCTTCACATCTAGATAGCTTGCTATCTTAATGTCCAGTGGGGATTTCACTTAGCTTTCTTAATCAACTCACATCATATTCAATATTCTTAAAAAGGAACAAGATAATCATTCATCAAATTAACTTACAAACATTGACAAAAAAAAAATACAACATAATAAATAATAAATCTCACAAAATCAGCAGACAAAATGTCCTCTAACACAATCAGTTCTGCACGAAAGTAGGCAACGTAGTCTCTCAATGTCCATTGACGTCTCTTAACAATCATCCTCTGTGAGTCAGTCAGGACATGGGTCTACATTAATAACATACATCAATAGATTATAACTAATCTCAAACAACATAACCAATTAAACAAACATTCTTTTTACTGTATATAAAGGATTGAAATGTATTCTCTTCACATGACCATATCGACGTCGTTCAAAGTACATCATTGTGCTCGCAGCAAATAGAACAACCTACAAAATAGTATGTATAACTAATCGACCGATTGAAATGTTATAAACAAGCTTCTTACCATATTGTCCACCTTCTTTCCAGGACCAAAACCCTAACACTCATTGGTACCCAATATTTGCCCATTGATGTTGCAAACCACCTTGCAATAACAGTTTCATAATAAAATCTCAAACTTTTAATAAAATCCAAATAAGTACTGTAATACACTAAAATATAACTAATACCTGTTTGGTACACCAAAAACTGTTATACTGGTATACAACTTCATGTAATCAACTTTAAATTGAGTCATTCGTGGCTGTTGTGGAACATAGGGAACTATGGCTTGAAGCGGTTCAACTTCACCAGAAATGCCTCCATGGGATACACAGTTCATATCAAGGCCTTTCCCCACATCATCACCACTATTTCCTTGAACGACATTTGCACCATCAATAGCAAGTTCTTCATCATGCTCACGCTGTCCAACCTCCACCTCGACCTCATCACCGTCGTTGCCCTGCCCATGTTGCACACCCTTATCAATTCCACCATGACATCGTAATGATATCTCTTCGCGCATTAAAGTCATTTCATCCTTCATCATCCGTAGCCGTGTTCTATGGGTTCTCAACCTCTATAGCAGAACTTTTGTCGAAGCCAACTTGATATCCACATGTGGTTTTTCAGACTTTGCTTCGTCACCAAGTTGCAACGCTTCACGAATCATAATATTTTGCTTATCTTCTTCTCTCAGCCTCCATTCCCCACATATCTAATCAAGACCCACACAAACAAATTACTGTTTCAGAAGAAAAAACATTGGTATGAAGAACAAATCGTTGCACAGAAAAAATACTTTGCTCTCTTGGAACAACTTCTTAATCCGTCTTGACTTGAAGTGAACTTCCGGCCACGCCAATATTCTTGGAAAAATTAACTGCAATTCTGGGCCACACAATGAAAGTCTTTCTACAGCCCAAGTCTACACAAAACAACATGATGCATTATTACATTTTAAACATTCTACAAATCAAGATAATTTAGTAAATGAAGTTTAGTGTACCTACAAAACTGGTGCTGCACCACTTAAGCAAAGCTCTCTCTGCCCGAGTGCCACAAACCCGTGACTTAAACTTTTAACTAAAAAACTATGAACTACCTTACCCCAATTGTAATTCGACAGCCCATCTATATCATCTAAAACACTACAAGATATATTACTAATAGTTTTTGAATTCCTAGGAAAGTAAAGCACAACAAAACAAACAAATATGTACAAACGACAAACGTTATCAACTTCATTAGAATCACTACCTACCAAACCCTGAATTATTTCAATAATAGTTTCAACGGTTACTATTCTGTCTTGCAGAAGTCCACCGACTACCCCACAATAAGTTTTATCAAAATCTACATCTAACCCAACAACCGACAATCCTAAAGACATGCAAATGTCAGCACAAGTAAACGGGATTGACCGTTGCATGACACGAAATGATTCCTGAGCAGGTAGCCAACGCTTCAATAACTCAAGCAAAAGAGAGTTACATATCTTTAATGGTTGTTGCATGTCCAAACACCATTTGAATGGTGTACCCTGAATCCTTTCGCGATGCCTATTTAAGATTATCCCATTCATTTGGCTAATCCACTTTGTGTAACAAAAAGTACGCAATCGAGCCTAACATTCAAAATATTTGAAAAAATTAACACTTCATTTCGATTTATACAACAAATTCATGTCAACCCAATCTACAAATTACAACATAAAAATACCTTCTCATTCAATCCACATTCACCAGCCATAACTTTGTGATGACCAACTACTCCGGCCACTACGTTTTCATGGACAAAGGATCTTTCACTAACCCTCAAACTACCTGAACAGAAGATGATATTCAAAGGTTACACATAATATTTTTTTCTTTTTTTTTCGTAATGACCAACAATTATGCTTATTTACTGGAAAAGTTTTATGAGAATAATCACACAGGCCCACAAATGACAACTCTAAAGTAACCAAATCAACATTATGGGGATGTAGGCACAAAGCAGACAAATACAAATTACGTAACTGCCAAAAATTTTACATTACAGACAACAACAAACGAGGACACATATACAGACTTAGAAAACATGGGGTTTCTTCCAAATTTTCAAGTACCTAAACCTCTATAACAGACAACACCGAACGGCAAAAATGGGTTCTCAAAAATTCACTAACATTCACCATAACACCACCAAATCACTTTTCCCCAACAACATCAAAAACAAACATGTAGAATACCAACTTGTTCGCAAAACAAAAAAAAAACTTTACGAAAACGAGAAAAACTTCATCATCAACCAACACATTACGCAAATGTGAAATGGGACCAAAAGAAACTTACAATGCAACGGACAAGACCACCGAACAGTTGCCGCCGACCAAGCAACGTCGATTCAGACTTCGAAAAATACTACCCACTCCAAAACCTTCGTTTTCTGGATGGTAGGGACAGTCTTCGGTTTCACTGACAATGAGCCTCCACCCCCACTGGCGAAATGGTTGCCGGAATCTCTCTGTCACTGAACCACTAACTCTGGCCGGCTCACTTTCCCTCTTCTCTCTCTTCACTTTCTCACTGCGCAACGGACTGACCTCACTTCCCCCCTTTTTTCTCTTCACTTTCTCTCTCTAAAGGACATTTAATTTTAGCTTTGTTTCTCTCTCAGCTGCACGTGCGAACAAACATTTTCCGTTATTAAAAATTAAAAAAACTGCTACCACGTCACCTTTGTCAAATACTTGTCAAAATATTTTGTTGGAATATCATTATCCTTTTCTAATATCGCAACTTCTATTTGCCAAACCCTTTCCATTTCCCAGTTCAGTCTAAAAAATATTGATTTTCATCCTCTCATTTAGGATGCATTTTGATGTTTTGATTTAGGGTTTCAACATTTCCACTTAGTCCTGCATTTGCGGTATCTTCAAAGAGAGGTTGGTTGCAAAATCTACGATTGGAGAAGAAAGTCATTGTCTTTCGAAGGCACGAATAGAATCTGTGAGTCTGCGATTAGTGTTTGATGCTCTTCCTCTCTCTCAACCCACTATTTGCGATTGGAGTCTGCAAGTCTACGATCGGAGAAGAGATTCGCTGCCTTCGAAGGTGTGATTGGAGAAGAAAACCCTTTTCTTTTTCTCGTTCTACAAATAGAGTGGTTGAGTTGCTTACCCACAACTAGTTTGATTTCTCTGGCGAACACCGCTGCTAGTGTCGTCATTTGCCACCACTATCGTGACTAGAAACTCCATCGCCACCCCCTGCATCTAGTGCTGTCAGCATTGTATGTGTGAAATATCCATTCCATCTTTTATTGGACAACACAAAGGCTCACTACAAAGAACTCTTTTTCTCTTCTAATTTCTAAAAATTGATTGCTGATTGTGGGTGATTTTTCTATGCATGTTGTTCTGATGCTTATTTCTCTGTTAGCATTTTTCTTATCTTGTATTGATATGTGAGTGATTAAGGTAATAAATATTGTGATTCTATTCTTGTGTGTATACGCGTGTTGGTTTTGGATGAAGATGGAGATGTGGAGACGTGATATGGATCTATCTAAACCTACTGCATGTTGACTCTGTTTTTCAGGTGCTAGCTAAGATGGCAATAGTGATGGTAAAGTAATGAGAATGTAGCTTGATCGAAGATGAAAAAGTTCCCCAAAATCAGGTATACATAACTTCCCTTTCTCCTTGCCCCAAATTTTCTTATTAGTTAGTGCATTCGTATTTTTCTGCTCTAAGCTAGCTATTATGGTATTTATTTTTTTTCGTGCAAGAAAGAATGACTATCTGATCTTGGATTTTCTCAATTTCAAGACTTTACATGTTTAAATTTTCTTTGGAATGAAACTAACTCGGGGCTTTTGAAATATTTGGCATCAATTATAAGGGGTCGAAAGCAAGAGACAAAATGAAATATCTAACATAATTTTGTTCTTGTCCTCATCTTTTTAATGGCTTCACTACTTTGATTGTGCTATCCATGGCACTAATCAACCTTTAATATATCTTGTAAGTAGAAATGCTTTATGTTATTTTCAATTTAATGTCTTCCTGGTTCCACCAATAAATTAATTTGATGATTTACTTCCAAAGTGAAAAATATGTTTGCTCTAGAGGTAACAAGTTTGCTTTTGGTATGAAACTCTTTCAGTAGATGCAGCTAGATGGTTTCTGATCTTATTACCTATAACATGGCATGCCATTGATTCTTTATCTTCTATCATGCTTGAAGTGAAAATGAGTTGTTGTTAATGAGTTTTTAAATAATTCAGCATGCTTGAAGTTATAAAGAACGTATGAGTGATAATGATCCAGAGTATTTCTTAGTTTCTATTACGTAACTATGGCATATGTGTGAAAGAAAGTCTGTTAAATTAAAATAGTTTTTAGCTTTTAAAGGAGTGAAATGTGATTTTCTAAAAATATAGTGCATCGGTTCATTTTTGTTTACGCGAGAAGTTTAATTTATTTTCTTATCTAAAAAAAGCTAATAATGATCAAGAAAACATTGTTGGGGCTGTAACACCTTTAGACGAATTGGGTTTAGTTTTTATCCTAAAATCTGAAAGCTAATAATAATCCTCAAAAACATTGCTAATGGGAAGAAGAACAATCCTTCTTCATTTGAAGTTTAAGAAGATAAAATGCTTAAAACTTATAAAATACATTTTGACATTTATTTTATAAATGTGCCTAATATATATATATATATATATATATATATATATATATATATATATATATATATATATATATATATATATATTCTGTTTTATTTTATATTTTCTTTGAATGAATACTTTGGTTTACTAATTATTTTAATTAACTATTTCATTTTATTGTTTTGAGGATAGAACACCTTTTCCCTTGTAAGGATCTCTTAATTTATTTGAATTTCACTTACTCATATATACTTATATTCTTTCTTTATTGTAGGCACCGAATGTTGGAAGTGGTGTGCCATCTACACATAATATACTAAGATCAAGTGGTGGAAGCAAAACAATTTAAAATTAGCAGTGCATGTTTTATAATTGCGTTGTCAAATTTTAATGTTGTCTTTTTTTTGGATGATTGAATATTTTGGTATTTTGGTGTAATTATGTTATGTTGATAATAAAATAATTTAGTCTATTAATTTCTTTTTTTATAGTCTTATAATTTTTTATATATTTTAAACTATCATAAAAAATAAATTTTAGTATTGACACTTGATAATGACGTAATTTATCTAAGAATTAATTATAGTATTGACAATTAAAAATATCATAATATAATGATAATAATGTCAGTTTTAAATGTCATTTTTTCATTGAATTTGTTTTCTATTAAAAATATTACGTCAGTTTTAATTGACGTTATTTACTTCTTTATACATAGTATAAAATGACGGTTGCTGCGGTGATTCATTTTAAATCACCATATTATACTTTGTGACGGCAAGAATTACGACATTTTTGGAAAACGTCACTCAAGTAAATAACGACGGTTAAAAATGACGTAAAATACAAAAATAATTGTCGCTACTTACACATTTTTTTTGTAGTGAATTAGCGAGGAAAAATATTTGTAGCTAATCCTTCACTAATTTGCAAGAAAATAACGAAAGAATAAAATTATAGTGAGTCTGTAGCAAAATAGCTACAAATTTGTAGGAACTTATATTTGTAACTAATCCTCACTAATTTGCAAGGAAATGACAAAAGAAACAATTTGTAGCTTCTTTGTAGCAAAATAACTATAGATTAAATAGAATATATATTTGTAGCTAATCTCTTATTGATTTCTCTGATTGATTTTTGACGAAATAACAAAGGAATAGAATTGTAGCTGATTCGTAAAAAAATTGCTACAGATTTATCAAAAAATATATTTGTAGCTAATCTTTCTCAATTATGTACTATAATTATTTTTGATTTTAGTATACATACATATTTTTTAATTTAAATATTTTAAAATTATGTTTAGTTTAGATATTTTAAAATTATTTTTAATTTGAATATTTTAAAATTATTTTAATTTAAGTGTTTTAAAAGTATTTTTTAACTTAAATATTTTAACTTTTTTTAAATATAATTTTTTATGTTGAAATATAAATTATAAATATAAATATTAATAAATTAATTAAGATATATAATAAATGAGATAGAAAATTAGAAATATAAATTTTAATTTTTTTAAAAGAATTATAAGTTTAAGATAAATATATATTATGGATATATACTTTAACTGAAACTGATTATATTTTTTATTTATTCATAAAGTTTAAAAAAAAAATATTGAAGTTGTTTTATATTTTTCTATTTAGAAAATATCTTTTTTAATTTATTGAAAGTGACGAACCAAGGAACTATTTTGTGTCCTTTTCCACATTTTCAGATTATTCAAATATTCACTTTCTTCTTATTTCAGACTCTGGTACATTCTTCTCCTTAATCATACTCCAACTCCTTCGTCTCCTCTGTAAGAGAGACGAGAAGGGAAAGAGAGACAACAAAGGTAAGATACATAGTAGAGTAGCTTGCGGTCTTCAATGGACACAATTCTGATATTCCTCCAAATCTCGCAAACTCTGTCAACAATCGGGTTCTTTCTCCCTCTCTTTTCTCTTGCTAGGTCACTCATTCCAAATAATCCCTCTCTTTTTCCACACGTTATGCGATTCACTCTCATAGCCATTTCCAAACCCTATAACTTTTAGACACCTACTCTTCGACATTTGGAGATCCTCTCACTCTCGCATTCTTGAATGGTTTCTGTTAAGATTGGACTCACTCACGGTAGGATTCACATGCTTGGCCCAATCAGAATCGGTCAGTTTTGTAGTAAAGGTAAGTATAATCCAAAAAATCTCTAATTTAGGGTTTTTATTTTTTCATAAAAACTCTGTAATCGAAAAATCATTTGGCTGAATAATGACTTCTTGCTAGAATTTGTAGGATCGTGAAAATGACATAAGGTTAATGCCAATAGCGAGAGAGAGAGGTCAATTGAAAAATTGACGGAGGAGGAGACAAAGTATCATTTGTTTCAGGTTGGAGATTCCAGAGACAATTCCCTTACATTAATTCATTTTTCGTTGAAATGTATCTGCAAGGTAGATAAAATATACTTTTCATTGGTTTGAAATAGAGCAATATATTTGCTCTCCTATTCCTTGCCTCTAACGAAAAACCAAGATATAAAGGAAACTTGTTTTGATTTCCTCAATCTTAACCTTTTACCTGCATGAAGATAGAATAACGTAAAGCATCATTGTGGTTCTTAGATGATAGGTTTTATAAATTTATTATGCTATAAACTAAATTCTTTTAAAACGTATCCTCAAGTATAATTTGTTGGAGTCTCAATTACTAAGACTTTTAGTACATGCCAATATTTTATACGCATGCATCTATATGGTATAAATAGTCTAATTAAGATAAATGACTTGGCACATGGGAGAATTGGTATTGTTATATCCACAATTGTATGCTAAGACCATGTTCATTGAGTCAAAGCTTATTTTTTCATTATCCAGTAAGATATTTTTTTAATCTCATTATGTAATTTGTTGGCTTTTCAGGTTTTGATGATTTAAAGTTTTAAGCCTTGGAAAATCAAGGTCTTTTAATTATACCAATGCTGGTATGGATGCATTTTTTAATGGTCTTCGCAGATCAACTTTGTTTCTTTTAACTATTGTTGTTTGATAATGTAAATCCTTTATTATTCTACGTAATATTAGCTATTTCATAGTCAAGATAACTCTATGCAATTTTTATTGATATAAAAGATAACTTGGACGGTCAAATTCTTAGCTTCCAAGCGGCTAGTTTTTTTTGCTTTATCTCTTGTGTAAAATTATGGGTTAGCGAGAGAAAATATGTGATAAATTAGCTACGGATTAGTGGGAGAAAAGTTGTGATAGATTAGCTATGAATTAACGATAGAAAAGTTGTGACAAATTAGCTATGGATTAGCGAGAGCAAACTTGCGACCGATTAGTTACGAATTAGCGAGGGAAAAGTTGCGACAAATTAGCAAGGGTTAGTGATAGAAAAGTTATGACATATTAGCTATAGATTAGCGAGAGTAAAATTGCGACAAATTAACTACGAATTAGCAAGGGAAAAGTTGTAACAAATTAGCTATGGATTAGCGAGAGAAAAGTTGTGACATATTAACTATGGATTAGCGAGAGAAAAGTTGCGATAGAATATATATGGATTAGCGAGAGAAAATTGCGACAAACTAGCTGTGGATTAGCTATAAGTTCTAAAACTTTGTAACTTCACTTTAGTGAGGGATAAGCAAGGGGTTAAAGACAAATTAGCTACGAAATAGCGAGGGATTATATCCCTCTCTAATTAGCTACCTGGATTTAGCTTCGAAAGATTCTCTAGCAATTTCATAGTTAATCTGTAGCAAAAGTTGTTAGCGAGGGATTAGCTACAAATTAATTAAAAAAAATTTCTTTGTGAATATTCATTTTTTTAGTGGCTTGGGGGCTTCATCATCCCCTTCCTCTTGATAGAAATTGGTACTCAAATTTGTAGATTGTGTCTCATCATATGTGTCCCACTTGCAAAATGCACAAGATCATAAACATTAAAAGTCTTATTAACTCGATAGGCAATTCTAACTTATAAGCATTATCATTAATTCTTTTAAGGACTTCGAGAGGATCATCTCCTTGAGAGTTGAGTTTGGACTTCCTATGGTTAGGAAATCTCTCTTTACAAAGTGATGGACGTCCTTAGGGGAGAAGTGGAAGGAGATCCATAGAGAATGCTTAGAATGAGTGGAAATGCAGTGGAAATGGAGAAGGATTTGAACTTTGCTCTCGGAAATGGAGGATTTGTGAAGATGAAAAGTAGAATTGGTGTTATGGTATGAAAGGTGGCTAGAGGAGATGGAGGAGAAGGATAACCAAGTGTACTCTCAAATAAGAGTAGAAGAAGTGGAATGCTCTTAACAACCATGCTTCTACTTTGCAATTCAAGAGTAACCCTCACATGTGCATAGGAAGTTATAGTAGATTAACTTCCTTATTGCAATTCAAATTAAGCTAAAATGAAACGTAGATGTAGCTTGAAGAGCAAGCTTGCCCGACCATATGATGTAGGAGGTGATGCAAGATGACGCCAAGTGTCCTTGTCACACACTCCTTGCCACCTTCACACTCTCCTTGCCTTGATCATGCTTAGCTTGCTTATCTCCTTGCCTTGATCGGCCAAAAGAGAGAAATTGGGCTCGACCCAATTGATACACCATGCAATCACAAATGTTCTAGTTTATTTATTGAAAGAAAAGCTTAAACAATGGCCTAATTTAAATCTAGACTACTTTCTCCATGCATCAACTCATATTTTGGAGATGTCTTTGGTCCATGTGAATAAAGTGAAAAACCCATGATTGACTTGATCATCTTGTGAGAGGCCCATGTGGATCTTCTTCATCATGCTTCTAGTGATTTGGCCTCGAGATGGGCTAGAGCTTGTTGATGCATTTAGGCTTAGGCTTGTTAGGGTCACATCATCCCCTCCCCCTTGAAGAGGATTTACCCTCAAATCTCAATGGCCATCCTCATCATCAAAAGTACCTACAAAAGGATCCAAATCAGTAATATTGAAAGTAGGATGCACACCATATTTCGCAGAAAGATCGAATTGATAAGCATTATTGTTGATCTTTTTGATGATTTGGAATGGACCATCACCTCGGGGACTAAGTTTGGATTTTCTTAGGTTAGGAAATCTTTCCTTCCTTAAGTGCAACCAAATTATGTCTCTTTCATTAAAAGACCGAACTCTTTTGCCCTTGTTTTTAAAATGAGCAATCTTTTCAACTTGGGCTTGCATTTGGTTTCTAACCTTCTCATGAAAATTTTTTATGAACCTAGACTTAGAAACCCCTTCTTTATGAACAAAATCAAAAGACGTTGGAAGAGGTAATAAGTCCAATGATGTGAGAGGGTTAAAACCATAAACTACCTCAAAGGGTTACAGTTTGGTGGTGCTATGGACCACTCTATTGTAAGCAAATTCAATTTGGGGTAGATACTAATCCCAAGATTTATGGTTCCCCTTATGCAAAACCCTAAGCAATGTGAAAATGGATATATTAACTACCTTTGTTTGCCTATTAGTTTGTGGGTGACAAGAAGTAGAAAAAGAAAGTTTTGTTCCTAACGGAGACCACAAGGTCCTCCAAAAATGGCTTAGGAATTTAGCATCCCTATCAAACACAATTGATTTGGGTAAGCCATGGAGGCAAACCACCTCTTTAAAGAACAAATTTGTTATGTTGCTAGCATCATCTACTTTGTGGCATGGTATAAAATGTGTCAATTTAGAAAAATGGTCCACTACCACAAAGATAGAATCAACACCCCTAGAAGTCCTTGGAAGCCCTAAGACAAAGTCCATGCTTATGTCCTCCCAAGGGGTGGAAGCAACAGGCAAAGAAGTATATATCCCTATAGGCATTGCATTAAACTTAGCATACAAATAAGTCAAACAACTAGTTTTGTATTTCCCTTTTCATATGGGGCCAAAAGAATTTCTCTTTAAGCATTGCTAAAGTTTTGGTGACCCATAAGTCCCCTTCATGAATTTCTTTGATCAAAATTTTTCTATGAGAACCTAGAGGAATACATAGGCGGCCTTCTTTGAAAAGATACCCATTTGATAGGTAAAAGCCACCTTGGGACTTATTGAGACAAGAATCATACATGTTAGCAAAGAAGAGATCATAAATATATAATTCACATATGTTGTCAAATCCAAGAATTTGGGATCCAAGCTTGGCTAAGAGAGTGTATTTCTTTGATAGTGCATCAGCCACCACATTAGCTTTCCCTTTCTTGTACTTGATAACATAAGGAAATTATTCTAAGTACTCAACGCACTTTGCATGCCTTTTATTGAGTTTGTGTTGACTCTTCAAATACTTGAGAGTTTCATGATCACTGTGGATAATAAACTCTTTGGGCACAAGATAATGCTCCCAAGTATGAAGAGCTCTTATAAGGGCATATAGCTCTTTGTCATTGGTGGGATAGTTACGAGAAGGGCAATTTAGTTTTTCACTAAAATAAGTAATGGGATGGCCTTGCAACAAAACCACACCTATTCCAACCCCATAACATCACATTCTAGCTTAAAAGTTTTCTCAGAGTTTGGAAGAGCAAGAATAGGAGCTTGGGTGGGCTTAGCCTTGATATCATCAAAGGCCTTTTGTTGCCTTTCACCCCTTTCAAAAGGTGTCTTTCTTAACAAGTTCATTGAGGGGTGAAGCAATGGTGGAGAAGTTAGGAACAAATCTTCTATAAAAACTAGCTAATCCATGAAAGTTTTGAATGTCCCCAACATTATTTGGCATAGACCATTCTTAGATGGACTTGATTTTTGCAGGATCAACATTGACCCCACTTTTATTGACCACAAACCCTAAGAAGATGACACTCTCTACACAGAAAGTGCACTTGTCAATGTTGGTATAAAGTTGATGGTCTCGTAGAAGAGACAACACTACTCTAAGATGACCCACATGAAGACTAGAATTACCATTGTACACTAGAATGTCATCAAAATAAACAACCACAAAATTTCGTCAAGACATTATTCATTAGGCGCATGAATGTACTTGGAGCATTGGTTAGGCCAAAAGGCATGACCAACCATTCATATAGACCAAATTTTGTTTTGAAACCGATTTTTCACTCATCATCTTTTTGAATTCAAATTTGGTGATAACCACTTTTGAGGTCTATTTTTGAAAATATTTTAGCTCAATGTAATTCAAGTCTTGGGATTGGATGCTTATATTTTATGGTGATGTTGTTGATGGTCCTATGATCATAGAACATGTGCCATTTTCCATCTTTCTTGGGCACCAACAACACAAGTACAACATAAGGACTTAGACTCTTTTGAACCCATCCCTTGTCTAATAACTCACTCACTTGATATTCTATCTCCTTAGTCTCAATTGGGTTTGTCCTATTGGCTGGTCTATTGGGAAGACGTGCCCCTAGGACAAAATCAATTTAGTGCTCAATCCCTCTAAAAGGTGGAAGACCATGAGGGCCATCCTTTGGAAAAATATCTTCAGATTCATGAAGGAGAGCACGTATTGAAGGAGGTAGATCCTTAAGAGATGGATGCTCAAGACAAGTGAGGATTTCTTGACAAAGTAAGAGGAATGGGGATTGCTCATCATGAAAAGTGTGCAAAAGAGTTTTATGAGTTAAAAGAACTTCATGAGCAACATCCTTAGAAGAAGAAACTTCCTCTACCTTTGTCTTGTCCTTGGAACTCTCTTCCTCCCTCCTAGCTCGCATTTGAGCTTGATCACTAGAAACTTGGCTAGGACTGAGGGGATGCAACACAAAAGTTTTTGAAAGATGTTGGAGAGTGATCTCATTGGTATGGCCATGGTGCAAGGTTTTGTGGTCAAATTGTCAAGGCCTTCCCAAGAGAATATGGCAAGCTTCCATGGGAATCACATCACATAAAACTTTATCTTTGAATTTCCCAATGGAAAACTTAACTTTCACTTGATGCTCGACTTTGAGATCCCTATCTACATTAAGCCAATGAAGTTTATAAGGTTTTGGATGGGGCAACAAAGTTAAGTTCAACTTCTTAACCAATCTTTTGCTACAACAATTGCAACAAGACCCACTATCAATGATCAAAGAGCAAGTGTTGTTCAAAACTTCACATCTTGTGTGGAAAATATTTTCTCTTTGGTCATTGAGAGGAAAGCTAGATTTGTTATTGAGAAGCCTCCTAATCATCAAAAGATTCCCTTCTTTTGGATATGAATTTTCCTTAGAATCACTAGAATGGGAACTGTCGGAGTCACTAGAAGAAGATGACTCCTCTTGGCTAGTGTAGAGGTCTTTGCCCTTAAGCACAATGGTGCGTTTGGTAGGACATTGGGCAGTCACATGACCTCTACCCAAACACTTGAAACACTTGATGTCACTTCCTCTTTTGGTAGTGGAGGACTCCCCTTTGTCACCTTCTTTTGCAGGATTCTTATTACTGGACTCTTTCCTTTGAAAAATATTTCTTTTGAAAATCACTTCTAAGAAAAGAGAGAGAAGAATCCTTGCGAGAAGGTCTTCTCAAAATTTGTTGCTCCCCCTTGATGCTCATTTGTTTAAGATCATTAAAATTATGGTAGGGGAGCAACTCAACTTTGTCTCTTATGTTATAATCGAGACCACTCAAGAACTTGGCAATAGTAAGGTCCTCCTCTTTTTCTATCCCGGCTCTCAAAATGTAGGGCTCCATTTTTTGTCTATATTCTTCAACAATAGAAGACCTTTGTTGGAACCTTTGGACCTTGTCCATAAGCTCCCTTTTGTAGTATGTTGGAACTTGTCTTAAGTGAAGGGCTTCTTTAAGATCAAACCAATATTCTATTTCGGGAAGCCATTTTCTTCTTCTTTGTAGGACTAAAGAAGTCCACCAATTAAGGGCATATCCTTGAAAGGCTAGAGTAGCCAAGGAAACATGCCTTTCTGCTTCTACCACATGACTCTCAAACAATTGCTCAACCTTGGCAACCCAATCCAAGAAAATCTCAACATTATCCTTCCCATGGAAGTAAGGAAAATCTATTTTTACTTCTCTAGGATGAGGAGGAATGCACTTTGTCTTTTCACATGAGGAGATTGGCGAAGTTGATGGCGCACCTCAAGCTCTTCTTCTTCCTCATTTTCATTCCTTGAAGAGGCACGAGAAGGTCTTGGGGAGGCACGAGGAATGTGATGGGTTTGCCTAAGTTGATCCTCTATCACTTGAAGGTTGGTTTGCATTGCAGCCATTTGAGTTCAAATGTCCCTAACCTTTTGAGAGATGTTATGTAGGGCTCTAGGAGCAACCTCAACCTCATCATCAACACTTGTGTGGAGGTTGGTATTATTAACTTTTTATTGATGTTGGGTACTAGCACGAGTAGCCCTTCTTGTGCTCATGGTGTTAGAATGAACTTAGATAGGTGATTAAAAGGGTGAGAGAAGAGAACAAACACAAGTGTACCTCTAGGTAAGCGAGGTGAGTCGTTAAAGACTACTTAAATACCAAGGCTAATCCTTGCCAAGATAACACTTGCAAAAGTTCTCAAAAATCACACTAATGATCAAATACTAAGTAGATAATAACACTTGAGACACTTGAACACAAAGCACACAAATAAGACTCAAGAAAAACAAAAGATTAACACTAAAAACGGACCCCTAAATAACAAAAATTTTAGAGACTTTGGTCTCACAATTTTAAGCCACTAACCGTCTAACTATGCGACCTAAAATCAAGGTGAGAAAGCACTTAGAACTTTCAACACTCCCACTTACTAAAATTTTGCAGTATTGGTATGAAAAATGTTCTACTTAGGAGATGGGATTTGATGAGGCTGCTCCTACCGAAAATCCTCTCTAATCGGTGTTCTACCGATTGAAACTCGCAGAATGTGAAGGAAACATAACTGATAACTCTGATTTGGAGATTAACACTCGGATCGCTCTCGTATCTCACTAGTTTCGTAAACCTTGGGCGATGGAACCACTACTAGGAAGGTGAGCTCTAAGAAGGGGTAAAAACCACAATGTATTACCAAAGCAAGTTTGGTACAAAGCTTGGCTTGCCTTTTTATAAGAAAGACAACCGTGAAAATGGTAAGGAAGAAGGAACTAACGACAGTTCTACCGTGTACAAGAACCCTAACAAAAAATGGGTGTAAGCGTGAGACCTTAACGACTATAAAGGTTAGCGTGATAGAGGTGAGGCAACGCGTGAAGGTGTGAACCCTAGCAGAGAAGAGAAAAATGGTTGGTTCAACGTGTTGCTGTGTTGGTGGAAAATGGGTTGTTGTGCGTGCTGCAACGAATGCTACTCTTCTCCATGCGTGAAAGCTATTGGGCTGCTTGAAGAAACAAGATCTCGGCCCATACTAGAATCCAACACAATGCTCCGTTGATTGATGGAATGAATGGGATCAGGCTGTACATAGCAGAGGGAAGCCCAAATAAAAAGGAATGTTACAGCTATTTCTCCCAACGCGTGGAAGTGGCATGAAAGTGCATTAGTGGTGCATTGGTTGCCACATTGCAGGCCCAATTGATGTGCCCACTCATGGGACAAGTTGTAGACATGGGCTGCATTTGAAAATAACCTAATTAGACAAACATTTATTTAATAAAAGAAACTAAAAGAAACTAGGCTTTGATGAGGCCGTCGATGCCGTTAATTGGCAGAAATATGCTCCGTTCGACGGTGAATGTTCGGAACGACCTCTAGATGTTGATTCGTTCGGTGGAATCAATTGAGAACGTAGTGGAATACTCGATTGGGGTTCGGTTCACTCTCGTCTCTCACGGAGAAATCCTCATCTAAGGTGATGGGTGAGCTGACGAAGGGGAGGAGAAAACTCAACCACTATCTCATTCATCTAAGCTAGGTTTTACAAAGAGTGGCCTGCAAGCTAGAGTGAAAGAAAGAAACAAAACAAAACTATGGCAAGCAAGCTAGTTAGCACACACTCTCTCTCAAATGAATAGGCTCAAAACTCTCAAAGGTGAAAAGAAGGCAAGCTTATAGAGAACACACAAGCTGAAATGCTACTTCAATATTCACCACCTAAGATATTACCATATCACAGAAACCACTCTAAACTCCATAGCATCATCAAAAAACCAAAAACCGAGGGGTAAGTGTATGAACCAATCAAAGGAGAAAGCAAGAAAAGCTAATTAGAAATGCTAAACCAAAGAGAATTTAATGAAACATGACTGAATGAGTAAAGAAGAATTGACAAACAACAAATTAAAGGTTGGAAAGAAAGGAAAGCACCACAAAAGGAACCTAGAAAGGCATTAGAATAGGTGAAAAACAACAAAAACAACAAGATAATAGTGCTCAAAGTATGGCTGAAGTACTCATTGCAAACAGTGGTAAATGAAGGAATTAATTCAGCTTCAAAGCAAAGCAATATTGAAGCAATATAGAGTACACACTCAAGCTGAATTCTGGTGAAAAATGAGCACTAAAAACAGAAAAAAACACACAAAACAGGAATGAAACAGTGAATATCAGAAACTGTAGTGCTAGAAAACGGAAACATCAACCTCAACTTTCACGATTTTTCATTTTTTTTGTACTCAACATTTTTAATTTTTTTTTTGTATTTTTCGTCTGAATGTTAACTAAATGAGGAAAAAATTAGATTGAATTTTGATGCACACAGTTACTCACGATAAATCAAAAATAGAGACTCTGCGTTCAGTGAATTATTGGAAAACAGAGGAAAACTGAAGCATAATTGCTCTCTGAAATTATGTAAGATGCTCTATGGAAAGCAAAGCTAAAGAACTTGATTATGGACTAAAATCAAGCATGAACACAGAAGAACATCTTAGACACTCAAAAGCATGAATCCAATCGGTGAAATGGATGAAAAATAGTGAGAATTTAGGCCTTAAACATCCACACGCTTACATGAATGTTCATAGCGTTTTTGTTGTGAGATGTGGTGCGGAAACTCATCAAAAGCAAGCAACAATGAAATTAAACGGTGGAAATGATGAATTAAAGCACAAACAAAACATAGAACGTGACTTATACATAAGTGGAATGAGAAAATGAAAAGAAGAACTGAATTCACCGAATAGAAAATGAAGAAAACTCAAAGAAGCAAAGAAAAAAGTGCTGGAAATTGAAATGGAACCTTAAAAACACATGTACACCAATTAAGCAAGGAGTAGTACAAGATGAATCAATGAAGATTCATATAGCCTCAATATCAAATGGTGGAAAACAACAAGAACTTGAAGAAACAACAAAAAACTTTAAGAAAACAATGGAGAAGAAGAACAACATAGGAATTGAAAACAAAACACAAGTATGGACCAAGAACCTTACCCAAACCAAGAGGATGAATGCATCAAGGCTTGGATGGCTCTAGATACCAATTGATTGACGTCCTTGGTGGAGAAGTTGAAGGAGATCTATGGAGAATGCTTAGAATGAGTGGAGATGCAGCAAAGATGAAAAGTAGAATTGGTGTTATGGTATGGAAGGTGGCTAGAGGAGATGAAGGAGAAGGATAGCCAAGTGTGCTATCAAATAAGAGTAGAAGAAGTGGAATGCTCTAAACAACTATGCTTCTACTTTGCAATTCAAGAGTAACCCTTACATGTGCATAGGAAGCTATCATTTATAGTAGATTAGCTTCCTTAACGCAATTCAAATTAAGCTCAAATGACACATAGATGTAGCTTGAAGACCAAGCTTGATTGTCGGCCATATGATGTAGGATGCCAAGTGTACTTGTCACACACTCCTTGCCACCTTCACATTCTCCTTGCCTTGGTGATGCTTAGCTTGCTTGTCTCCATGTGTAGCACATGCTAAAGCATTCTCTGCCAAAAGAGAGAAATTAGGCTAGGCCCAATTGATATACCATAGAATCACAAATTTTATAGCTTATTTATTGAAAGCAAAACCTAAACAATGGCCCAATTTAAATCTAGACTACTTCCTCCATGCATCAACTCATATTTTGGAGATGTCTTTGGCCCATGTGAATAAAGTGAAAAGTCCATGATTGACTTGATCATCTTGTGAGAGCCTCATGTGGATCTTCTTCATCATTCTTCTAGTGATTGGGCCTCGAGATCAGCTTGAGCTTGTTGATGCATTTGGACTTAGGCTTGTTGGGATCACATCACAAAGGTGGACCCACATCAAATCCCCTTCCTCACAGATAATTTTTTTTTCTTTTATTAATGTACTTTGTATATATATCTTTCACTATTTTCAAGGTTTGTCCTTAGCATAATGGATAAAATTATGTTTCCGACCTTTGTCTGTCCATCAACTTGTGGATGACAACTTGTAGAGAAAGCAAGCTAAGTTTTAAATATTTGGTTAAATTATTCTTTTGGTCCTTCTATTTGTCATGAAATTTCAGTTTGGTCCTCAAGTTTTTCGTTGTCTCAATTTGGTCCTCATTTTCTTAAAAATGACTCAATTTGGTCCTCACCGTTAACTTTGACCAGACGGTGTTAAGTCAACACCACGTATTAATTTCTATTTTTTTTAATTTTTTTAAATTTTATTTTTAAATTTTTAAAAAATTTAAATTTTTTTTTAAATTTTTTATTTTTGACACGTGTCACTTCACAATTGTGCCACGTGTCAAAGTGACTCAATTTGGTCCCTATATATGTAGATGGTTTTCGACTATCCCTAAGGTAGGGACATTGAAGTCAAAGGTTTTGTCTTGGGTTTTCACCAAATGGCGTCAATTTAAATCAAAATTGACAATAGTTTATGTATATGGTCCTACAAAAGGGGAAAGTCCATGCACCCTTGCACCGAGCATAGTTGCATTGATGAAGAAACTTGGCAACGGTTTGTACAGACTCGAGAAAGTGAGTGTCAACACCCAATTTCGTCTGAGTAAATGCATTTGTTTTGTTAAAATAATAATAATAATAATAATAATAAATAAATAATATATAAAAAATAATAATATAATAAAATAAAAAATATATTTTGATTGATGGTAGGTTTTTTTAACTTTAATTCTACCATGGGAAAAAAGAAAAAAAAAAAAAGAAAAAACCAAGAGAAGGGCGAATCTAATTTATTTTTAATTATAATACGCTTTTCATGAGCCCAAATGTTTTGTACATATTTTCACCCCCCACTGTTTGCTATTTACACTCTTCACATGATATGTCAGAAAAGGACGTTTAATAATTTCTATTTTTAGAGAAGGGTATAATATTATGAGCAATATTGTTTTTATAATAATTTGAATAAATATCTTGCATTTACACTTATGTGATGTGTCTCTTTGCGTTGTCAGTCTAAAAAGATATTATTTTAAATAGAAGTAAATATTCCCCATAATAATGCTTTTAGAGAATGGTACAATTTTAATAGTTAAAAGAACATATTCCAGGTAATAATGAGAACCAATTGTATGAAAAATATGTTATGATTTCATCACGATCTTTATGTGATGGAAAATATGATTCTAGTAATTATAATCAACACCGTGAATATTATGCGACTATTTTATTTCTATAATATGTTTCATCAAGACCAATTCCTTCCTCATATATTTTATTATAATTAAAAGACTAGGATTCCAGGGGTACCTCAAGGTCCTATATAAGCACAAAATTCTCCAATGCAACATAGAAAAAAATTCGAAAAACCCCTCTTCTTTTTTATTACCAGAGCACACACGCAAAAGGGGTCACCTTACTATCCTTTCAGTCAGTTTTGCTCTATTTGTGTCCCTAAAAGGTAAACTCTCTTTGCTCCTAATGTTATTCATGTACCGCTCAGATTCTCTTATAATATCAAATTTATGATTCATGAACCTGTTGTATGATTAAATTAATGCGTTTGCGGTTCGCACGTTAGATGATTTTGTGTTTGTCATTGATATCCTCAACCCTTCTCTTTCATTTTATCTGCAATGTCATTTATCTTGATAATTAAAAATATTTCTTTCATAGGCTTTAATTCCCTCTAAAAAAGGTAATAATAAAAAAAAATAAAAAAATAAAAAATTATAATAATAATAATAAATAAATAAATAAAAATTATAAAATCATTTTTAAATATCATGTCAAATCTCAAATTTGCTTGATATTAAACATATATATTATATATATATATATATATATATATATATATATATATATATATATATATATATATATATATTAAAATTTAAAGAAATAAAAATAATATCAAACAACAAATATTTTTACAAAGAACTACATTATCCTTGATCTTCCAAATGAAAATACATAGGAGCAAGGTACAATCCTCTTCGGGCCAAAACAATAAAAAAAAAATGTTTTAATCTTTAATATTTTTTTATTTGTTTTATATTTTGTTTGATTTTTTGGGGAATAACAAATATTCTAAACATCAAAATTCTACCTTGCACACTTAATTAAAGAGGGAATCGTCTTAAGATAAGCGTTGTGGGGTGCTAATACCTTCCCCACACGTAACTGACTCCCGAATCCAAATTTGGTTTCAAAGACTATTCTCTTAAGGTTTTTCAATAGTTTTCCATAATAAACTATGGTGGCGACTCCTATGTTTTCTTTGAAATTATTTTCGTCGTCCCGCCGCGATCTCGGTTGCGATAGTGAGAAATGGAAGGTTAGCATTATCACTTTTTTTTACTATTTTATTACGTATAATATTAAATACTAAGTAAATTTCATTTAAATGGTTATAGGGTGTTCGAAAAAAAGCACAAGACACCCGACCACATAATGAGACTCCTCACTTACTTTCTCGTGCTGGCTCTCAAAAGCTAGACTAGAAGATTGTTAGAGAAAATATTAAAATATGTTCTGCTTCTAGTGATGGTAGTGGTAGTGTGGGTTCAAGTGGACCTTCATCCCCACCATCTAGGCATGAGAAATGGGAGTAGGCCCGTCCAAGAAAATCGAGAGCATGGACTTTTGTTGAATCACAACGGGTTATTAGGTGGATTGTAAGTAAATGTATTACAATCGTTTATTTAAGAACTTTTTATTGCATATAAATGAATCACAGCGGGTTGCTTAGTGGATTGGAAATAAATATGTTCCAATCATTTAATTCAAAACTTTTTATTGCATATAATGTGTTCTAATTATATATGTTTCCTTGTTGTAGGATTCTCTAGTTGAGTAGCAGACCCATGATGGTTTCCATCCTCATGGTTGAAAGGATATTCTTAATATTGCTTTAGGATGACTTGAACACCCTGGACGTGTTCGTACTACTAGATACGATATGGGGATTTGAGGTTACTTTTGAGGGTAATCACAACACCAATCTCATTCATACTTTACTATCAATATGGAAGACGCCTTGCAAAAAATGAAAGTTGACATGGCAGAGCAACTAAAAGAGGATATGAGAGGAGAACGAGAGTAGAATAGGTAAGTGCGTCAGAAGACGAGACTAGAGCGGTAAGCAATGATGGAAACATTTTACAAACGGTTATAGAGGTTACTACTCATGCAAAAGCTCCCCACTATAGTACAACCTAACCTTTCTTCCGGTGTTAGAGTTAGAACTAAAAAGAGTTGTTCAACAACAATTGAAACGGGGGGTGATGGTTCCTAATGTGAGTTGTACACATTGGTTGATTATGTATCTCTCCCCAGTTGTGTCTCATGAGAATTGCTTGAAGGTTCCACCATGTTACATGGTGAATGTCTCCCCTCTCATTTGGCAAAGGTTATGGTGGAGACTGTATGTTATGGTGATGCTGCAATTCTTATACCGACATCAGAGATTGGTATTGTATCGTAAGAATTGAAAACTTTCATTGCCTGGTCGAAACATCTCGTGAAGATGACACCACACATTGAATTGTTTTGTATATCCACTAATATTGTTACATATGTAGTATATATATAGTATCCTAACTAATGTCATGTTTATTTTGTGTGTAGCAACATGAAATAGAGTTGCATGTATCAAAAAATTAGGAGGATCCAATAACAACACTAGTAGAGTTTGCTATAACCATGAGTACAAAGGAAACTTTGATTCCTTGGGATGCCACTATGTTTGGCAGGGATAGCGAACTTTTGTTGTTCATATGTAAAATTGATTTGATGGAGATCATAACAGGCAATGAGGAGTTAAATGTGTATGTTCTGCAATTATTGATGATGTAAGTTAAATTTTTATATCATTTTTATTTGTTACCTTCATTAGCGTTAGTGACCTTAGTGATTTGGTGAAGTAAGTGCATGAGATCATGTGTTATTGATGAAGAATTGATGAGAATCGTTCATAATCAAGCTTGAGGTTTGATAAATGTGAAGCAAAATGTGAAGATCAAGAAGTTTGATGCTTAGACTTATTTAGTAGACTGTATGACATAGTATAAATGTCGTTTTGTCTTGTGTTTGTCCTTTTCAATCTATTGAAAAGGTTTTTAACGTGTTAAAAGGCTTGTTACATATATTTTTGGTCTAAATGTATTAAAAAGTTGAATTTTTATACAATTGAATGATTTCACTTAAGTCAAGTGAAATCAACAAATTGTACAGACAAATCAACCTAATACATTCACTCATGACCAAACTATATTAACTGGTTTTTCAGAGAGTGGAAATGCACTTGAGATTTCTGGGCGCGAAAATAGTGAAACAAATTTGGAAAACCCTTTGTGGAATACACATTATGGAACTTGTGATTGAAGATCTTTAGATCTTAGTTGTTCTTAAGCTTCTTGGAGTGTAGGGGTCAAGGTTCTCGTGGGATTCAAAAATCTTGGTGTTTTTGCTTTATTCAAAAGCGTAATCTTTGAGGGATTTTGTAATTCTTTTAGTGCATGATAAAGCTCAAGTTGTTCTAATCAACTGGATGTAGCTTAGATATTAAGTGAACCAGTATAAAAATCAGTGTGTGATCCTCTCTTCTATATCTAGTTCTTCATTTAAATCTCAAGAAAACTCACTAAATCAATCTTTGTAAGGTTTACATGTGCTTTTATATAATCTCGTAATATAACTAAGATTGATATATCAATTGGAAACAATCTTGTAAGATAAAGCATTTTGTTTGAGTGAGTTTAGTGTATTTCGCGTTTGTACAAAATTTCCCAAGAAATTAGTTGATTGATTTTGTATTTCAATCTGTTGAATCATATTGCATGAACAAACAATTTACTGTTTGTGTTTTTCAATTGAATGAAATGTATGGTTCTGCAATAATAATACTCTGATTTTTTGGTCAATTGAATTCAAATTAAAATGGTTTTACAAGTTTTAACTAAACAAATTTTTAAGTACTCAACCAATTCAACCCCTACCTCCTTCTTGGCTAAGAAAGATCTTTTAAACCAAAACCTTCTTAGGTATTAAATGTGTGTTTTCATTATCAAATTAGGTACTTGCATGGTTATGTTGGAAATTGGGAAAGGATGACACATATGGCTTTATAGACCCACATTTCATAACTCCAACAGGTAACAGGAACCTAGCAACAAAAAAAATATATAACTAATTCCACATTGCAGTAGAAGAAACAAGTTTACCTTGCTCCATATATATATATATATATATATATATATATATATATATATATATATATATATATATATATATATATATATATATATATATATATATATATATATATATATATATATATATATATATATTCATATTTTTGATTCCATAACGTATAATTTATGCATTTTAAATATATTTCAACTAATTTTCAATGCAGTCGTCATTGGCAACTGCTAGTTCTATTAGTACTATAGCGTATTGCTTTATGCTTTTGCTCTTGTCATATAGCTCCTCCCCCTTATTTGAAAAACATAGTAGATTTGTAAGTCTATTTTAGGAAATGCCTTCTATTATATTCACCTTGAATAATAGAAGTAACATGTGACATTCATTGTTCATGGTCGCTAATGATTTAAACGATATTAGCAAAAAAGGACTCAATTGAACAAAATTGATAAAAATTGGGACCTATTTGAACACAACCAAAATTAGACTTATTTCACAAAACTTGACGAAAATTGGGACCAAAAAGGTATTTTAACCTTTTTTTTCATTTATTTGATTGTTGTTATTGTTGATTTCTTTTTCTCTTTTGTTGTTTTTTTTTTGTGAACCTGACGTTTTTCATGCTCTTCATGTGAGTTGTTATTGTCATTGAATGTAATCAATTATAATTAATTGTACCTTTTGTATATTTAATCATCAATTTGAATGTAATTATTTCACTTTTCACTTTTCATTTCTTTAATAATATTGGATCTATTTTACATTTCTAATTATATATTTGCTACTGCATCTTTCCCACCAAACCTTTTGCAAAAATATACATATATAAATGGACACTGCATCAAGTCTACTAGCCGTAAAGTCTAGAGACAATTTCGTTACAGTTTCTTTAGAAGAGGTACGTATTTGACTATAATAATTTTTTTTTTGTCAAATAAGTACTTTGCATTACAAAGATACTTTAAAATTCTAATTTAATTTTGAAATTCAAGTATAAAGTAATATTTTTATGACTTGTTCAAATCTATGAATGATTGTTGAAAAACTTTTTTTTTTCTTTGATGTTTTAGGTAGCTTTTGCATCTTCCAAAACATAAGTGTGAACATATAATTGCATATCTGTTCGAGCACACCTTTTGACGCAACAATTATTCATTTCCAACACATTCAATGCTCTCTCGCAATCTTCTCAGGCAGATTTTTTATTACTTAGGATTATTATTTTATTATTTTATTTTTTATTACTTAGGATTATTATTTTATTATTTTATGAGTAATATTTTACTACTTTAATTTTAATATAAGAAATATAATTATTAATATTTTGTAATCTTCATTTTTATTATTTCTTTACTTCACTATATGATTATTTAATATTTGATATTTTTTATTTACTATTTAATAATATATTACAAACAATTTTCTTTTATTGCAAACTAATGATGTATGCAATAAAGCCATATATTGGAAAATGTGTTCAGTCTTTTAGTAATATTGCAATAAATATAAGCATAGAACATTTGAGATTATAAGTTATCACTATAAGTAATGTGAAGTAAATATTTTTTCAATATTGAACGGACACATTTATGTTTTCAATATTATTTTTACAACTTTCAAGATACATGTTTTTCCATGTTCTTATATACTCATTATTTTAATTTAGTAATAATAATATTATTAACCATAATAATAATAATAATAATAATAACAAATAATTTTAATGTTTACAAGTAAAACATATACTTATACTTATCAATATCATTGGTGATTGAAGATTTAATTTTATCATATAATCAATTAATTATATAAATACTGAACTTCAAATTTCTTTGACTTATATATTGATATGCATTTTTCGAAAAGTGTAAAGCGATTGGGTCAAAAATAAATAAATAGAACACTTAAAAAATATGATTGATGTTCGCAAAGTAAAAAATACTTTTTACCTTCTTCACATATACTTATATATCTATCAACTTAAGAAAACTTTAATTGATTTTGGAAAAATTCAAAATTCAGTTTTTGATAGCTTGATAACTTAAAAAAATTGTTTTTTTTTTTCATTTTAAACTTAGCTTCTTAAAGAAGCATTGTAGAGCTTCCAACACTGCTACCATCTTCAACGTTAATTATCAAGGCAAAGTGTGCATGTTCTTGAAATGATTACGATTTTCCTCTTCTGATGAAGGATTGACCCCAACCAAGGATGGAGGCACATGCTTAAGAAGACTAAGCATGTTTAGAAAGGAAGTTAACTAATCGTTCATCCCTTTCATTTGTGTTTGTTATTTTTGATTCCCTAAGTTGACTTAGTTGAATCAACTTTAGTTGACTTATTGACCTTTGACTCGGTTTGACTTGTTGACTATAGTTGAGCTTGACTTGTTTATTTGCTTTGTAAGTTAATTAGGAGTAAGAAAGCAATGCTAGGTGGCGCATGGTGATTGGGAATGATGTGGAGGAGAGAGTAAAACAAAGGCATAAAGCATAAAGTAAAAGGCATAAAGCAAGTGTACCTATGTACCTTTGGTCTCCTTTGTTTTTACCACACTTTGGCCACTTTTTGGAGACATATGAGACACATTCTTTGTCTCCTTTTGTGCTAGAACGAAATAACCCTTGCACACACCATAGTTAGCTTTTTTGTCTCTCATTTTTGGTAACCTTATTTGACCTAGTTTCTAGAAGCTAGGGTTAGGTTTTTGTAGAGACATCCTTATGTATCTTTTATTTGCTTAGAGGCCCCTAAACTCTTCTATATAAGGGGTGCTCCTAGACATGTAAAAGGGTTGAACATTTTGAAGTAAAAATACTCTTGTGTCTTAACCATTTGTGAGAGTTTCCTCCCTTGGGAGTGAATACTTTTAGGCCTTATCTTGCATAGCAAGTGGCAGCACACATCCACTCATCTTCAAGGTTGCCATGGCTTCTAGTCTAGCCTTGTAGTGGTGTGCTTCTCACATTTTTACCATTTCTTTCCTTTGCATTTATGTTTTCGTCTTCCTTTAATTGTTCTTTGTTTTCTATGATTTATGTGCTTTCCATTTCCTTTTCTTTTTGAATCAATCCATCATCTTCTTCTCTTGAGCTTTGTGAAAGGAACCTTCACATCTAGATAACTTGCTATCTTAATGTCCAGTGGGGATTTTACTTAGTTTTCTTTATCAACTCACACCATATTCAATAATCTTAAAAGAAAAGAACATAATCCTTCATCATTTGGTATGTAGAGCCTAGGTTATCTTTAATATAGAGTTTTTCATGTGCTAACCTTGTCTTGTTGTAGCTATCTTTGTATGGTTCAAATCCACTTCAATTACACACAAAAATAGTGCTGGCAGAAAACATGATGATTTTAAAACATTGAACTGCACCAGCTTAGCAGTCCAAAAATTATGTTTTTGGTGTCAAAAGAAAGCTCTTTGAGTCTAGTTTCCAAAAGAAAAAAAAAGAACCAACGCATTTGGACTTTTGTGGAGAAAGTTATGATCAAATTAGTGAGCAAAGGTCAAATCTACTAAGAATACGTGAATCAGCGTTTTCAGGTTTTGTTCTGGCAATTTGGCTACGGTTTTTGCACCTTTTTAAGCTCCTAAATGTGGTTGGATAACATGTCTTTGAATGCTAAGTCTTTGAGCCTCAAATCCATGAGTTTAAATGCATGATAGCTACATGTTTGTGTCTTTGTGTATGTCACGTTGAGTCTTTAAATGTGCCTAACTTTTGTTTGAGTCATATGTTATATGTTAACTTGAAGTTTTCTTTTTCTTGTTTTTCAACGTATTTGAATCTTTTTTTCACTTTATGTCTTGCTTGATGTATGCTCCATGAAATTGATTTTGGCCTAAAACTTGAGGAACTAAGTGTCCAAGCCACCTAAAACTCTTTCTCACCATTTTATGAAACTAGTTGTGAAAGAAGAAAATTTTGCACCAATTTTTGCCTAAAAATCGAGAGCAACCTTGCTCCTTGGTGAACTAAAAGTGTGTTTTTCACTAGGTGTTATGCTACTAGTTTTCATACTTGAGAATTGGGTGATATTGACTAATTAGTTCCATACTTTCACTTGGTTATGATCTTTCTTGGTGTATGCATGATTTAAGACTTGAAGATGTTTGTCAAGTACTTTCCATGAAGTCTTTAAAATGTGCTTTTCTTGTTTTAGTCTTATTAAAAGTTTTGTCTCAAACTTTTCTTCTTTAGAGTTTAGCTTTCCTTGTTTTTATACTTTTCTTGCTTGTCACTAGGTGTTCTTTGTTTTGTCTTACTAGTTTTCTTTTCTTGAAACTTTTGAGGGTATTGTGGTCGAATCACTTGTCTTGCATTTGAAAGGTTTTGCACAAGTTTTTAAAAGTGCTAGCCTTGCCTTGTTACTTTGGGAGTGTGATCTAAACACTCGGGTTGCATTTTGGGTTATAATTTGTCTCGATTTTCATGTTGTTTAACCCCTAATTCATTCATTTTGTCTTGGCTTTGAGTGTTTTGTTGTAGGAATCATGGCAAGTTCATCAAATGCACCTAGTCGAAACAAAAACAATACATTGATGAGATTGCTTTGGGATTTAGAGTTGTCAAGGAAGGAGTCCTTTGAACAATTGAGAAAAGAAAAGGAGCAAAGTGACCTAAGAATCCAAGAGTCATTCAAAGGCTTGAAGCTAAAGAGCATGAAAGAGAGGCTAGGAAAATAGGGCATTCTAGGTGCAACCCATCACAAGAAAAGCAAACTCTAAAGATTCCTAAGTTCTATGGTGGAAGTGATCCCAAAATCTTCCTTGATTGGGAAGCTAAAGTTGATCAAATTTTCAATGAAAATCATGTAAAGGATCAAGCACAAGTTGATCTAGTAGTTTTAGGATTTTTGGAGTATGTCAATACTTAGTGGCATAAAGTTTGTAAGAATTATGACCAAGGGCCACCCACGGCTTCTTGGATGAACATTAAAACTCTTATGCGCACTAGATTTGTTCCTCACTACTATATAATCGAACTTCTTTTGGAGCTCCAAAAGTTTCACCAAGGTCCTATGAGTGTGAGTGAGTACTTTAAAGAATTAGAGTCTCAAATGCGTAGGGTTGAAATAAAAGAAACTAATAAAGAGAAAATAAAAAGATTTGTGAGTGGTCCTAGGAGAGACATACAAGACTAAGTAGAGTTGTATGAGTACTCCACTCTTTAAAATAACAAAGAAGAGTTACTCACCCAATAAGTATTTATAATAATGAAATTTATTACCGATTAAATAAATTATTTATAAGAAAATTTAAAAAAATATATTTTTATTTTTGTAATTATAATTTTATTATTTTTTCCTGTTAATAAAATTGGATTTATTATTTATAATAACTATTTTTTTCAAAATTAAATGAAAATAATAGTTATGAATTGAAATAACTATTTATAATAATAAAATTATTTACAAAATAAATAAATAGTATTTTTGAGCCTTGTCAAACCTAAGGAGAATACTTATTCGTACAACTTATTTGTTTTATTTATTTTCTAATTATTCTGATACTTTTATTTGTTTGACTTTCACTTATGAAAAAACAATTATTCAATTGTCATCATTTACGAGGCTTATAATGAAAATTGATTTTAAAAATATGCAATGAACATTATTTATTCTGTTATAGAGTTTATAGTCAAAATTAAGTGATGATAAGATCATATGATAATTATAATATTTTCTTGTACAAATTAAATTTTATTATGTAGTTTGGAGACTAATATTCATGTTCTATAATGCAACATGTTATATCAGTAGTATAAAACTAATAAAATAAGACATTTCATAATAATATTCAAAATAGATAATCCATTATCTAGAAAGTTGTTATTAAAGTTATTCCAAGCTATAACTATAGCAATAAGAGATATAAAGATATATAGTTTCAAGGAAACTATGGTACAACAAGGAATTAGAGTCTTTCTTAACATTTTAGGAACAAGGAATGACAACCTACAATGAGAGTGCAACAACAACATATCCCTCCTAAGATAGGTCAACTCTTGCTTCCTCATATTCTCACACCAACCAAGACTAGCGTGGAACCAAAACTTAAAAAAAAAATTGAAGGGAACACAAGAGAGCTCAACTTACTTGGAGGGAATCGTTCAACGAAGGGGAAAATAGGGGATCTCACTCAAACCCTAGCAAAGTTTGTTGTTGTAGTTCTAAGAGTGGAAGGAGAAGAGTTTTCTGAAAAGTGGTAGAATGAGAGGGTTAGGGCTGGTTTAAGGATTTTGGACACCCTAGCCTTAGGCCCAACAGATTAGGACAGACCCTTAAACATTGGGGTAGATTTTAAGTGGACCTTACATTATATATTGTGATTTGATTTGTTGTCAAAATAAATCATTTAATAAAAATAATTGGTATTTTCTCATGCATTCATTAATTTGGTATTTTCTTATGCAACTTAATTTTTAGTTTACTTAAAACTAGTTACTTTTGTAAAGTAAAAGCTAACTTTATACTTCTTTAGAAAAACTATTATACGACAGAAATATTGTTCAAAATAAATTTACTTTATATTAATTTAGTTTGACCATAATAAAAATGTAACAGTACAAGTATCTAGGTTGACTTTACATGTCATAATTACTTTAATCAAATTTTATTTTATTGACGGTTTATGAATAACTTAATTAAAAGCAGTGAATTATTAGATATAACAAGAAAATCTTATTCCCTTTAACTAGAGATGGTAAATAAACCCGTCCCCGTGGGTATTGCCTGAACCCGTCCCCGTTTTGACGGGGAATCTCCGCATTGACTGGGTATAGGTATGGGAAATCCCCAATTTTTTCAGTTAGGTATGGGGATGGGTATGGGGATGTACATATCCCCGCCATAGTACCCGTCCCCGCCATATCTTCATTCTCGTTTAAATTATTAAAATATTCGCAATTAATTAAGTAACCCTATATATATATATATATATTTTTTTTTTCTTTTTTTTATTTATTTTAATTATTTGGTTTGTCATGAAACTCATTCGCATCTCCATTATATTTTTCATCTTATCATAACCTTTATGTAATTATGTTAAAATGATGTATGTTAATTAAAAAAAAATTATGCCTCACATTTTAATATTTCTATTATTTTTTTAATATTTTTATTTATTATATATTTTCCTTTCACATGAGAATGTTTATACTCTCAATTTAAGGTAATATAAAAAAGTACTTATTATTATTATTATTATTATTAATTTTTGTTTAATTTGAAGAACTCTTTTGTTTCATTAAAATAATTTTCGTTATGTTTAAACCATTGAGTATATATATGTTGATATTTGAAAAGTTTTCTTAGTTCTCTAAGATATTTTTCATCTTATCATACCTTAATTATACATTTGATTTCCTTTGTGGGATTTCTTTCGATAGTCTCTCAAATTATTTTTAAAACACACATTTATTAGTTTCTTAATATTTTTATTTATTATTTTTATTTTCATCATGTAGAATAATATTTCGATATATTTTATCTAATTATTTTTTATTTTATAACTCATTATTAATCATATTGTAATTTTTTTACTTTAAATTATGTTTGAAGTGGTTAAAATTATATATATATATATATATATATATATATATATATATATATATATATATATATATATATATGTACTAGTATTTTTACCCGTGCAACGCACGGGATATCGAATTTTAAAATTAAAATTTACAGTATATTTATTAAATTAATTTGAAATTATAAAAATATAATTAAATTTAATATAAATTTTATTTTATAAAGTTCAATAATAATATTTTAATTTATTTTATAATAAAAATGTATTTAAGTTATTTATATATATTTTTAATAAAATGTATTATATATAATTATTTTAAATAATATATTAAGATTTAGATAATTAAAATTAAGAAATCAAATTTAATTTTGAATGAAATATTGAGTAAAAAATGTAGAAAAATATAATAGTTGTTTCTCTAATAATAAAAATGATGGACGATATAGAAATTATTAAGTAGACTTAATAAAGATACAAACATTAGACGATACAAAAAATGTGAAGAGTAAGCGATATAAAGCTACAAAACGTGCATATAAATGTAATGTTTAATTAGTCAGATAGTACTCACTTTCTTCAGATGTGTCAGTTTGGTACTCACTTTTAAAAATGTGTTGATCGAATCCCAACTTTTGAAAAAATGTCTCAATTAGGTTCCTTTCACTCTTGTAAGTCATTTTAAATATCGATACCATTAATAGCGTTAATATTTTTTTCTCAAAGGGACCTGATTGAGACATATTTTCCAAAGTTAGGACCCAATTGACACATTTGTAAAAGTTGGTATGAAACTGACATATCCAAACAAAAGTGAGTATTATTCGACTAATTAAACCTAAATATAAATAGTAGATTCTTTAAAGATACAAATGTTAGACTGCAAACAAAATATAAATAGTAAACAATCAAAACTTACAAAATGTAGACTATGTAGAGAAATATAAATAGTATACTATGCAAAAATACAAAGGTTAGACGTTGATAGACTCTTCTATTGGAGTCCTTTTTTTACAATTTTTTTGGATTTTGAATTTCAAATTTTAACTTTGTTCCCATATTTTATAGCTTTTAAAATTTAGAATTTAAATTCAAACCTTATTACTATATATTTTGAATTTCAAATTTGACAATATATATCCTAATTTAGAAAAAAAAAATATTGAAATCGACATTATTAGTGATTTTTATATCTTTAAAAATTTTAAGAATGTATAATTTTAACTTGTAATGATATACCAATGTCTATGTTATAAAAATTATTTTTTAAATTATTGTTTAAGTTTGTGTAAAATGTCAAAAATTATTTAAAAATATTTAAAAATTCATATTTAAATTTTACAATTATTTATTTATTATTTTACACTATATTTTAATTATTTTTACTATTATTATTATATAAGGACTAATATGTTAATATATTATTATATTATTAAGAACCATAGATCTTTTGTTCCTAAATATTATATTACTTGTTTATTTTCTATATCATATTTTTAACTTTTATTGTTTTTAATTGTGAATATTAATGTATTTCCATTAAATTTTTTTAATTTTTCTTTTTTCAGATTTTGATAATATATAAAATACGAACCTTTCTTATAAGTTAAAAATATTTGAAAGTTGTTTAGAGACATTATAAGAATCTATTGGAAAACCTACACTATTTTACAATTTTTTTAATGTTAAAATTTAAATTTTATTGGTATATTTTTTGTTTAATTAGTCAAATAGTACCACTTTCATTCTAAAGTTCATTTTGGTAATTGCTTTTAGAGAAAATGTTACTGTATATACTTCGAATTCCAATTTTCACAATATATGAATTTTAATCTTGCAATAATATTGAAATTGAAATAGTTAATTATTTCCATATCTTTAAAAGTTTAAAAAATTTATAATTTATAATTTTTACCTTATATTTTAATTATATTAATATTATTATATTTTATATTTACATTGTTACATATTATTATATTTTATAATATATTATTATATCATTATGGGTTATCAAATTTTTTGAATATTTGAATTTATATGTATTTATCAGAAATATTAAAGTATTTATTACAAAAATTAACTTTTTGTATATATTTTTCATTTTAAATGTTAAATTAAATTTTTTTTATTACATTCTATTTCTTTTACTGTCCGTTACGATTTCAAATTTAAATCCAAAATTTATTAATATTATTATATGTATTATGATTAATTTTTCACAACTTAAAAACGATATTATTTTCAATGAATTGATTTTGAAATTTATTCTAAAAACACACGGAAGGAATATATTACCTAATATTATCTACTGCTTGATGTTTACAAAAATCAACTATAAGAAAAGTTCAGTTTCGAAGGACATTAAATGAAAAAAAATAGTTTCCAATGTAAATTCAATGTAATGTAATATTATATAAAAATATAAAATGATAATATTACATTAATCCTACAAAAATATAAATTTATTCTTAAATTAATATTTAAATTTAATCATAAATTGATATAAAGTTAAGAATACAACCATAATCAGTATTATTAGATCAATCAGTTTTCAAACACGTTAATAGAAGAAGATTTTGGTTTCCAATGCAATATTTTAAAACCATAATTGATATAAAGTTAAGAATACAACCATAATAAGTAATATTAGATCAATCGATTTTCAAGCACATTAATAGAAGAAGATTTTGCATTTTGTATTAATCATTAGCATAAATAAAGAAGCATATAACATCTCAAAAAACAACATGATGATATAAAATTTTTATATTTTTTATATACTTAAAATTGATAAATAATATTTTTCGTGAATGTCTTAAACTCTAATTATGTGTTTGATTGATACTTCATGATTCATTGAGTCCCACAAATCATGATTGTTGTTGTTCATAATAAATAGTCATAATTCAAAATGAAAATTTCTTGAAAGACGAAAGGTTTTCCATTTATTCTATATATTTTTGACATTTATATTGAAAGACGTAAGTGTTGATTTATAAAGTTTATTCAATAAGCTAGTTAAAATTTAAGAAGATTTTTGAAAACTGTATAAAGCTCTCTTAAAAAGGTAGGTAGATTTTTAAAATATTTTCCATTTAAAATTTTAATACAATAAATTCATATATAACATTGCAATGAGAAACACAAAAAGTTGTTGGTTTCTAATATTTAATGTTATTTAATGACAAAGACATTCATCTTTGAGAAGCCGTAAAAATATATCTTGGAAGTAGGTTGGAAGAAACAGAAAAGTTCTTTAAGAGGTTGAAAAAATATAGCTTGGAAGTAGTGTTGGAAAAAACTGGAAAATTGTTTTAATTCTTAACATCTTTATATTTTTGGAAGATGAAAAGTAGATTTTGAAAAATATAAATATATTTTTCAGTAAGCTAGGTAAAAAAAACAAAGTCTTAATTTTTAATTTGGTAATTAAATATATCTAAGGTAAGTAATTTTAAGAAACTATTAACTGATCAAATTTTAAGAAAAGTGTAATATGTAATGACTATTTTTAAAATAAATTAATAAAATACATAATTTTTAAATAGAAGAGGAGAAAATATTAATACTTATATAAAAAATATTTGTTAGTTATAAATCTTTCTTCTACTTTGAACTTTTTAAAAGTCTATGTTATCATTAATGAGACAAATTCATGGAGTCAGAATTTTATTTTAATTTTGTTTGTTCAAAAATTTAAAAACTTGGATTATGCCTTTATAATTTGTATTTATTATAAAAATAAAATGTAGTTTATGATTTGCATTTACTTCACTATAAAAATTCTGAAATAGTAAATATTATCTTATCAAATAAGATTTAATATTATATTTTAAAGTATTCACTCTCGATTCTACAAAACATTTCAGTCATGTAATATCCATAAATTCCACACAAAATCCTAATTAATTTATTATATTACGTTCTTTAATTAGATTTATTTTATAAAAATTAGTTACCTTCTCCAAGAAAGTTTGTAAAAGTTTCTAAAGTTGTTATTTTATCATATTTACTTCAAAATATTAATTATGAAGACCACCAATGATGTATATTTTGGGACAATGCACATTAGAACTCAAAATAGTATTGTTAGCTTTGTAATTGTATATAATTATATATAATTATATATTAGATTATATACTATTAGAGATTTTGGTCATTCAAAATGACTTTTACTCTATGGGAATGTGAGAAGATTTTTGGATCCCGTATAAAAGTTTTTCAAGAAGGTATGTAGATTTTTTAAAATATTTTCCATTTAAAATTATAATACAATAAATTCAAATATAACATTGTATTGAGACACTAAAAAAGTTGTTGGTTTCTTCATAATTAATGCTAATTGATTATAAAAATGTGTTGGAAGAGACAAATTTTTATCTTGAAAGTAGTGTTGAAAGAAACTGAAAAGTTGTTTTTATTCTCCTAAACATCTTTTAATTTCTAGAAGATGAAAAATATTTTTTGAAAAGTATTAAAAGCATATCTAGCAAGCCAAGTAAAAAAAAAGTTTTAATTTTTAATTTGGTAAATAAATGTATTTAAAGTAAATAATTTTATTTGCATTTTTTATTAATAAGAAATTATTAATTAATCAGATCCAAAAAAGTGTAATATGTAATATTATTTTTAAAACAAAAATTAAAAAAATAACTAATTTTGTCTATAAAAAAGGAGAAACTATTAATATTTATATAAAAATATTGGTAGTTATCATTATGTATTCTTTTAATTTTAAATTATAAATATTTTTTGTACTCTGAAATTTTTAAGACGTGGGACTGGAATGAGGAAGCAAACAAATATATTTCATTCATGGATTTAACTTATTAAACTTTAATAAATATTTATTGAAGCATGAGCTTTATTTCAATTTTGTTTGTTGAAAAATTTAGATTTTACCTAGATTTGCATTTATTTTAAAAATAAGTTGTAACTTATGATTTCTATTTACTTCACTATTATAATTCTTAAACAGTAAATATTATTGTATCAAATAACATGAAAATTATATTTGAAAGTATTCACTCTCAAAACTACGAAACATTTCAGTAAATATCGTGTAATATTTTGTAAATTCCACACCAAATCCTAATTAATTTATTGTATTACCATTTTTAGTTTAATTTATTTTAAAAACAATAGTTACTTTCTCTAAAAAACTTTGTAAAGGTTCCTAAAATGTCATCTTATGATACTTACTGCTCCAAAACATTAATTATGAAGACCACCAATTATGTTTTTTTGGGACATGACACTCTCTTACTATAATAAATGAATGTTGTATATTCCAATACATGTCTGGAAATTTGATGTACACATATGAACCCATATGAGTATCCTTGAAAGAAGATAAGTTGTAAATTGTAGATGTAGCAGCGTTCTTTGAGTGTGAAGAGAGGTACCGGTAATCAAAGCGTGTTAGTGATAATGATATTACGTAGAGCAATCATGATTATCGTCTTGAGAAGTGTTGATAACTCTGGACAGTGCAATTAATTTTATCTTGAGAAGTGAAAACCATAATGAAGAGAAATTTAAAAAAATGAAACGCTCCTTGGTTGACGATTTAGTATTTAACATTGGAATATGAAAACATTTAATAATTAAAACGTGTAGCAGATGATATAGCAGTTTAGTCATCATTATCTCGAGCAGTGCGAAATTTAATGCATTTGAATACTGATTGACACGTTGTCATCATTATCTCGAGCAGTGCGAAATTTAATGCATTTGAATACTGATTGACACGTTGATTTGTAGATAATTCGAACCACTTTTTGAAGGCGTTGGAATACAAAAAGTTTTTTAAACGGTCATTTTAAATTTATTTTTCCATAAAATTTGATCTTAAATTCTTCTGAGTATGAAAATGGTGAAAAATATTTTAATTATTTTATAACTTATATTATTTTAATAATAATAATTAATAAGTAATAGTTATTGTATTTCACTGACGTTTAAATTTCCAATTTATATGGAATGGTAATTAATGTTAATTAATTTAATTTCTAATTAAAAATAATTTATATTGACTAAAATGAAGTCGAACAAAATCTAATACAAAAAAGAAATATACATATAATAAAAGAGAATAAAATATAACTTTTATATTGAGATACATAATAATTGCATACAAAATAAGAGTCCAATTGAAATCTTCTTATATATTGATATATATATAAGAAGTTCAAACAAAATTACATACAAAATTTTCAACTTTAATACCAAAAAAATGGATAAAGAATTTTGATATCTCTGCTTGTTCTTTCACTTTCAACTTCAAAAAACAATTCAGGGTGATCCTCTGCAGAGAGTTGATGATCTCCATAGAAAGATCTTAGTTGGTTCCAGTCTTGGGTAATCATTGGAGTGTGAATATCCATGTTGTAAGTAACATGGTGAACATTACTTTGGTAATCAACAACAATCCATTTAACAGCAAGGTCCTTCCAATAGCGTATTATGAACACTCGGTCGACGTGTCCAAAGTCCTTAAAAGATTAGCAAGTTAAGAATAAAGAAATAAATAAATATAAATAAAAAAAATAAATGAGTTTGAATCAAAAAATATACCTGGTCTTTCAAAAACATATAAATGAATCTGCCAACCATTTCTGAAGAAAGTATGGATTGTGGTGTGGGCATGGATTCCATTGCAGGAGAATAGGTTGGTGATGAAGTAAAATTGTAAGAGAAGAAAATGGGTAACAGTAGAAAAATCAGATGTTTGACTTTGAATTGGTAGACATAGGGAATATATATATAAAAAGAATAGGAGAAGTCATAGTTGTTAGAAGTATCCGTACATACTGGACAGTCTTAACTGGTAAAAGTACAGGTTAATAAATACGAATTAAAAAATAATACGTTAAAAAAAAGAATTATGAAGCGTCGTAAAAGTATAAGAAGAATTATTTAATGTAATTTACTAATGTTGATTTTTTTCAGGAAGGGGTATTTAATATTGGAATAGAATAAAGTTTAATAATTATAACGTGTGGCAGATGATGGAGCAGTGACAGATGATGGAGCAGTTTATTCATCACTATCTCGAGCAGTGCGAAATTTAATGCGTTTGAATATTGATTGACAGGTTGATTTGGAAAAAATTCGAAGCAGTATTTGAAGGGGTTGGAATACAAAACGTTTTGTAAACGAAAAGGTTTTGATGGAGTAAACGGTGATTGGAAAAATGTGAAGAACTCTTTGAAAAATGTCCAAATAAAAACAAAAATTGGGTAAAAATAAAGAGATTTGGTGATACAGTGCATTATTAAAAAATACCATTAACGAAAAAAATGACACAAACAGAGTTTAAGGTAGAAAAATGAAGAAGATGAAGAGTTTGCTTGTAAAAGGTGGAAAAATATAGATAAATTGGTAAAGAAAAAAGTATTTTGATACAAATTACTTACCAGTTAAGTTGTACAGCAAAAAAGACTCGTGCATGACTTTGAAATCTTGATTTGAAGCCTGTATCCAGAAGAAAAACAGTTAGATCAAGGTAGATAAACGGAAAAAATAGTTAGATTAACTCTTTTTGGTGTAGAACTTTGAAAAAATATAGTGTATGATGAACTCTTTGAAAAATGTCCAAATAAAAACGTAAATCGGGTAACAATAAAGAGATCTGCTGATAGAATGCATTATTAAAAAAATACCATAAACGAAAAAAAAAATGACACCAAGAGAGTTGAAGGTAGAAAAATGAAGAAGATGAACGGGTTGCTTGTAAAAGGTGGAAAAATACAGATAAATTGGTAAATAAAAAGGTAGATTTTGATACAAATTACTTACCAGTTAAGTTGTATAGCGAAAAAGACTCTTGAATCAGTTTGAAATCTTGATTTGAAGCCTGTAAACAAAAGAAAAATATAAGAAAAAGTTAGATCAAAGTACATAAACGCCAAAAATAGTTAGATAAAAAGTCTTTATAAACCTGATGTTAAATCTGTCGCAGTGAACCATATTAAACATGTAGCAACCCTAGAAAATACCATCATCGAAAAAAAAAATAGTTAGATCTGAGAAAATAAAAGAAGAATATGAGTTGTTCGCTTGAGAAAGGTCAAAATGAAAACGAAATCTGCATAATAAAACCATATGTCGCAGTGAACCATATTAGTCCTGTACAAAAACGAAACAAATAGTTAGATCTGACAAAATATAAGAAGAAAATGAGTTGTTCGGTTGAGAAAACTCAATAAAATTGACTTCTGGGTTTAAACCTGTAAAAAATGCATGAAAAAGTTAGATATGACAAAATATAAGAAGAAAAATAGATGTTCGTTTGAGAAAAATCAAAATAAAAACGACTTCTGGGTTTAAACCTGTAAAAAGGCGCATGAAAAAGATAGATCTGACAAAAAATAAGAAGAAAATGAGTTGTTCGCTTTAGAAAACTCAAAATAAAATCGATTTTTGTGTTCTTACCTGTAAAAAAGCGCATGAAAAAGTTAGATCTGACAAAATATAAGAAGAAAATGAGTTGTTCGCTTGAGAAACTCAAAATAAAATCGACTTCTGGGTTCTTACCTGTAAAAAACGCATGAAAAAGTTAGATCTGACAAAATATAAGAAGAAAATGAGATGCTTGCTTGAGAAAAATCAAAATAAATACGACTTCTGGGTTTAAACCTCTGAAAAAACGAATGAAAAAGATAGATCTGACAAAAAATAAGAAGAAATGAGTTGTTCGGTTGAGAAAACTCTAAATAAAATCAACTTCTGGTTTTAAACCTGTAAAAAAGCGCATCAAAAAGTTAGATATCAGAAAATATAAGAAGAAGATGAGTTGTTCGGTTGAGAAAACTCAAAATAAATTCGACTTCTGGGTTAAAAACCTGTAAAAAAACGCATGAAAAAGTTAGATCTCACAAAATATAAGAAGAAAATGAGTAGTTCGGTTGAAAAAACTCAAAATAAAATCGACTTCTGGGGTTAAACCTGTAAGAAAAGGCATGAGAAAGCTAGATCTAACAAAATATAAGAACAAAAATAGATGTTAGATTCACAAAAATCAAAATAAAAACGACTTCTGGGTTTAAACCTATAAAAAAACGTTTGAAAAAGTTAGATCTGAAAAAATATAAGAAGATGAACGGTTTGCTTGCTTGAGAAAGGTGATATATTGAGATCTTCTCATTTGAAACAGCTGAAAAGAGGAAGATGAAGAGGTGTTGCGTGAGAAAAACAGAGAAAAGAGGAAGGTTGAGAAGAAGCTGAAGAGTGTACACTGGGAAAGACAGGAGAAGAAAAGAGAGAGAGAGAGAGAGAGAGACTTTTTGAACCTGATAATTTGAGCATTTTGAATTTTTTTTTAAAGCTGTAAATTCTGGTTGATTGACATGTTAGCAAATTTACCTTTTGTAGAATGAAAAATTTGAATTCAAGTGGATCAGATATATTATTTTATAGAGAAAGTTTCCATTTGTTAGTTTAGAATTGTATATAGTATTAGATATATAATGATATTTATGAATAATATATGATAATTCACTACAAGAAAAAACATGAAATAGTGACTGATTTAGTCAGTAACCCATATCAGTCACTATTTTTTGTCATTGGTGGTAGTAGTTGATTTATTTTTTGAATCAATGATTAAATTAGTGACCGATTCAAAGATCAAATCGGTACTTGATTTAGTGACTAATTTAATTACTAATTTATTTGACTAATGATATTTCTATTTAATTTTAACCACTTCAAACATAATTTAATAATTAGTTCTCTAAGGTATTTTTCATCTTATCATACCTTAATTATACATTTGGTTTCCTTTGTCAGATTTCTTTCAATAGTCTCTCAAATTATTTGTAAACACACATTTGTAAGTTTTTTAATATTTTTATTTATTGTTTATTTTCATTGTGTAGAATAATTTTTCGATATATTCTATCTAATTATTTGTTATTTTATAACTCATTATTAATCATACTGTAATTTTTTCACTTTTATTTACTACAATATAAAAATTTAATGTAATTGCTATGAATTTTTTTTTTGTCACTATCCAACATATATTGAAGTTCAAAAGATACAAAATCTATGTCAAAATTTTATTATTATGTTTATTATTTGTTCTTTGTGTCATTTTGATCAAATGATGTATTATAACTTTTATTAGTGTATCAAAAATTGATTCATTAGAATTTAAAAATTTGAAGTAAACAAACATTTAAAATATATTTTAATTTGAATATTTGTTTTCCTTTTATATTTTTTTGAAATATTTTTTAATTTTATCAACTAAGTTAATCAATGTTGTAGTTTACAAATTTAATAAATGTTTTGGTTCTCATGAAATTTTATTTGGTATTCTAATCTAAAATGTAGACAATTATAATTTATTTCAAACATTTATTATGATTATTATTTGTTCTTTGTATCATTTTAATCAAATGATGTATTATAACTTTTATTAGTGTATAAAAAATGATTCATTAGAATTTAAAATATTGTAGTAAATATTATGTTTTAATATTGAAGTAGTTAGAACACGGGTACGGGTATGGGTACGAGATTATACCCGTTACCCGGTGGGGATGAGGATGGGACAAAAGTTTGATACCCGTTGGGTTTGGGTATGGGGATGCGGATGAATTTTTTATGTGGGGATGGGTATGGGATGTAAAATTAATTAAGGATCTTTAAGATTTATAATTCTCACACGATAAATCATAATAGAGCACTAACCTTGATCCATGAGAGATCTTGTGAATATGCGTTCTTCAAATTTATAATCTTGTGTGCTCTTCAACCACCGTTTTCCAATCTATCTCTTTGCCTATCTTTCTCTTCTCACACGTTTTTGATGGGTTACAGTGAAAAAGAACCTTATGGCCAGAGACAGAACCCCAATTCCTTTTTATAGACCAACGTCCATCAAGTTGGTTTTTATTTTATCTTTATCTTTATTTTATTATCACTTCCCATAATAATAACCAATAAGTCTTTATATTTTATTAAATCACAATTGGGCCCATCATAATATTTCAAATGAGTCACTAATAGAATTAATTCGTCAATTAATTCTAACATTCTCCCACTTGACTCATATGATGTCATAACATTATGTGATTTAATACATAAACATAATGCGCAATAAAAGACCTTGCATAAATTGGTTTCATCATTATTCATAATTAAAGATACAGAAATAATAAGAGTCATGGCGGTCACACATCATTTGATCGACATGATCCCTTCCATGTACTACTATATCATCCCTTTCTCCTTAATATGACCTTAAAAACGAGAAGTCCATAATGGGTTCAAACATAATGTCATTTTACAAAGCAATAACATAACATAATTTGTTTTCTTCATCATAATTTGCATGTATAAACATAAAGAAGAACACACAGATTTCAGAAATTTATACATTAGGGAGCTCAAAGTGTCACATAAACATTAAAAACATTAACATTCAACATTTAACATTCACTAGTAGACATAATGCCCATATTCTTTACATGACCAACATACAATTTGGGCGGTAACCCTTTTGTTAAAGGGTCAGCAATCATAAGATCTGTGCTAATATGTTCTATTGACACTTTACGTTTCTGAACTTCTTCTTTAATGGCAAAGTATTTCAACTCCATATGTTTAGCACCTTTAGAATACTTGTCGTTTTTAGAAAAGAAGACTGCTGCAGAATTATCATAATAAATTTTCAGCGGCTTGGAAATACTGTCGACTACTCCAAGTCCTGAAATAAAGTTCCGCAACCAATTAGCCTGAACTATGGCCTCAAAGCATGCCACAAATTCAGCTTCCATGGTGGATGCAGCAATGACAGACTGCTTCGCACTTTTCCATGAAATCGCTCCTCCGGCTAAAAGATACACATAACCAAATGTAGACTTTCTTGTATCCACACAGCCGGCAAAGTCTGAATTTGTATAACCTATCACCTCAAGGTGATCAGATTTTCTATAAGTAAGCATGTGATTCTTTGTTCCTTGTAGGTATCTTAAAACTTTCTTTGCAGCTTTCCAATGCTCCAGACCTGGATTACTTTGGTATCTACCAAGCATACCAACTGCAAAGCTAATATCTGGCCTCGTACAGGTTTGAGCATACATCAAACTCCCAACAACAGATGCATAAGAGATATTTTCCATCTGTTTCCGTTCCAAATCATTCTTTGGACATTGCATGAGACTAAACTTGTCTCCTTTCTGTATTGGAACAGGAAATGTTGAACATTTATCCATTCTGAATCTCTCTAAAACTTTATTAATATATGCATTCTGAGACAAACCTAACAATCCTTGTGATCTGTCACAGAATATTTCTATTCCTATCACATAGTATACCTGACCCATATCTTTCATTTCAAAGTTATTAGAGAGAAACCTCTTAGTCTCACTTAATAGACCAAGATCATTAGTCGCAAGCAAGATATCATCAATATACAGAATCAGAAATATAAACTTACTCCCACTGACCTTCAGATATATACACCGATCAACGGTGTTTTCCTTAAATCCAAAGGACACAATAGTATCATTGAACTTAAGATACCATTGCTGAGAAGCTTGTTTAAGTCCATATATCGATCTCTTAAGTTTACACACCATGTGCTCCTTTCCTTCTTCAGCGAACCCCACCGGTTGGTCCATATAGACATCCTCTTCTAAATCCCCATTCAGAAAAGCAGTTTTAACATCCATTTGATGCAACTCAAGATCATAATGAGCTACTAATGCCATGATAATTCTAAAAGAATCTTTCTTAGAAACAGGCGAAAATGTTTCCTTATAGTCAATGCCATCTTTCTGAGTAAAACCTTTGGCAACAAGACGGGCCTTGTAACGTTCAATATTGCCTTGAGAGTCACGCTTAGTCTTAAAGACTCATTTACATCCAAATCTCTTGCATCCTTCTGGCAATTCCACAAGGTCCCATACGTCATTATGTGCCATTGATTTAAGCTCATCTTTCATGGCATCTAACCACTTATCAGAATTATCACCATTAATGGCTTCTGAAAAAGAAATTGGATCATTATCAATGCTTAAGTCATTTTCTGACTCTTGTAGATAAACCACATAATCATTCGAAATAGCAGACTTTCTATCTCTGTGAGATCTTCTTAATACTATTTCTTGTGGTTGTTCTACTATCGGTTCATTATTAACCTCAGGATCATTAATTTGTTGTTCTTCTTGATTGTTGTGAGTTTCTACAACATATGGAACAACAACTCTTGATAAAGAAGTACTAGTTATAGGAACTTGTACTCTAACTTCTTTAATCTCCACATTTCGTGAAGCTTCACTCCCACTGTTTTCACCATTTTCAATGAACCGAGCATTTCCAGTTTAAACGATTCTTGTACTATGGGTAGGACAGTAAAACATATACCCCTTTGATTTTTTCTGGATAACCAATGAAAAATCCACTGATCGTTCTTTCATCTAGTTTCTTTTCTTGCGGATTGTATACTTTTACTTCTACCTGACAACCCCAAACATGCAGGTGTCTCAAACTGGGTTTCCTATTCGTCCATAACTCAAAAGGAGTCTTTTGAACAGCTTTACTAGGAACCCTGTTCAACAAATACATGGCAGTCTTTAAAGCATACATCCACAATGATACAGGTAAACATGAATTACTTAACATACTCCTAACCATATCCATTAAGGTTCGATTACGCCTTTCTGATACACCATTTTGTTGTGGTGTGCCTGACATTGTGTATTGAGCACAAATACCACGTTTCTCAAGGAACTTAGCGAACGGACCAGGGTGTTGTCCACTTTCATCATATCTTCCATAATATTCACCACCTCTATCAGACCTTACGATTTTCACCTTTCTGTCTAATTGCCTTTCCACTTCATTTATATAAACTTCCAAGGCATTTACTGACTGAGATTTCTCATGCAGTAGATAGACACGTCCATAACGCGAAAAATCATCAATAAAGGTGATGAAATACTTCTCTTTATTGAAAGAATTTACATCAAACGAACCACATATATCGGTGTGTATGATTTCAAGAAGCTGAGTGCTTCTCGTGGCTCCTTTCTTTGTGTGTTTAGTTTGATTGCCTTTAATACAATCCACACACACATTCAGATCAGTAAAATCTAAATCCGAAAGGATTTCATTCTTTACTAATCTTTGCATTCTTTCTTTGGAAATATGTCCCAAACGTTTATGCCACAAGAAAGCAGATCATTCATCCACTAAACTACGTTTAGTGCCAACATTGTGATGCAAAGTCATAAGAGTTTTAGCATATAAATTATCCAAATTCAACTTATATAAACCATCATAAAGTGTACCAGATCCAATAATAAAAGTACGCTTAAACAAACTGAAACAACCATTCCCAAACTTAAAAGAATATCCAGTAATATCTAGCTTAGACAACGAAATTAAATTCCTAGTGATACTAGGTACATAAAAAGTATCCATAAGGTCTAAGTGATATCCAGTGTCGAGGATTAGACGATAAGTCCCGACCGCTTCCACTGGAACTTTCTCTTTATTGCCCATGAAGACAAACTTCTCATTTGGGTTTATGGTTCGGGTTGTAAGAAATCCCTGCATCACATTAGAAACATGAGTCGTACATCCAGAATCAATCCACCACGTATTATGGGGAACTTCAGTTAAGTTTGATTCAAAACATACATAAGCATTATGCTCACCTTTCTTTTCGAACCAAGCCTTACGCTTTATGCAGTCCTTCTGGAAATGTCCAGACTTCCCGCAGAGATGACATTTGTCATTTTTCTTCTGGATTTTGGTTGAGGACTCGTCAATCTTCAGTGGTCCTTTACCCTTTCCATGTTTCTTAGCAACTTTCTTTCCAACAGCTCTTTGATTCTTCACATACTGAATAGAGTGGCTTCCTAAGTTCTTCAGTCGGGTCTCCTCCTGAACTAGCATACTGTGCAACTCATGCACATTCCACTTGTCTTTCATGGTGTTGTAGTTCATCTGGAATGGACCATACTCAGACGGTAATGAGTTCAGAATGAACTGCACAAGAAAACCTTCATCCACTACCATTCCTAAAGACTTAAGTCTTGCTGCGATATTTGTCATCTCGATCACATGCTCATGCATAGTACGCGAACCGTCAAACTTCATAGTGGTCAACGTACTCATCAGTGTCCCAGCGAGAGACTTATCAGCAGTTTGGGAGCGCTCTTCCACAAATTTCATAAATTCTTTTGCGTCATCAGTTTTGGGAAGAGCTGACTTTATATTGTTTGCTATGCTCATTCTCATAAACATTAAGCTAAGTCTGTTTGATCTTGCCCAAGCTTTGTAATGGGCTTTCTCTTCATTGCTACTGGCATCCGTGATAGCAGCCGGCTTTTCAACTAGAAGAGCTAGATCAAGATCCAACACACCTAAGTGAAATTGGACTTGCTCACTCCAGTCAGGGAAATTCAACCAATTAAAGACTGGAACAGACGAAGCATGCGCGTGTAAAGATACCGGAACAGAGACTGCAATTAACACATGCCTAACATTAATGCTTTGAGTCATAAAACTAAACGTAAAACAGATTCAGATATAAACAATCATTCTATGCATACTAATGTTCTCCTTTGGGAGATCCACTAATACACAAACATAAACATAATGATGCTAATCATATTATAACATTATTGATAATTAAAATATGCATCAACTAGAATCACCTACTACCTTTGGGTATATAAATAAAACTAGTGACGCATACAAAATTATCTACAATCATGTTCATTAATTATGAGAATAACTAATCAACCTTTGGGCGATCCTTAAATGTCTTATAATTAATGAATTTTAATTAACCCATAAATTTAATTATTCATAATTTAGCATCCATACTATGGGTAATTAAAATAAAAAACATTAATAATTTGAAATCATATAAACTTTAAAATTTTGGTCACTTTGGTGACTAACAAAATTTATCATACTTAATTTCAAATAAATAAATACACATACATTTAATTGCTATAAACTTTATATAGCTTCCTCATTAATTTTAATTTAACAATAACAAACATAAATATTATTGTAAATTAAAATAAAATTATTAATTATTTATATAAATAAAATAATTAATATTAATTTTATTGGTAACGTAATCCAATAAAAATATTAAACTTTAATTTTAATAATCACACGGTTCACACATTATGTTCCAATTTGCACTTCAGGGTAGTGGTTTTATGCCATTCACTATGTATTCATTCCAAATACACGTGCACACAGGTAACGGTTCTAAACTTTCATTATTTTCCTGATGCACCTTCATACATTAACGACACACTTTCATTCACAAGTTCACACTTTCATTCACACATTACTTTATTCCAAATTAAAATAAATAATAATAATAATAATAATAATAATAATAATAACACTTTTGCACATAACAATATTATTATATCTTCATTCAATTGCCAATTAAAAACAAAACACCATTACAGTAAATTACAGTAAAGCACGCGCACGCATAAATTCTGATTAATGGCAACAGTGGATGCAACATTTTAATGGTAGCAGCGAAAAATGGTAAAACCCCTAAATTATATAATTAGGGTTCATCAAAATAAATTGCAAAGCATAAATCTTAAAATCCCTAAATTCTTGATTAGGGTTTATCTAATTAGACATTAATACATAATTGGAAAATCATAAATCCTACAACATTGGCTCTGATACCACATGTAAAATTAATTAAGGATCTTTAAGATTTATAATTCTCACACGATAAATCATAATAGAGCACTAACCTTGATCCATGAGAGATCCTGTGAATATGCGTTCTTCAAATTTATAATCTTGTGTGCTCTTCAACCACCATTTCCCAATCTATCTCTTTGCCTTTCTTTCTCTTCTCACACGTTTTTGATGAGTTACAGTGAAAAAGAACCTTATGGCCAGAGACAGAACCCCAATTCCTTTTTATAGACCAACGTCCATCAAGTTGGTTTTTATTTTATCTTTATCTTTATTTTATTATCACTTCCCATAATAATAACCAATAAGTCTTTATATTTTATTAAATTACAATTGGGCCCATCATAATATTTCAAATGAGTCACTAATAGAATTAATTCGTCAATTAATTCTAACATGGGATAGCGAAACCCATCCCCGTCCCGCCCCATTGCCATCTCTACTTTTAACCTTATTTAGTTTTACTTTTCACAATCTATTTTAATCACATATTCCCTATAAGAAATATACTATCTTGAGATATTCTTTTATCCTGAATTATCGATATATTCTTTACATAACTTATTTATTTGAAATAATACATTGATGGATTTGAATTTTTATATATGATTGGATTTGATATCAAAATAAATCATTTTAAAAAAAAAGATAATTGTTATTGGTATAAATGATAGTAAATATATTGAGAATGAGACAAGATGCATTACCGTTTATCTTTTTAGTGTTTATGATATTTTCGTGGAGGTAAATAAATAAATAAATAAATATATATATATATATATGAGGAAATTTGGAAATTAGACACATAAGATTTACATTTAAATCGTATGTTATAGTATTAAACAATGTCAAATAAGACTAAATTGGGAAAGTCTAATTATATTCTTTAAAATCTCACAAACACTACAAGAATAAAATGTAATCACATTTTTAATATATTTAATATCAATAAAATTATTAATTTCAATCATATAATTATATCCAATGAGAAAATCAAATATATTAGTATAGTATATTAAGAATGTAATTTACGGTAGATAATAAATTTGATGATAAGATTAGATTGCATAAATTAATTTTATCTTATTTTTTTAACTAGTTTTTTATTTTTGCATAATCCTTCATTATAAAAGTGTGTAGTTGTAGCTCTCCCTTGCAAAGAGAGATAAGAATAGAGATATTAAGATGGCTACGTCATGTGTTGCTGTGATGACACGATGTGTATAGTTATATAGTCTTGAAAGAGAGTTTGACTTGATTCGTAGTATGATTGAGTTGTTTCCTTTCTTTTCTATGGATACAGAATTTTCTGGTGTCATCTTTTAGTCAGATCTAGCACTCCGACAATCACAAAATAACTACGCAGTGATGAAAGTCAACATGGAATGTATGCACCTCATCCAAGTCGGGTTGATCCTTTCGGACTGCCACAACAACCTTCCAACCTTTGGAACTTCCAACCGTTTCATTTGGTTATTCAACTTTTGTGAGTTTGATATCACGCGCCATCCTCATGCTCCTTCTTCCATCGCCCTCCTACAATGTCAAGGCATGAATTTTCATAAAAATCGAAACTTTGGAGTTAGCATTGTGCGATTCGCTGAGCTCATGATGCTCTCAGGACTCCTCTTGCAATAGTCATATTCACTGGATTACTTTTCATGCTGCTTATGATTTTGCCTACATGATTAAAGTATTGAGCCATCGTTTTCTGCACATGCAACCACTTCTACCTCCTAACTTGGGTGACTTTCTGCAACTCGTTAAATTCTTCTTTGGACAAGAAGTATACGATGTTAAATACCTTGTTAGGTTTTGTCCCAACCTTTGTGGCGGTTTAGACAAAGTTATTGAGTTGCTAGGTTTGGATAATAGTGCTAGAAAAATTTATCATGCAGAGTCTGATAGTTTGGTCACTCTACATGTTTTTAATGAGATTAAAAGATTATAATTTTATACTCAAAATGACTTGGAAAAACATGCAGGAGTTGTATACGGTATAGAGATGTCATAATATTCATGTTTTAGAATGTTTGTACTTTCCAGCTTTCATTTATTTTCGTACAGAGAGAGGAATGTATATATTTGAGATGGTTACATGAAGATATTCGTTTTTCTAACATCATATTTGTTGTTTAATAATAATTTATATAATTATAAAAAATGAATTTATCTTTTTGTGTATATATATTTTTAAATTTAGGTTTTTAATAAGTAATTAATTTTTAATTTAAAATAATCATCTTATTAATTTTATTTTCCTAAATGATTATCTTTTAAATTTAACTATTTTTTTTAAAATATTTTTTTAATTCAATAGTTTTTAGATTAAAATAAGTATTTATAATAATGAAATTTATTACTGAATAAATAAATTATTTATAAGAAAATTTAAAAAAAAATTATTTTTATTTTTATAATTATAATTTTTTTATTTTTTCTTGTTATTCAAAATTGGATTTTATTATTTATAATAACTATTTTTTCAAAATTAAATGCAAATAATAGTTATGAATTCAAATAACTATTTATAATAATAAAATTATTTACAAAATAAATAAATATTATTTTTGACCTTGTCAAAGGAGAATACTTATTTGTACAACTTATTTGTTTTATTTATTTTCTAATTATTCTGCTATTTTTATTTGTTTGACTTTCACTTATGAAAAAACAATTATTCAATTGTCATCATTTACGTGGCTTATAATGAAAATTGATTTTAAAAATATGCAATGAACATTATTTATTCTGTTATAGAGTTTATAGTCAAAATTAAGTGATGATAAGATAATGATAATTATAATATTTTCTTGTACAAATTAAATTATATTATGTGATTTGGAGACTAATATTCATGTTCTATAATGCAACATGTTATATTAGTAGTATAAAACTAATAGCATAAGACATTTCATAATAATATTCAAAATAGATAATTTGTTATCTAGAAAGTTGTTATTAAAGTTATTCCAAATTATAACTATATCAATAAGAGATACAAAGTTGTTATCTAGAAGAGTTTTCTAAAAAGTGATAGAATGAGGGAGTTAGGGCTAGTTTAAGGGTTTTTGACACCCTATGGGTCAGGCTTGGACCCAACAGATTAGGACAGACCCTTAAACATTGGGGCAGAATTTAAGTGAGACTTACATTATATATTGTGATTTGATTTGTTGTCAAAATAAATCATTTAAAAGAAATAATAGGTATTTTCTCATGCATTCATTAATTTGGTATTTTCTTATGCAACTTAATTTTTAGCTTACTTAAAACTAGTTACTTTTGTAAAGTAAAAGCTAACTTTATAATTCTTTAGAAAAACTATTATACAACAGAAATATTGTTCAACATAAATTTACTTTATATTAATTTAGTTTGACCATAATAAATATGTAACAGTACAAGTATCTAAGTTGATTTTGTCATAATTACTTTAATCAAATTTTATTTTATTGACAGTTTTTGAATAACTTAATTAAAAGAAGTGAATTATTACATATAACAAGAAAATCTTATTCCCTTTAACCTTATTTAGTTTTACTTTTCACGGTCTATTTTAATCACATATTCGCTATAAGAAATAAACTATCTTGAGATATTCTTTTATCCTGAATTATCTATATATTCTTTACATAACTTATTTGAAATAATACATTGATGGATTTGAATTTTTATATATGATCGGATTTGATATCAAAATAAATCATTTTAAAAAAAAGATAATTGTTATTGGTATTGTTCCTGTAGAGAACAAACAAGATCTGTCAGACACAAGTATTACCTTACCCTGGTTTGCCATCTCCTCAGTAAGCCTCTTCCCAGTTGATATATATCGTTTACGGGTATCTCGAAGTGCTCAGTTTGGACTCGAGAGGGGTTACTTGCAGAAAGGACTCTGAAGCTCAAGTCAGCAAAATCTCTCAAAAAGACAAATTTGGTGATCAGGGAAGTAATGAATGCGTACCTTTAATTCGTGGGGTCCATGCATATTTATAGATTATTAATTATGTCTGGCCACGTCATGGGCTGGGCCCTTGCTTGGGCCGTAGGTGGGCCTAGGCCCTAGCCCAGGCCCTTAGTTCGATTATTGTGGGCTGGTGGATCTTATTGAAACGTTTATTTTTTTGCCAAGTCCTTGGTTATTTTCGTGGAGTTGTCGGCCTAGGCCGGTTACCCTTTAACGACTTAGGCCGCTATTGTTGTTTTTGGCTTGTTTTATCAATGTCTCTTCTTAGTGGTTTTAGTTCGGGTACCTTAGCATGTATATGGTAATTGCTATTATTTGGCTTAGGCCGACTAGGTGTGGTGCACCAGTCCCCCAGCCTTTGTCGATATAGTTATGTCGGTAAAGGATGACAAGTATTTGTTGTTTTTCGGCTAGGTCGACTAGGTGTGGTACACCGGTCCCCCAGCCTTTAAATGTGATGAACAATGTTAAGGCTAAAGATAGGAAAAGGTTTGTAGCAGGTAAGGGGGTGTCAGGGGTCTACTCAAAAAGGGTTTTTGTGTCGTCGTTCCTAATACTCATGACCTTTGGTGTGCCTTGTGTCGATTGGTATGGGTTGTGACTTTTGGCGGGAAGAAGTTTTGTTGTTTGGAATTCATGCTTATAAATGCGGATTTTGCGAAGGGTTTGCATTTGTTAGCTCATTTGTGAGAATTTCATAATCAGAGACTTGGGTGCGTAAGATCTGTCCGACAAGTTCCTTGTTTCTGCCGACATCTTTCAAAAAGGTATGTCTAGTAGTAGTGATACTGTGTCATTGTCTTCTTCAAGTAGTAGGAGTGTGCAGTCTGGGGGAGTGTAGGTAGGCGTTTTGAGGAAGAGAGTACTAGTCTGGTGGCTGTGTGGGGAGGATCCCGATGGAGATAGTGACCAAGGTGAGGGAAGATCCTCCCAAAGAAATAGCAGAGAGTAATTGGCCGACTAAGGCCGGTTATGACTGGGTAGCGGCTGATGTTCCTAATCAGTCGTCATTATTCTGGTGGTCTCGTTTGCTGAATTCGTGGTTGAACTATACCCCCGTTATCGCGAAAGGCGTGGACCGTGGTATCGTGTCACTAGAGCGGGGGAGCGCTATTGAGCGCGTTTGTCACGGCCAAGAATGAGCTGTCGAAAAATTCTTTTACATGTATATGTGCCATTTCTCTTAGTTACATGTGAGGTTGCCGCTAGATGACTTCACCATGGGGGTACATTGTCAGCTCAACATGGCGCCTACTCAACTACATCCGAATAGTTGGGCCTACTTGCAGGCCTTTCGTGTTTTGTGCCATTCACTGTATCTGCAGCCTTCTCCTCATGCGTTTCTATATTTTTATGACACGAGACCCTGACAATCGACTACCTGGTTATCCTTGGTGAACAGGTTGAGCATTAGTAGACTGGACGCGTTTTCACAGTCATTCAAGCACTTCAAGGATGGCTATTTCAAGGTTGTGGTGAAGGAGGGGGGCAAGTCGCATTTTCTTAATGTAGATGGGAGTACAAAATTCCCTTTTAGTTGGACGAGTAGCCCTTCTCGGTATAAGGATATGGGTACCGATGAGTTGTCGGCGGTGGATAGGGAGGTGGTGGAGGTCCTGATGAAGTTTACTGATAAACTGCCCACTAAGGGCTTAGCTAGGGTTTATAATTCGGTTCACCAGATTATTGATATTGAAGGTATCTATTTATGACTTAAACTGTCTTGATGTTTCTAAGTTAAACTAACCGGAACTTGGTGTATTTGTGCAAGACACATGGCTCAAGCTAGAAAGAAGAACCTGACGCTTTTTCAAACACTGAGGAAGGAGAAGGTCGTGAAGGCGAAAGTAGCTAGTTATACTGAGGTCCCAAATTTACAAGAGTCATTGGTTGAGGTGCACGTTCATAGCGGAACCAAGAGGAAGGCCGAGTTACCGGTTATGCCTAGTATGGGCAAGGATGTGAAAAAGGTAAGGACGACCTTGCTTGGGCAGGGGTCATTGAGTAGGGCTAAAGGACCAGAAGCCGGTCTGATAGAGTTGTTGGAGACGGTTGTTAGGAAGGACATCGCGATTAATCTGCTAGAGATAGTGATTAATTCTATCGATAGCATGGAGTCGGACCACCTGGTGAGGACGATGGTGGAGTTTGGGAGCAAGGCGCTAATTTTGAGTCGGCGGATTGGTTCGTTGTATCACCGGGAGGTGAAGGAGGGGAACCGAGAAAAAGTGGAGGAGTTGCAGGAAAAAGTTGACAAGTTCGCAGAGGAAAGGGCTGCGTGGAAAAAGGAGAGGGAAGGGTGAGAGGAAGAAAAAAAGAGTTTGGGAACCTGGAAGGTTTGCTGTCTGGATTTGGAGAGTAAACTTAACGGGAGGATAGCGGACCTTGAGGCGGATTATGATGAATTGAAGGAGAAATATGAAGGCGTGGAGGTGGAGCTCAAAGACTTGAAAGGTTCTATTATTCAAGAGCACATCAACGGGTTCAAGAAAGGGGTGAGGTAGACGACCTTCTTTTGCCAAGATATTGATGCGGCCAATCCAAGATTTGACGTGAACAAGGATGTGGTGGACGACCAACTTGTTAATGAGGTCGAGAGCAACCCCGAGGAGGAGGTAGAGAAGGGAGCAGCGAAAGAGGACGAGAATGCGAGAGATGTCGTGAAGGGTGATGACAGCAAGGCGGCTTAGGACATTTATTGTTCATGATGTTAAACTGACAATGAATTCTAAGTTTGTAATAATTCGTACACTATTTTACTTTGCTTTTAATATGATGAATGCTTTGTGTATGCTATGTTGTTTGTTTGATGCCGATAACTTGTGTGATAGAGGTGCGTTAGTGGTATGGTATAATTGTGAGTGGATGTTTGATGTATGTGATGTTTGGCGAATGTGATTTTTGATTGAGGGTATTCGACCCAGGCCGCTTACATGTGGTAAGGGTGGGGAATTTAAACGAATTAACATCAAGTTAAGGGTGTTCGACCCAGGCCGCTTACTTGTGGTAAGGGTGGGAAACTTAAACGAATTAACATTAAGTTAAGGGTGTTCGACCCAGGCCGCTTACTTGTGGTAAGGGTGGGGAACTTAAACGAATTAACATTAAGTTAAAGGTGTTCGACCCGGGCCGCTTACTTGTGGTAAGGGTGGGGAACTTAAACGAATTAATATTAAGTTAAGGGTGTTCGACCCAGGCCGCTTACTTGTGGTAAGGATGGGGAACTTAAACGAATTAACATTAAGTTAAGGGTGTTCGACCCAGGCCGCTTACTTGTGGTAACGGTGGGGAACTTAAATGAATCAACATTAAGTTAAGGGTGTTCGACCCATGCCGCTTACTTGTGATAAGGGTGGGGAACTTAAAAACGTGTGAGAAGCGAAGTGAGGAGTAGTCGTGAGGTTGAGAACCCTTTATTTATTCATGAAATCTGGGTTGCCTCGTTAAAACCTCCCTGGCCAAAACCCTCCTTTGGGAAAAAAGACCAGGTGAGGAAAAAGAGTACACCCAGGGTTACAAGTATTTGGTACAAAGCATGTCTTTAACTAAAGTAAAACTTGAGATGGGATACATTCCATGTATTAGGTATGTCTTCCCCTGATAACTGTTCAAGCCTTCACGTATTCAGTATGGGCCGTCCCAATTAGCGGAGAACTTGTCATCCTTCTTTCTTGCACTGCTGGCCATTCTCCAAACTAAGTCTCCCTTTGCGAACGATCTCGGGTGTAGGTTCATATTGTACTTTCTGGTCGCTTGCTGTTTGGCGGCTAAGTTATGTATTTGGGCTTTTGCTCTTAATTCGGGTAGGAGGTTGAGGTGGGTGCTCATGTTTTGATGATTCTGGTCGGGGTCATATAGTTCTCGGCGTAGAGATGGTTCACCAATTTCAACGAGTATCATGGTGTTTGCGCCGTACACTAGGCTGAATGGAGATTCGTTTGTTGCTTATTGAGGGGTACACCTATAGGCCCATAGAACTTCTACTAATTCTTCTGGCCATCGGCCCTTGTCGTTGTCCAACCGCTTATGCAGTTCTACTAGTATAACTTTGTTTGCTACCTCAGATTTTCCATTGGTCTGTGGGAATCGAACCCCTAACCTGACCTTTAACACCTCAGATTTTTTGAGCAACTGTATGATGGGTTGGGTTTGTTCAGCTAGTTTGGGAAGGAAGCGGGAAATGGCTGTGAGGCGGCCTATGAGGCGTTGTACCTCTTTGATGTTGGTGGTGCTTCGCATTTCTATGATCGCATTGCATTTTTCAGGATTGGCCTCTATACCGCGCTGGGTGAGCATGAATCCAAGGAATTTGTCGCGATCGATGCTGAATACGCACTTGTCGGGGTTGAGGCGAAGGTTGCACTGTCGTAATGCGGAAAAGACTACTGATAGGTCCTAAGCGTGCTGGTGATGGCTTGGAGATTTGACAACCATATCGTCAACGTATACTTCGACACATTTGCCCATTAAATGACTGAAGACTTTGTCCATCAATTGTTGGTAGGTTGCTCCAACGTTTTTAAGGCCAAAGGGTATGACCTTGTAGAAGTAATTGGCGTCATCTATGATGAAGGCGGTTTTGTTCATGTCGGATGCGGCCATGGGGATTTGATTATAACTGGAGTATGCATCAAGAAAACTGAGGACCTTGTTACCGGCTGCGCCGTCAACAAGTCAGTTAATATTGGGTAAGGGGTAGGCATCTCTGGGACAAGCTTTGTTAAGATCCGTGTAATCAACACACATCTGCCACTTGCCGTTGGCCTTCTTAACCAGGACCACGTTAGAGAGCCAAGTGGTATAGTGAGCTTCTTCGATGAACCTCGTGCTCAGTAACTTATCGGCCTCGGTCTTGGCCGCTAGGCGTCGTTTCTCGCCAAGTTTGCGTTTTTTCTAAGAGACATATCGAGCCTCCTTGTAAATGGATAACTTGTGGGATGCCACTTGAGGGTCAACTCCAGGTAAGTCAGCAGCTGATCAAGCAAAGAGGTCCGTGTTGCCGACTAGGATGGGTGTTATGATGTCACGTTGTTAAGATTCTATCCCAGTACCAAGTTTGATGATGCGGCCATTTCGGAGCTCCAAGGGGGTGGTTTCTTCAACAAGTTCAAGGTGGACTTCCCGGCCCACTCTAGGGTCTAGATAGTCACCAGACAAAGCGATCTCAGAGCTGGGTGGTCGTTCAATGTGATTGGTTTGAAGGATGGGGAGCTGTGGGCGTAGGCTGGCCATGTAGCATTCACATGCAAGGCTTTGGTCGTAATATGACTGAGTTGATTCATAATATGATTGAGTTCTTTCCTTTCATCTATATGGATACAAAATTTCCTGGTGTCATCTTTCAGTCGGATCTAGCACTCCGACAACCACAAAATAACTACGCAGTGATGAAAGCCAACGTGGACTGTATGCACCTCATCCAAGTCGGGTTGACCCTTTTGGACTACCACGACAACCTTCCAACCTTTGGAACTTCCAACCATTTCATTTGGGAATTCAACTTTTGTGAGTTTGATATCACGCGCCATCCTCATGCTCCTTCTTCAATCGCCCTCCTACAGCGTCAAGGCATGGATTTTCATAAAAATCGAAACTTTGGAGTTAGCATTGTGCGATTCACTGAGCTCATGATGCTCTCAGGACTCCTCTGCAATAGTCATATTCACTGGATTAATTTTCATGGTGCTTATGATTTTGCCTACATGATTAAAGTATTGGGCCATCGTTTTCTGCACATGCAACCACTTCTACCTCCTAACTTGGGTGACTTTCTGCAACTCGTTAAATTCTTCTTTGGACAAGAAGTATACGATATTAAATATCTCGTTAGGTTTTGTCCCAACCTTTATGGCAGTTTAGACATAGTTAGTGAGTTGCTAGGTTTGGATAATAGTGTTAGAAAAAGCCATCATGCAGGGTCTGATAGTGTGGTCACTTTACATGTTTTTAATGAGATTAATAGATTATATTTTCATACTCAAAATGACTTGGAAAAACATGGAGGAATTGTATACGGTATAGAGATGTCATAATATTCATGTTTTAGAATGTTTGTACTTTCCTTCTTTCATTATTTTTCGTACAGAGAGGAATGTATATCTTTGCGTTGGTTACATGAAGATATTCTTTTTTCTAACATCATATTTGTTGTTTAATAATAATTTATATAATTATAAAAAATGAATTTATCTTGTATATATATTTTTTAATTTAGGTTTTTAATAAGTAATTACTTTAAGTATTTTTATTTTCCTAATGCTAGAAAAATAAGTATTAGAAAAATAGTGCTAGAAAAAGTCATCATGCAACATCTTATTAATTTTATTTTCCTAAATGATTATCTTTTAAATTTAAGTATCTTTTTAAAATATTTTCTTAATTGAATAGTTTTTAAATTAAAATAAGTATTTATAATAATGGAATTTATTACCGAATAAATACATTATTTATATGAAATTTTAAAAAAATATTTTTTTTTATTTCTATAAGTATAATTTTATTATTTTTTCTTGTTATTCAAAATTGGATTTATTATTTATAATAACTATTTTTTCAATATTAAATGAAAATAATAGTTATGGATTCAAATAACTATTTATAATAATAAAATTATTTACAAAATAAATAAATATTATTTTCGAGCCTTGTCAAACCTAAGGAGAATACTTATTTGTACAACTTATTTGTTTTATTTTTTTTCTAATTATTCTGCTATTTTTATTTGTTTGACTTTCATTTATGAAAAAACAATTATTCAATTGTCATCATTTACGTGGCTTATAATGAAAATTGATTTTAAAAATATGCAATGAACATTATTTATTTTGTTATAGAGTTTATAGTCAAAATTAAGTGATGATAAGATCATATGATAATTATAATATTTTCTTGTACAAATTAAATTTTATTTTGTGGTTTGGAGACTAATATTCATGTTCTATAATGCAACATGTTATTTTAGTAGTATAAAACTAACAACATAAGACATTTCGTAATAATTTTCAAAATAGATAATCCATTATCTAGAAAGTTGTTATTAAAGTTATTCCAAGTTATAACTATAGCAATAAGAGATACAAAGATATATAGTTTCAAGGAAACTATGGTACAATAAGGAATTAGAGTCTTTCTTAACATTTTAGGAACAAGGAATGACAACCTACAATGAGAGTGCAACAACAACATATTCCTCCTAAGATAGGTCAACTCTTGCTTCCTCATATTCTCACACCAACCAAGACTAGCGTGGAACCAAAACTTAAAAAAAAAATAGAAGGGAACACAAGAGAGCTCATCTTACTTGGAGGGAATCGTTCAACGAAGGAGAAAATAGGAGAGCTCACTCAAACCCTAACAAAACTTGTTGTTGTAGTTTTAAGAGTGGAAGGAGAAGAGTTTTATGAAAAGTGGCAGAATGAGAGGGTTAAGACTGATTTAAGGGTTTTGGACACCCTATGGGCCAACCTTAGGCCCAACAGATTAGGACAGAGCCTTAAACATTGGGACAGAATTTAAGCGAGCCTTACATTACATATTGTGATTTGATTTGTTGTCAAAATAAATCATTTAAAAAAAATTGGTATTTTCTCATGCATTCATTAATTTGATATTTTCTTATGCAACTTAATTTTTAGTTTACTTAAAAGTAGTTACTTTTGTAAAGTAAAAGCTAACTTTATACTTCTTTAGTAAAACTATTATACAACAGAAATATTGTTCAAAATAAATTTACTTTATATTAATTTAGTTTGACCATAATAAAAATGTAACAGTACAAGTGTCTAAGTTGACTTTACATGTCAAAATTACTTTAATCAAATTTTATTTTATTGACGGTTTATGAATAACTTAATTAAAAGGAGTGAATTATTAGATATAACAAGACAATCTTATTCCCTTTAACTTTATTTAGTTTTACTTTTCACAATCTATTTTAATCACATATTCGAAATAAGAAATAAACTATCTTGAGATATTCTTTTATCCTGAATTATCGATATATTCTTTACATAAGTTATTTGAAATAATACATTGATGGATTTGAATTTTTATATATGATTGGATTTGATATCAAAATAAATCATTTAAAAAAAAGATAATTGTTATTGGTTTAAATGATAGTAAATATATTGAGAATGAAACAAGATGCATTATCGTTTATCTTTTTAGCGTTTATGATATTTTCACGGAGGAAAATAAATAAATAAATAAATACAGTTTGTCATGTAAGATTAAATTGGACAAGTCTATTTATATTTTTAAAAATCTGACAGACTCTAAAAAGAATAAAATGCAATCTCATTTTTAATATATTTAATATCAATCATGTGATAGTGATTTATTTTGAACATAAATCTTATTGCAAATGGAGAAAATCAAATCTATTAATATAGTATATCAAGAATGTCAATTACACTAGATAATGAGTTTGATTATAAGATTAAAATTGCACAAATTAATTTTATCTTATCTTTTTTAACTAGTTTTTGAATTTATTTTTATAATCCATCACTATAAAAGTGTGTAGTTGTAGATCTGTTTTATATTTTTTTATCCTGATTTAATGTTTAAATTTGGAGATTTAATTAAATTTTAGTAATTAAAAGATTGATTTAATCAAGATATGTGATAATTGGATTTAATGAGTTTGTAATATGAAAATGGCTTAAAAATTGATTTTAGTTGTATAAAATATTTTTGAATATTCTAGCGTTGGTTGATGTAATTGAAATTGTATCACACCTAGCCGGTTCTGCTAGCTCACCGACACATATCATCCTTGACCGACAACCCATATCGGACAAGGTTGGGGGACTGGTGTACCGTACCTAGCCGAACTCAACCAAGTAAACAATATACACATCGAAACCACCTAGTATCTAGTACCCGGACACCACCAGCATAAGCCATCTAGGCAAGTAGCCGGTCGAGACCGACTACTTGCCTAGAACGTTAACCAACATCGATGTCCCGCCTTCAATAGGTTTCAAGGGCCTGATTTGGAGCCCAGGCCCATTCATGGCCCAAACTAGAGCCCAAGTCAAAACCCAGCCCATGAAATGGTCAAACGTCATTTAATGCTCTATAAATACACGTGGACCCCAGTAATTAAAGGTACGCATTCATTAATCACTGATTTGACTCTCTGAGAGCTTTGACTAACTTGAGCTTCGGAGACCCTTCTGCAGGTAACCCCTCCTGGGTCCAAGCAGACACGTATTGACCGGGAAGAGGCCAACTGAAGAGATAGCGGACTACATGGTAAGGTGACGCTTGTGTCTAATCTTTTGTTTGTTCTTTGCAGGAACAATTGGCGCCCACCGTGGGGCACGAGACGAACACCTTTAGTACCCGTTTTTCTCTGAAGATGGTTTCTACCCGTAGCAAAGCTGGAGCTAACAAGCAAGTGGACGCTGGTCCCTCTGGACCTTCCGGCATCACCCCTGACTTGGCCGCCATCTTAGACGACCAGGTGAAGATGCAACAGGAGCTCGCAGACCTGAAGAAGCGCAGCGCTGAAGAAATGGAAGCGCTAAAACAAGAGAACTCCCGCCTCAGAAGGAGGATCGAGGCAGATGCCAACCTGAAGGGAAAAGCCAAAGAGACCTCTGAAGCTGTGAAGTCTCCGGCCTTCCAGCCTACAGAGGAAGAAAGTGAATATAATCCCACTCCCCACACCTTCACCACTACCCAACAAACCCCCCTTACCTCCACACACCCCCAACACTTCCTATCCGGTCACCCGGGGCTCACAGCACCCTCAACCACCCACGCTCCCAACAACATACCCACTGCTCTCCACATAGCATACGTCCCACCCTACAATCCGCAGTATCTTCCCACAACCCACATCCCTCCTCATAACATCACCTCCACCTTTCCTACTATGATCAACCACCCACCCCCACATTCCCCCCCCTCACCAGCCCAGACGCCGCCACCCATTCACAGATTTTATCGCTAACACCCCTCTCCCGGCCCAGTGGGAACCATTCAACCTCGATCGCTACACTGGCGAAACCGACCCCGACGAACACCTGAAAGTTTACATCACACACGTTGCCCTATATACATCCCAAGACGCAGTCTTTTGCAAAGCTTTCCCCACAACCCTCAAAGGCCCCGCCCTAGAATGGTTTACCACCCTCCCACCCTACTCAATTGATAATTTCGACACCCTTTCCCACATGTTTTCCACACATTTCGCCAGCAGCCGCCCACACCAAACCACCACCATATCCCTACTGGGCATCAGACAAGAGCCCAATGAACCACTCAGAAAATTCATCGACCGCTTCAGTAAAGCAGCCTTTCGTACACCACACCTTAATCAGGAAATGATACTTCAATGTATGACCCTCACCCTACAACCCGGACCCTTCGCCAACAATGTCTACCTCCACCCACCCACCTCCATGCACGAACTCAAGCTGCGCGCAGCTGACTACGTTCGCATGGAAGAAAATGCAAACTCTTCACACCAAATTCTGTAACGACTATGCCGCCAACACCTCCAACCCCACCCCCAATCCCACCCCACAGCCTCACCCGCGCTCTGACACCCGCCCACGTGAACCCCGCCAACCTCGTTTCACCAGATACGCCCCACTCACAGTAGCCCGCTCCCACATCCTAGACGAGGCCCTCCAGGCTGACCTCCTCCCCCCACCACGAAAGACAACCACCCCTCCTAACGCCGACATGACCAAGTATTGTCGGTACCACCACAACCACGGTCATACTACAGAAGAGTGCAAAGCGCTCCAGGATAAGATCGAAGAACTGGTACGCGCCGGCCATTTTCGCCGCTTCATCCGCAGGGATGACCACGCCCCTCCTCCCGAACCTGCCACCCTCCACGACACGACCACAGACGACATCCAAGCGGTGCCCACCAAAATAGCCACCCCACCCAACCACAACCACAGCCCGCTCAAACCAACATTACCCCTGCCGACCCCCCCTTACGAGGCACCATTAATACCATCTCTGGTGGCTTCGCAAGCGGAGGCTCCACCTTTTCCGCCAGAAAGAAACACCTCCGCCACATACAATCCATCAACCACATCACCCAATCCCATCACAGACGACGTATGCCCCCCATCGTATTCACAGATGACGACTTCCATGGCTTCGACCACCAGCAAGACGACCCCATGGTCATCACAGTTGAAATCGAAAATTATGCCGTTAAGAAAGTCCTGGTGGATCAAGGCAGCTCTGTTGACATCCTCTACTGGGCCACCTACCAAAAGTTACAACTCCCCGACACCGCTATGATACCATATGATGAGCCCATATACGGCTTTTCTGGCGAACAAGTATCCACCTGGGGCTACATAGACCTCCATACCGTCTTTCGGGAAGGAACCCAAACAAAAACAATCCCAATCCGCTTTCTTATAGTCGACGCACCCACATCCTACAACATACTCCTGGGTCGTCCTTCTCTCAATACCCTTGGTGCAGTCGTCTCCACCCCGCATTTGGCCATGAAGTTCCTAGCACCATCCGGTGACATCCTAACCATCCACTGTGACCAACGTTTGGCACGCGAATGCTACATGGCAAGCTTAAGACCGCAACTCCCAATCCAACAGACAAACCACATCGAGCGACCACCTAATTCCCGCATAGCCCTATCCGGCGAGGACCTTGACCCCAGAATAGGCCGAGATGCCCGCCTCGAACCAGTCGAGGACACAACCCCCCTGGAACTCCCCAACGGCCATTCCATCAACTTGGGCACTGGTTTGAATCTTGATGAGCGTGCCACAATTACACCCATCCTCACCAATAACACGGATCTCTTCGCCTGGTCAGCCGCCGACCTCCCTGGGGTAGACCCCAAGGTCGCATCCCACAAGCTCTCGATATACAAAGAAGCCCGCTACGTATCCCAGAAAAAACGCAAACTTGGGGAAGAACGCAGACAGGCAGCCAAGGTAGAGGCCGAGAAGTTGCTGAGCGTAGGGTTTATAGATGAAGCACAGTACACCACCTGGCTTTCTAACATTGTCTTGGTGAAGAAAGCTAATTGCAAATGGCGGATGTGCGTGGACTACACAGACCTGAACAAGGCGTGCCCTCGCGACGCCTACCCCCTACCCAACATCGACCGCCTCGTAGACGGCGCGGCAGGAAATAAAGTACTTAGCTTTTTAGACGCATACTCAGGTTATAACCAAATACCCATGGCCACAACAGATATGCACAAGACAGCCTTCATCACAGATGATGCCAACTACTTCTATAGAGTCATGCCCTTTGGCCTCAAAAACGCTGGGGCAACCTACCAGCGGCTAATGGACAAAGTCTTCAGCCACCTCACAGGACACTGTGTCGAAGTCTACGTCGATGACATGGTCGTCAAGTCCCCAAGCCATCATCAGCACGCTAAAGATTTAGAGGCAGTTTTCTCCGCCCTACGCCAGTACAACCTCCGCCTAAACCCCGATAAGTGCGTATTCGGCGTCGACCGGGGTAAATTCCTCGGTTTCATGTTAACCCAGCGCGGCATAGAAGTTAACCCTGAAAAATGCAGGGCCATCATCGAGATGCGCAGCCCCACCACCATTAAGGAAGTCCAATGACTAATTGGCCGCCTCACGACTATATCTCGCTTCCTACCAAAACTAGCAGAACAAACTCAACCCATAATTCAGCTCCTAAAGAAATCCGCCCGGTTAACGTGGACTGATGATTGTGAACAAATCTTCCTCAAACTCAAAACATCCCTAACCTCACCCCCCATCCTTCGTCAATGACCTACAACAAACACCTGTTGAGGACCAATGGACGCTTCATGTAGATGGCTCCTCGAACCCAAGGGGTGCCGGTGCCGGCATCGTGTTGGAAGGCCCCAATGACATCCTCATTGAGAAATCTCTTCACTTCGCTTTCAAAACGTCGAATAATCAAGCCGAATACGAAGCTATCCTCGTCGGCCTCTCTCTAGCCCGTGAAGTCGGCGTCAAAAAGTTAACATGCAAAACCGACTCCAAACTCACCGTAGGTCATCTGAACGACGAGTTCCAAATCAAAGACCCCATCCTCCAACAATATTACCATCTAGTCCGCGCAATCATCCAATCCGCCTTTGAACAAGTCCGCGTCGAACACATACCCAGAACCGACAATGTCAAAGCCGACATCCTTTCCAAATTAGCCAGTACCAAACTCAAAAATCGTAACCGATCCTTGCTACAGCAAACACTATCCACACCTTCCGCCACACACACTTGCCAAACGTTAACCCACACCCCATCAAACAGCATCACCCCCACCCAAAACCCAAACTGGACCACCCCTTACATTCAGTACCTCAAAACCGGCAACCCCCCTGCCGACGCGGACAAAACTTGGCTGGCCAAGGCCGCCAGGTACACTATGGTAGGCGACGACCTCTACAAACGCGGATACGGCCAGCCCCTACTTAAATGTGTCACGCCAGAACAAGCCCAGTATGTCATTAAGGAACTACACGAAGGAATTTGTGGTTATCATTCAGGCGCACGCACCATGGCCACAAGAATTCTCAGAGCCGGATACTTCTGGCCCACAATAGAGGCGGACTGCCAAGACTACGTCAAGAAATGCAAACCATGCCAGAAGCACGGCAACCTTATACATCAGAAACAAGAACAACTACACCACATACTGTCCCCCTGGCCATTCGCTAAATGGGGAATGGACATCCTAGGCCCCTTCACACCCGGCAAAGGACAGGTTAAGTTCCTAATCGTAGCCGTTGACTACTTCACCAAATGGATTGAAGCCAAGCCATTGACCACTATCACGGCCCAGCAAGTCCAGCAGTTTGTGTGGAAGGACGTCATATGTAGATATGGTGTACCGCACACCATCATAACAGATAACGGCCGACAATTTATTGACAAAGAGTTAGCAAAATTCTACACCGGCTTAGGCATCAAACACATCACAAGTTCTGTAGAACACCCACAGACCAATGGGCAAGCGGAAGCGGCAAACAAAGTTATCCTCGTAGAGCTGCGTAAAAGATTGGATACCGCTAAAGGCCGATGGCCAGAAGAATTAATTGAAGTGCTATGGGCCTACAGATGCACCCCTCAATCGTCAACAAATGAATCCCCTTTCAGCCTGGTCTACGGCGCAGACGCCATGATACCAGTAGAAATTGGCGAACCATCCCTGCGCCGAGAACTGTACGACCCAACTCACAACCACCAAAACATGGCCTTACATCTCAACCTCCTTCCCGAACTCAGAGAAAAAGCCCAAATACGCAATCTCGCCGCCAAACAACGAGCTGCCAGGAAATATAACGCAAACCTGCACCCACGATCGTTTGTCATAGGAGACCTAGTATGGAGAATGGCCAGCAGTGCTAGAAAGAAGGATGGCAAGTTCTCCGCCAATTGGGATGGCCCATACCGCATACGAGAAGACGCAGGAGGTGGGGCTTATCGCCTAGAACAACTATTTGGGGAAGAAATCCCCAACACATGGAATGTATCCCACCTCAAGTTCTACTTCAGTTGAACATGCATCATAAGCGGATCAATACTTGTAACCACGGGTGTACTCTTTTTCCTCACTTGGTCTTTTCTCCCTAAGGAGGGTTTTGGCCAAGGAGGTTTTAACGAGGCACCCCTATTTGAATAAATAAAATGAGTGGTTCCCTACTTTATGACTCTATACTACTTTACTCGTGGTTAATTCGTTTAAGTTCCCCACCCTTACCACAAGTAAGCGGCCTGGGTCGAACACCCTTTACTCGTGGTTAATTCATTTAAGTTCCCCACCCTTACCACAAGTAAGCGGCCTGGGTCGAACACCCTTTACTCGTGGTTAATTCATTTAAGTTCCCCACCCTTACCACAAGTAAGCGGCTTGGGTCGAACACCCTTTACTCGTGGTTAATTCATTTAAGTTCCCCACCCTTACCACAAGTAAGCGGCCTGGGTCGAACACCCTTTACTCGTGGTTAATTCATTTAAGTTCCCCACCCTTACCACAAGTAAGCGGCCTGGGTCGAACACCCTTTACTCGTGGTTAATTCATTTAAGTTCCCCACCCTTACCACAAGTAAGCGGCTTGGGTCGAACACCCTTTACTCGTGGTTAATTCATTTAAGTTCCCCACCCTTACCACAAGTAAGCGGCCTGGGTCGAACACCCTTTACTCGTGGTTAATTCGTTTAAGTTCCCCACCCTTACCACAAGTAAGCGGCCTGGGTCGAACACCCTTTACTCGTGGTTAATTCGTTTAAGTTCCCCACCCTTACCACAAGTAAGCGGCCTGGGTCGAACACCCTTTACTCGTGGTTAATTCGTTTAAGTTCCCCATCTTTACCACAAGTAAGCGGCCTGGGTCGAACACCCTTTACTCGTGGTTAATTCATTTAAGTTCCCCACCCTTACCACAAGTAAGCGGCCTGGGTCGAACACCCTTTACTCGTGGTTAATTCATTTAAGTTCCCCACCCTTACCACAAGTAAGCGGCCTGGGTCGAACACCCTTTACTCGTGGTTAATTCATTTAAGTTCCCCACCCTTACCACAAGTAAGCGGCCTGGGTCGAACACCCTTTACTCGTGGTTAATTCATTTAAGTTCCCCACCCTTACCACAAGTAAGCGGCCTGGGTCGAACACCCTTTACTCGTGGTTAATTCATTTAAGTTCCCCACCTTTACCACAAGTAAGCGGCTTGGGTCGAACACCCTTTACTCGTGGTTAATTCATTTAAGTTCCCCACCCTTACCACAAGTAAGCGGCCTGGGTCGAACACCCTTTACTCGTGGTTAATTCATTTAAGTTCCCCACCCTTACCACAAGTAAGCGGCCTGGGTCGAACACCCTTTACTTGTGGTTAATTCATTTAAGTTTCCCACCCTTACCACAAGTAAGCGGCCTGGGTCGAACACGCTCAATAAAAATCGAATTTACAAAACATCACATACATCAAAACACTCGCTCATAATTATACCATACCAATAATGCAGCACTATCACACAAGTTATCGGCATCCAATAAAACACAGCATATACAAAGCATTCATCATTTTAAAAACAAACAGTATACGAGGTATTACAGACATAGTGTACGAATTATTACAGACATAATTCCAGCTTTCAAATTATAAACATTAAAGGTCCTATGCTGCTTTGTTGTCATCACCCTCCACGGCCGCGTCCGCATCCTTCTCTTCCTCGGCCGCCTCGTTCCCAACCTCTTCCCCACCCTCTTCATCCTCCCTTACCAACTTTCCGCCAACCACATCTTTATCCTCATCGAATCTTGAATCCAGGGCATCCACATCCTTATAGAAGAAGGCCGCCTGCCGCAACCCCTTCTCGAAACCATTTATATGCTCTTGGATAACGCTGTTCTTCAAATCATCCAACTCCCCAACAGCCCCGTCGTATTTATCCTTCAAATCCTCATAATCTTCTTCCAGCTCCCCTATACGCTTGTTCAGTTTCTCCTCAGAATCTAAAGAACGCACTCTCCATGACGCCAGCCTCTTCCTCTCAGCTTCCCACCCTTCCTTCTCCTTCACTAGCGCCGCCTTCTCCTCCGCAAGCTTGTCCACCTTACCCTGCAACTCCCCCACCTCCTTCACTTCCCTTCTGTAAAGGGACCCTACACGTCGACCCAAGACTAAAGCCTTGCTTCCAAACTCGACCATTGTTCTCACGATATGATCAACGTCCATGTTATCAATAGAGTTCACAATAGTGTCTGGAAGGTTGATCGAGATGTCCTTCCTCACGGATATCTCCGGCAACTCAATCAGCCCGGCCTCCAGCAACCTCTCCCCATTAGCCGATCCCGCCCCACTAGCTGACCCAAGGATAGCCGCCCTTATCTTCTTCACGTCTTTACCCTTCCCAGGTCGAGGCGGGAGCTCAGCTCTCCTCTTCGTTCCGCCGTGCACATGTACTTCCACAACCGATTCCTACAAATTTGGAACATCAGCTTTCCCAGCCTCCTTGGCCTTGGCGGCCATCTCCTTCCTCAGTGATTGAAAGAGCGCCAAATTCTTCTTACCAGATTGCGCCATATGCCCTGCAATAACATATCACAACTCGGATCAAAACAACTTAGCATCATTAACACAACTTAAGTAATAAACAGATACCTTCAATATCTATTATCGGATGCACCGAATTATAAACCCTAACTAGGCCCTTAGTGGGCAACTTATCCACAAATCTCAACAATATCCCCACCACCTCCTTGTCACCAGCCGACAACTCCTCCACTCCCATATCTTTATAACGACAAGGATTGTTGGTCTAGCTAAAAGGAAACTTGGCACTCCCATCCGCATTCAGAAAATACGGCTCACCTCCCTCCTTCACTACGACCTTGAAGTACCCGTCTTTGAAGTGCTTGAAAGATTGGGAGAATGCATCCAACCTGCTGATGCTAGGACGGCTGATTAAAGAAAGCCAAGTAGCCGGCCTTCGGGGTCTGGTATCATAAAAATACAAGAATGCATAGGGGGAAGGCTCCAAGTACAAAGACTCGCACAGAATGCGGAAGGCCTGTAAGTAAGCCCAACTATTAGGGTGTAGCTGAGTAGGCGCCACATTCAACGCCCGTAGCACGCCCATAGTGAAGTCGTCAAAGGGTAGTCGTATGTGAAGCTGAGAAAAATGGCACATATACATATAAAAGAACTTCTCAATAGCCCCTTCCTGCCCGTGGCATACCCGGTCGATGGCGCTCACCCTCTCCAGCGAAACGATATCTCCGCTGACCCCCCTAGACATGACGGGTGTACAGTTCAGCCAAGAGTTTAACAGGCGAGACCACCTAAACAATGATGACTAGTCACGAACATCAGCAGCGACCCATCCATAGCCGCCCTTGGCCGGCCAGTTACTCTCCTCCAGCTCCTCAGGAGGATCCTCTCGAACTTCCCTCACCACCTCCATCGGCATCCCGCTTGTACCAACTCCAGAACTCATACCCTCTCCGCCAAGGCGGTCATCCCTACTCCTATCCGACTCAGTACTTTCACTACTACTAGACGCAGATAACGATGTGCTATCGCTACTAGACATACCTGTTTTCGTTTTTACGGGAAGATGTCGGCTGAATTTGGGAACTAGTCGGACAGTATGATGCGCACAAGATCTCTGAATTCGAAACTCTCGCAAATGAACCAAGTAAACCCTCAACTACATTCAAACCCATATTTATAATCCACGATCCCAAACGACTAAAACTCTTCCCGCCAAAATAAAACCCCAGACCAATCGACACCATCATTATGAAGGATATGACACCTAAAAAACGACGGCGCCAAAACTTTAACGATGTGACCACCTGACGCCCTTTCACCTACCTTCTGACACTTGCAAATTCCAAGCCTTAACACTGTTCACCACACTTAAAGGCTAGGGGACTGGTGTATCACACCTAGCCGGTTCTGCTAGCTCACCAACACATATCATCCTTGACCGACAACCCATATCGGACAAGGCTGGGGGACTGGTGTACCGTACCTAGCCGAACTCAACCAAGTAAACAGTATACACATCGAAACCACCTAGTATCTAGTACCCGGACACCACCAGCATAAGCCATCTAGGCAAGTAGCCGGTCGAGACCGACTACTTGCCTAGAACGTTAACCAACATCGATGTCTCGCCTTCAATAGGTTTCAAGGGCCTGATTTGGAGCCCAGGCCCATTCATGGCCCAAACTAGAGCCCAAGTCAAAACCCAACCCATGAAATGGTCAAACGTCATTTAATGCTCTATAATACACGTGGACCCCAGTAATTAAAGGTACGCATTCATTAATCACTGATTTGACTCTCTGAGAGCTTTGACTAACTTGAGCTTCGGAGACCCTTCTGCAGGTAACCCCTCCTGGGTCCAAGCAGACACGTATTGACCGGGAAGAGGCCAACTGAAGAGATAGCGGACTACATGGTAAGGTGACGCTTGTGTCTAATCTTTTGTTTGTTCTCTGCAGGAACAGAAATTGAATTTTATTTATTAAAGATGTGAAATTGAATTGTTTGATATTTATAAAATAAGGTCAAAGTTAATGAATTATGAAAATAAATATACAAATGACGGACTCATGCATCCACACAGCCACCACAATTCATGGCCACCATCCTTTCACCTGCAGCAAAAATCGTCGGCGCCACCATTGACGGACTCATGCAGCACCCCTTCACGCTCAACGCTCACGAAATGAATCAGCGTTTCACCACGCGAGCTTCAATCTCGCCGCAGACCTGCGTCGTGTTACTCCACGCTACCCACGAGACCTAGATGAACCACATCAGAAACACCTTGCTGTTGTTCATAACAACATCCATTTAGCGATCCAGATCGGAGTAACGCGAGAATAAGTCAACCACGAAGATAGAAACGGAAACCGCTTCCATAGCACCATGTAGTTGCACCTGTACCTTACCCCCACCACCGTCAACTCGCCGGAGAAGGTGCTTGACAACCATGACGCTTGAACGAGCACGAAGGCACATCAACCTGCAACAAAATGGCCTACCACTGCGAGACTATTGAAGTATAATGCAAATTCTAGAACAATCTAGAAAAATATAAGATAGAGTTATTGAAATGTAAAGAAACTTCTAGAGTATTGGAGAAAAGCCTAGGATAGAAAGAAAAATCAAGAACATTCAACTATGTAGAAAAATCTAGAAGTATTTGCTTTAGTTCTAACTAGGAGTTTCTAGAATAATCTATGGGTCTATAAATACCCATGTATCCTACCATTTTGTAACATGAAGAACAACTAACACAACATCCAATACAACTACTCTCAACTACAAAATACACTTCTCCAACTACTATTTTCACACTCTACTATCTACACATTTTCTCTATCCCTTCAACTATCCCTTTAACAACCTTAAAATACTAACAGTGGTACCAGAGCTACGTTCGATCATTTATTAGGCGTAGAAAAATTATTCTATTACTTCCAAAACCTTCCTTCTATACTTCCAAAAGAAGAGAGTTTTTTCTCTTAACCTATGGCTTCTAACATTGTTCACTTTTCTTCAGTCCCCCTACCAATTTTTACCGGTGAAAATTTTGACCTCTGGAAACTCAAACTAAAAGACATATTTTATCTCACAAAAATTGTGGGATATTGTTCAATCTGGTTATACAAAACCAGATAATATTGAGACTCTATCTGAGGAGGAACGAAAAAAGCTAGAAGATTCTGAACAAAAGGATGCCCAAGCATTGTTTGTTCTTCAACAAGCTGTTGGAGAAACTATTGCCAAGAGGATCATGGATGCAGAAATTGTAAAAAGGGCATGGGATATTTTGGAAGAAGAATTTGAAGGCAATGAACAGGTACGCTCTATTAAACTGCACTATCTAAGAAGAGAATTTGAGACCATCAGAATGAAGGAATCTGAGACCATTGAAGAATACTATGGAAGAATAAAAGAAATAGTGAATAAAATGAAGTTATATGGAAAAGAAATTAAGGAAAAAAGAGTGGTAGAAAAAATTCTTATCACTCTCACAGAAAAATATGATTCCATAGTAGCTTCCATAGAAACTTCCTCGGATCAATCTTCTCTATCGATAAGTAAACTAGTTGGTCTCCTTGGAGCGCACGAAGCAAGATTAAATAATCGTGCTGATACAAATTCAGTTGAAAATGCCTTCTAATCAAAGCTCAAATTACAACCCAAAAGGAGAGAAGAAGAAGAAAAGAAAAATATTGAAGAATATTCTAGAAGCAAAGAGTCTAGAAATTTCTCTAGAAGCAAGAAAGATAAATATCCTCCGTGTGGCATTTGCAATAAGTCAAGTCATGCAGAAAAAGACTGTTGGCATCTTGGGAAGCCAATATGTCATTATTGCAAGAAGCCTGGACATGTGGAGAAATATTGTCATAATAAAAATAAGCATCAAGCAAACTTTGCTGAAGAACATAATCAGGAGCAACGTTTATTCTATGCCAATCAAGAATCTCATAGTGGAGAAGGAAACTGGTACTTGGACAGTGGATGCAGCAATCACATGGCCAAAGATCAAAGTATCTGCAAAGACATTGATAAATCTGTCAATGTCAAAGTTCGTCTTGGAAATGGCGCCACAGTGGAGTCTCAAGGCAAAGGAACTGTCGTGGTGGAGACAAAGAAAGGTACGAATTCATCAAGGATGTTTTACTAGTTCCCAATCTTAAAGAAAATCTTTTAAGTATTGGCCAAATGATGGAGAATGGGTATTCTCTTCACTTTGAGAAAGATACATGCAAAATTTATGACAGTAGAAGGTTAGAAATTGGTGAAGTAAAAATGGAGAAGAGAAATAGAAGCTTTCCCATAAGCTTCAAACCTAGAACTAATATTGCCATGAAGGCGAAAGTTGATGACTCATGGCTTTGGCATAGAAGATTTGGCCACTTCAACACACATGCCTTAAAGCTTCTATATCAGAAAAATATGATGAGGGATCTTCCTTACTTGAAGGAGAACAATGAATCATGCGAAGGATGTCTTCTCGGTAAGCAACACCGATTACCATTCTCAACAGACAAAGCATGGAGAGTAAAAGACTTACTAGAATTAATCCACACCGATGTTTGTGGACCGATGAGGACGCCTTCACATCACAACAATAGGTACTTCATCCTCTTCATTGATGACTTCTCTAGAATGACATGGGTCTATTTCTTAAAGGCAAAGTCAGAAGTCTTCGGAATATTCAAGAAATTCAAGGCTCTTGTCGAGAAACAAAGTGGAAAACAGATAAAAGTACTTAGAAGTGATCGTGGAAAAGAGTACACATCTCGTGAGTTTGACAAATTCTGCGAAGATGAAGGCATAGAACGACAACTTACAGTCGCATATACTCCACAACAAAATGGTGTTTCAGAGAGAAAGAATCGCACAGTCATGGAGATGGCGAGATCAATGCTGAAGGAGAAAGGACTACCAAATACATTCTGGGCAGAAGCAGTCTACACTGCTGTCTACCTACTCAATAGATGTCCTACTAAAGCAGTCCAAGACAAAACTCCAATCGAAGCCTGGAGCGGTAAGAAACCATCAGCTAAACATCTAAGAGTATTTGGATCTGTTTGCTATATTCATGTTCCAGACCAAAAGAGACACAAACTAGAAGACAAGACCATACGAGGCATCTTCTTGGGTTATAGTACACAATCCAAAGGCTACAGAGTCTATAATCTTCAAACAAAGAAGCTAACTATTAGCAGAGACATTGAAGTAGATGAAAGTGCTACTTGGAACTGGGAAGAGGAACAAATTGAGAGGAAGACAATATACATGCCCAACAATCAACCAACTACAAGCCAAGAAGATAACAATCAAGATACCATTATAACTCCAGAATCTCCTGCAACTCCAACATCAATTCAAGATCAAGAAGAATCATCGCCTGAATCCACTCCGAGACGAATCAGATCTCTAACAGACATCTATGAATCTTGCAACTTGGCCATACTAGAGCCTAGAACCTTTGAAGAGGCCGCAAAACAAGAAGAATGGGTCAAGGCAATGAAAGAAGAGATAAAGACAATAGAGAAAAATAACACTTGGGAGCTAGCAGACTGTCCAAAAGATAAAGATATCATCGGAGTTAAGTGGGTCTTCAAGACAAAGTTAAACCCTAATGGTACCATACACAAACACAAGGCAAGGTTGGTAGCTAAGGGTTATTCACAACAACCTGGAGTAGACTACAATGAGACATTTGCTCCAGTTGCTCGACTAGGCACAATAAGAACTCTAATAGCCCTTGCAGCACAAAAAGGATGGAGCATCTACCAATTAGATGTCCAGTCTGCATTCCTCAATGGTATTCTTGAAGAAGAGATCTATATAGAGCAACCACAAGGATTTGTGGTTAAAGGCCAAGAAGCCAAAGTGTTGAGATTGAAGAAAGCTTTATATGGCTTGAAACAAGCTCCTCGTGCATGGTACAACAGAATCGATCAATATTTCACCAATCAAGGATTCAGGAGGAGCAAGAGTGAGCCTACACTATACATCAAGACACAAGGTCAGCATACTCTTTTACTCTCTCTATATGTAGATGATCTTATTTATACTAGAACCAACACAAAGATGTTGATGGAGTTTAAAGAAGATATGATGAAGACCTTTGAGATGACTGATCTTGGCTTGATGAGTTATTTCCTCGGCATAGAGGTAAGTCAAAGAGATGATGGAATATTCATCTCACAAAAGAAATATACAGAAGATTTGCTGAAGAAATTTGAGATGTACGGGTGCAAACCTGTAAGCACACCACTAGTGACGAATGAGAAACTACAAAAGGTGGATGGAGCACCAGAAGCCGATGCATCTCGATACAGGAGTCTAGTTGGAAGTCTACTTTATCTGATGGCTACACGACCAAATATCATGATCGCTACAAGTCTCTTATCAAGATTCATGCAAAATCCAAGCCAAATACATCTTGGCGTAGGCAAAAGAATTTTAAGATATCTACAAGGAACCAAAGAGCACGGTATATGGTACAAATCCACAGGCAATCCAACATTGCTTGGTTATACTGATAGTGATTGGGCAGGGTCAGTGGACGACATGAAGAGCACCTCATGCTATGCTTTCTCACTTGGATCAGGAATATTCTCTTGGGCGTCAAAGAGGCAAGCCACAGTTGCCCAATCAACCGCTGAAGCAGAATATGTGGCAGCCGCTAAAGCAACAAGTCAGGCTATATGGCTTCGAAGAATACTCAAAGATATGGGAGAAAAACAAAGTGGCCCTACTGCAATTAATTGTGACAATAAATCAACCATTGCAATGATAAATAATCCTGTGCATCACAACAGAACAAAACATATAGCAATTAAATACCACTTCATCAGAAAAGCGGAAACAAATATGAAGATACGACTTGAGTACTGCCCGATAGAAAATCAAATTGCAGATATCTTCACAAAGGCTTTACCAAGACCAAGATTTGAACTACTACGCGCTATGCTTGGAGTTACCGAATTTGCATCAAGGAGGAGTATTGAAGTATAATGCAAATTCTAGAACAATCTAGAAAAATATAAGATAGAGTTATTGAAATGTAAAGAAACTTCTAGAGTATTGGAGAAAAGCCTAGGATAGAAAGAAAAATCAAGAACATTCAACTATGTAGAAAAATCTAGAAGTATTTGCTTTAGTTCTAACTAGGAGTTTCTAGAATAATCTATGGGTCTATAAATACCCATGTATCCTACCATTTTGTAACATGAAGAACAACTAACACAACATCCAATACAACTACTCTCAACTACAAAATACACTTCTCCAACTACTATTTTCACACTCTACTATCTACACATTTTCTCTATCCCTTTAACTATCCCTTTAACAACCTTAAAATACTAACAGAGACCCATTTGCAATATAGCCTTCGAAATGAATCTGAACGCTGCAACAACCATTATCGAAGAGAAAACTCTAACAGATAGTGAGAGAGCTGCCATATGGCAATCTCTCAATGGACAGTCAAAAATAATGGTTAAAACATTCAAATTCTTGTCAAAACTAGTCAAATAAGAGGGGTTAAAGTGCAAATATGAATATATTTGGATTTCTCTACAAATTTGGACTATAGGATTACATAGGACTAATTTAGAAAATTTATGCAAAATATTATTTGGTGATAATTTATTACATATTGATAACGCTATCATTGACGTGATCAAATTAATACTACTAAACTATAGCAACTTTAGTATTACTAAGATAGTAGTCAAGAAAATAGAAAGGGTGAAGTAACCCTAAGTCGTCTCTCAACGATCACGGAATTGATTTTTAACAAGTTAGTTCTTATAAAATCTACACAAAACAGTTAGTCAAATAAAATAGTGTGTGAGAGGAATAAATAAAAATGGAAAAAGATAAAATACGATAAAAATAATAATAAAGAAAATAGATTGATTTCACTGCTTTTTCAAAATAGATTCATCATTCGTTATCTAAAGATTATATCTCAATTAATTATTGTTGTAGATTTGCAAATTAAACAATGTAAATTCTCAATTAATTTGTTGGCATTCTCACTATTAACCAAAGTAAATTCTCAATCAAAAGCAAGAACTTTGTAAATTAATCATAGTAAATTTAACCAAAGTACATTCTCAATTAAATATTACTATCGTTAATCATGTCCATTCTTTTACCTCTAAAATCAAGCAAAAAGCTAATTAACCAAAGTACATTCTTGATTAATTCTAGTTAAAGTTTTCACCTCTAATCAAAGTACATTCGCAATCATTGGCAAAAACCCATTCAATCACATGAAAGTTTCTAAATTTAATCAAAGTACATTCTCAACTAAAATTAAAAACCCTTGAGCTCATATGATTGGTATGCATATAGATTAAAACATCTCACTGATTAGCTATGATGTAAAAACCATTACTTTTCACGTGATTCAAAGATAAAAGACATAGATGAATTAAAACCTCAACAATAATGAAAAGAACAAAGAAATTATGTCATTCTAACATCAGAATCCATAATGAAATTACAATGGAATCAACCCAAGAAGTTTAGCACTCCATGAAATATAAAATAAAATAAAAATAGAAAAAGAAAGGAGAGAGAAATAAATTAGGCACCCCTAAATTATGAAGTGCCGAGCTTCCCCTTTCTGCTTTCCCTTGTTCTCTTTAAAAATATTTGGAGAGACATAGACTATCTGACAAATATAGTTGGTTGATAATATCAATATTTAATATAATTAAATTAATTAATTACTTAAAGATATATGATAAATTATCACCAACTTAAAGATATATGTTAACCTTTATTTTTGTAAGGTTAACATGGACCCCATTTTTGTTCACAAAAAGACCTAAGAAAACTACACTATGCACAGAAAGTACATTTCTCTTTATTAGCAAACAAACTATGTACCCTAAGGATAGTAAGGACAAACCTCAAATGGTCTATGTGCTCATGCAAGCTTTTGTTATAGATCAAGATATCATCAAAGTAGGCAACCATAAACTTTCCTATGCACTCTCTAAGAACATGATTCATTAGCCTCGTGACTATGCTAGGTGCATTAGTAAGCCCAATGAGCATCACCAACCACTCATATAGTCTGAATTTGATCTTAAAAGTGATTTTCCACTCATCACCTTCTATGATTCTTATTTGGTGATAACCACTCTTTAGATCCATTTTAGAAAACATGAGGGACCCATACAACTCATCAAGCATATCATCAGGCCTAGGAATTAGATGCCTATATTTGATGGTGATGTTATTTCTGGTCCTACATATTGGCACAAGCAAGCTTGAAGCAAAGAATTGATAAAGCCACGTGCATGAAGATCATATGTGTTTGATGAAGATTGATGAAGATCCACTTGAAGATTATGTTTTTAGTGTATTAGATATGGAAATAATGAGTTAAATGTAGAGATTGGGTGTTATATCATGTTGGTAGGCTATATGACATAGGTTAGATGGCTTTTTAGTCTTAGTGTGTCTCTTTAATATGTTAAAATGGGTTTTAACATGTTAAAAGGCTTGCATTATATAATTTCAATCGATTGATTTCACTTAAGTCAAGTAAAATCAGTTGACTGTATCAAAAATTCAATCGACTGATTTTACTTAAACCATACTATATATGTTATATTTTCGAGAGCAGAGGCGTAATTCTGGGTTTTGGAGCCCGAAACTTTGTCATTCATCACTAGAAAACTTTCTCTCTCTTTGCAATACATAGTAGCAACGTGAAGTTTGAAGATCTTGATTGATCTTGGAGGCATTTTGGCTTGTTAGTAACTTGGAGAACACATGTATGGTTGGATAGGGAGAGTCACCATCATGTTTGGATGTTCTTGTGCCTCTAGTTGTTTGCCTGATGTGATTTCAGGTTTGTAAGTGTGATTCTTGCAGGGTAGTTGTCTAGATTTTTGTGAGTAAAAAATCTTATGAGTTTCTTTGTTCAAAAGTCTAATCTTGGTGTGTGATTTGTAAAATTGTTGAATATAGTGGAAACCAGGCTCAGGTTGTCCTCGTAAACTGGATGTAGCTCTATGATTGAGTGAACTAGTATTAAAACAACTATGCAATTCTCTTTCCCTCATCTCACTCAGTTTGAATCACTTTAAATCAAGAAAATCAAGTAATCCATTCTTTGTTGTGTATTAATGCATTCTTGTGTAATTTGAGGCTGTATACTTGTTAGAAATATTTATTGGAACAAGTCTTGTATGTAAAAGTTTGTTGTTTGAGTTAAATCTGCGAATTCTGTATAAATTCCTAGTATTTTAGCCGACTAATTTGAAATTTTAATCGACTGTTTTATAGCTCAAGAATAAATTAGTCTGTTGTTCAATTTTTTGACCGATTCAAAGTGTATTGTTCTGCAGCTTTTACATTCTAATTTTGCAGTCTATTTGATTCATTTGAAAGGGGTTTTATGCTTTAGAAAAAGTTTTAAATAGCCGATTCACCCCCCCTCTTCTTGGCTTAAATCACCATTTCAAACCTACAATTGGTATCAGTACGAGGTTCTTGAAAGATATTCAAGTTTGATAAAAAAATCTTTTGAAATGGCTGAATATAAACTCCCTTTTGCTGAAAGTGCCTCTATTCATAGACCACCTATGTTTAGTGGCATAAACTATTAGTTTTAGAAAATATAAGTGCAGATTTTCATTGAATCTATAGACAATGGGATTTGAGATGCAATAGTTAATGGACCATACACTCCTAAATGTCTTGTTGAAAATAAGCAGGTGGGAAAGCCTTGGACTAAAATGACGGATGAAGAAAGGAGAAGAGCTCAATATGACTGCAATGCAAAGAATATCATCACCTCATCTTTGAATATGGATGAATTTTTTAGGGTCTCCCTATGTAAGAGTGCAAAGAAAATGTGGATGTTCTAGAAGTCACACATGAGGGGACAAATGAAGTGAAAAGAGCAAGGAAGCATGCCTTGATTCAAGAGTATAAGCTTTTCAAGATGCAAAAAAGAGAGTCCATACCTGAAGTTCAAAAGAGGTTCACTCACATTGTCAACCATCTTATGGGTCTAGGCAAAGAATTTGACAAAGAGGAGCTAAAAATCAAAGTGCTAAAGTGTCTTCATAGAAATTGGCAACCAAAGGTGACTACCATATCAGAATCTAAGGATTTATCCATCATCACCACAATTGCACTATTTGGCAAACTAAGAGAGCATGAGATTGAAATGCAAAGGCTAAGTCAGCTTAAGGCAAGTAAGAAAAAGGTAAAAACCATAACCTTAAAGGCTAGCTCCAGTAAGAGTGATGAAACTGAGGAAGAGGAGTTGAATCAAGTGATAATGAGAACTTGAATCTACTAGTCAAGAGGTTTGGGAAGTATCTCAAGAGGAAAGGCAACAAAGTGAATCAAATGAGTTACATTTCTAAACAAAATGATTCAAGTAATACTTCTAAATTCTCATGTTATAATTGTGGAAAGTAAGGACATATCAAGATTGAATGTCCTAATGTTAACAAAGAGAAGGAGAAGGTTGGTGACAGGAAAAAGGAGAAAAGGGACAAGGAAAGACATGCCTACAAAGCTTGGGAGGACAATGATGATTCAACAAGTACTTCATCTCAAGAAGGAAGTGAGGAAGCAATTTATGCCTATTGGTCGGATATGAATCATTCTCATCAAGCCAAATGAGTTCCTTGTCATCCAAAGATAAAAATGACTATTACCAATTGTTGCATGACTTTAAAGAGTTGCATAGTGATGCTAACAAAATTGTTGTCATGAACAATCGGCTAAAAGGATTAAATAGCTAGCTAGAAAACAGAGTTAGCAAACTAGAATCAGAAATAGCCGACTTAAAAACTGATTTTAAACATTTAGAAATGATTTACAATAATTCAGTTGATTGTTCTGAAAAATAGTTGGCTGTAAAACCTTATGAAAATTGCACTACTTTGAAGAATCAAGTGAAATATCTTTTGAAAACATGTGCAAAGTTCACAAGAGGAAAAGCAAACCTAGAAGTTGTTCTTGGCTTTCAAAATTGGGAAGGCTGGACTTGGTTATACACCTATCTTTGAAAAGAAAGCCAAGAAGTTCTCTAGTTTCTTTTTGAAGAGTGAGCCAAATGCTATGTCATCCATTTCTTCCAACTATTTTATGAAAAAAGGTCATGTGCTTAAGAATTGCTATGCTAGAAAATATGATGTACCTAAGGGATTTATGAAATGGATCCCAAAAGGATCTAGAAAGGCATAACCATGTTGGATCGAAACTATCAAAGGGTACCATGTAATGCTATGTTGTTTTGTAGGTCATAAAACATGAAAAGAAAGACTTTACATATGACTGGTGACAAGTCCAAGTTTGCAAAGTTGGAGCTAAAGGAAGAAAGCTTTTTGACTTATGGTGACAATAACAAAGGAAGGATACTTGGAAGTGGAGTTATAAGCAATGAAGACTCATTCAACATCCATAACGTGCTTCTAGTTGAAGGGCTAAAGCACAATTTGATAAGTATAAGCCAACTATGTGACAAAGGTTTTAAAGTTGTTTTTGAACCAAATCATTGCCTTATATATGATGCATGAGGTAGTATTGTGTTGGTAGGAAAAAGAGTCAACAATATATACTTGCTTAATCTACATCATGCATCATTTAGCATTCACTCTTTTCTTACAAAAGAAGATGATACTTGGTTATGGCATAGGAGGCTTTGTCACATACATATGCATCATACAAATCGACTAAATAAAAATTAGTTAGTTGAAGGGTTACCAAAACTTAAGTTTGAAAAGGATAGAATATATGAAGCATGCCAAAGGGGAAAGCAGACCAAGGTTTCCTTTAAATCCAAAAACTATATTTCAACTGAAAGACACTTGGAGTTGCTTCACATGGATCTATTTGGTCCTTCTAGAACTATGAATCTTGGTGGAAACTATTATGCATTGGTTATTGTTGATGATTTCTCTAGATTTACATGGACTTTATTTCTAGTTGCCAAGAATAAAACCTTTTATGCTTTTAAGAAACTTGCCAATGCTTTAGAAAATGAAAAGGTTCTAAAGTAGTTTCTCTAAGCAGTTATCATGGTGAAGAGTTTCAAAATGAAAAGTTTGAGCACTTTTGTGAAAAACATGGCACAAAGCATAAATTTTCAGCTCCTAGAACTCCACAACAAAATGGAGTGGTTGAGAGAAAGAACATATCATTAGAGGAACTAGCTAGCACCATGCTAAATAAAACCTCATTGCCTAAGTACTTTTGGGCTGATGCAGTCAACACAACTTCATATGTTTTAAACCGTGTGTTGATAAGGCCAATTTTAAAGAAAACACCTTATGAGCTTTTCAAAGGTAGAAGGCCTGCTCTAAACCACCTAAAAGTATCTGGTTGCAAATGTTTTATCTTAAATAATGGAAAAGAGCAACTTGGCAAATTTGACTCAAAAGCGGATGAAGGCATCTTTCTAGGTTATGCTATAAATAGCCATGCATATAGAGTTTATAACAAAAGGCTAATGATTGTTGAAGAATTTATGCATATTGTATTTGATGAAACTAATCAGTGTAGTAAGATCAACGACCTAAGATTGCAAATGAAGAAGATATGTTGCAGGAAAATCAAACTGCTGCAGAAAAGGAATCTGCTGTAGGAAATCAACCAATTGAAAAGGAAATTCAGTCGGCTGAAAAAGCTGCTGACAGTAACTTACCCAAGGAGTGGATTGAACCCAAGGGATTATCAAAAGACAACATAATTGGTGATATAAAACAAGGAGTATCCACTAGACAAAAGCTTGTATTCTTTGAACATGTTGCATTTGTTTCTCAAATTGAACCTAAGAATGTAAATGATGCATTAGGTGATAGTATTTGGGTTGTTGTTATGCAAGATGAGCTTAATCAATTAACTAGAAATGATGTGTGTATGACCCGTGAAAATTAAATTAATTAATTAATAAATGTTGGTGGTAGGGGCCTTTATGGCATTAAATATTGTTTGATATGACATGGAAAAGTACTAGCTCAAATGGTTGAGAGTACTTGGTTGTGTGAGAGGACTTGGGTTTGAGTCTTGTGTATGCCAATTATGTGTTGTTGTTTTATTATTAATTTTAATAATATGTATGAGCATCGAAGTGGTAATGTAACCCTATACTGATGTGAATTATCACGAAACATGATATGGTTGAGTGGTTGTGTATTGAATTGAACATTGGCATGGTATGGGTTCAAACCTTGGTGAACCTAAATCTGACTCTCTTTTTGCTAACTATTAGTTGTAGCTTGAATGTGAAGAGGCAAAGAAAACCTAGCAGAAGGGCAGCCAATAGGGGCTAAAAAACCACCAAATGATGGCTCTTGAAAAGCAATTAACACCTCATTAAGGGTATTTTCATTTTTACACTTAAACCTCTATTAAGACACTTATAAAAGGCAAAATTTAGGTGGAAATAGGGTTTCTGCAGTTTGGTTAGCTTACCTATAGAGAGGAGAGCAAGATTGAGAGAGATTAAGAGAGTTAAGAGTTTGTGCAACGAAGATTGTGGGAGCACTGAGGGGGAAATTCATTGGGGCAAGAAGAAGAGCTATATTATTACAATTTTTGCAAGAGGTCCAGGTTAGGGGAGTTGTCCTTACGCATGTAAGTTAACTGTTGTGTATGTTATGATTCTGGATCATTGCTCTTCTCAAATGAACTCTGAATGTTGTGCATTTCGTATATTATGTGCTGTGATTGTGAATTGGTTGGCTTGACATTTGGGTGCAAAGCCTTTAATGCTTTATATGGGTAAGATGAGGGTTTTGGTACTGTTATTGTTGTTTATTGCCAAACCTTGCGTTTTGGGGTTCAAATATGATTAAAGTCTGTGCTTATGATTTGATTGATGAAACAGATTGAATGTGAATGATTCTATTGTAAATTGGCATGGTTTTCGTGATTTGTGTGCATGAATAGAGACGAAACTCTGCAAGTTTCGCCCAAACGAGTCCAGCTTGCCTAAGTAAGAGTTGTAGAGTCACGTCTTGGCTTTTGGCTCCAACATTTTCGCTCAGGCGATCAGTGTTAGGGTTGAGCGACTTAGTCTCTCGCTTAGGCGAGAATGGGTCGCCTAAGCGAGGTCGCGATGAGACCTGTACATGTTAAGCGCGACTTTTCGTCCAGGCGAGGGGTTTTGGTTTTTGAGCGACAGATACTCTTGCTTAGGCGAGAGTGGCTCACCTAAGCGAGGTCTCGTTGTGGTCTGATGCAGTTTGCATCAAATTCTCATTCAGGCGAGGTTGGTGTGTTTTAAGCGAATGTACGACTCGCTTAGGTGAGCTGGACTCGCCTAAGCGAGATGGTGTGATGCAGCCACTGCTACACACTCGCCCAGGCGAAGCGGGTTAGCTTGAGTGAGGCTGAGGGGCTAGCTTGGGCGAGGGTCTTTGGCTTAAGCGAGAATGTTGCGAATTCTATGTTTGTGTGTGCTTTATGAGCTGGTTTGTTTTCTCTTTCCAAAATATAGGAAGTTATATGCATGTGTTTGTGGTGATTGGACTTGAAGGACTAAGTCCTTAGGATTTGGGATGTGCTTGGTCTGAGTTGTGAGCGAGGAGTTCGTGATGGGTGGACCGCATGCGGAATGTGAACAGTTTAGTTCATCGGAGGTACTCTCATTGGGATAAGTGAGCGAGGGGGTTCATCTTATGCTCAACTTGAGAATGCTATGAGCGAGGGAGTTCATAGTAGGAAAGGTGGGTATGCGTGTCCGGGTCCGAGCGAGGAGTTCGGATGAACGGGCGTGAGAGTCCGTGAAACAGGACTACAAGCGGGATAGGATTGTAGGTTGGACCACGAGTGATGAGGGTCGTGGAAGCACATTAAATCCCAGATTTAGAGTACATGCATGAACTCATATTGGTTATGAGTGTGGGAAAGTGGGTGTTTTTGGAATCCAATAAATATTTATGAATGGGCTGGGGGATTATTTCATACTTATTTATGTTTATGTGCATAGCTCACCCTATCTGTTTGTGTGGCGATGATCGGGTAATTTATTATCCGGGAGCAAATGATGTTTCAGGTGAGTCAGGAGACGCTTAGTGGCGGAGAGTGGACTCAGAGTACGAGGGAATTTTTATAACTGTTTATATTTAATTTCCATGTAATTTAATTACAATTTTTATGGATTTAGACTATTAATGTTTTAAAGTTTTAAAAAATTTCCCGTGTTTTTGGGAAATAGATTATTTAATAAATGTGGTATTTATTTATGCCTTGTTTAATTATTTATTTTAAGTAATATCCTACTGGGATTTTACAATGTGTCGTCTCTTGTTCCTAAAACTAATAAAATAAATGTGATTGGCACTAAATGGGTGTTTAGGAATAAAATGGATGAAAATGGTAACATTGTAAGGAATAAGGCTAGGCTAGTTGCTAAAGGTTATAATCAAGAGGAAGGTATTGGTTTTGATGAAACATATACACTTGTAGCTAGGCTAGAATATGTAAGGTTATTGTTAACATATGCTTCCATGTATAATTTCAAACTCTCTCAAATGGATGTGAAAAGTGCATTCTTGAATGGTTTCTTAAATGAAGAGATGTATGTATCACAACCCCCTGGCTTTGAAGATCACATTTATCCTAATCATGTTTTCAAATTGAAAAAGACTTTATATGGTTTAAAACAAGCACCACCATAGTGGTATGAGAGGTTAAGCAATTTTATTTTATTTAAAGGATATGCTAGAGCTGCGGTTGATGAAACACTTTTCATTAGAAAGCATGCAAGTTCAAGTATATGTAGATGATATAATCTTTGGATCAAATAATAACTCCATGTGTGAAGAATTTGTTGCAACTATGTAGGGAGAATTTGAGATTTCTATGATGGGTGAGCTAACCTACTTCCTAGGGCTGCAAAGTGAAGCAACTCGAGCATGGGACATTTTTAAGCCAGTTAAAATACTATTTTGACCTACTAAAAAAGTACAAAATGGAGGATTGCAAAGAGGTTGCCACTCCATTTGCTACAAATTGCCTTATGGATGCAGATGAGGTTGAACAACAAGTTGATTCAACCAAATATAGAGGGTTGATTGGTTCTTTGCTATATCTAAACGCTAGTAGGCCAGATATCCAATTTGGTGTTCTCTTGTGTGCAAGGTTTCAATCCAATCCGATGGAATCAATCTTCAAAGCTGAAAAGAGGATTCTCAAGCATTCGAAATAGACAACAAATGTTGGATTATGGTATCCAAATGAGTCTAACATTGTTATTAGTGGTTTTTCAGATTTTGTCTATGTAGGGTGCAAATTGGATAGAAAAAACACAAGTGACACATTCCATCTACTTGGATCAAACCTAATCTCATGGAATAGCAAGCAAGCATGTGTAGCACTCTCTACTGCTAAGGTTGAGTACATAGCAGCTGGACATTGTTGATATACATAGCTTGGATGGTGTGTTACTTGTAGATTTGATGAAGCTTTGATGAAGGTACTTGAAGCCATTGCCTTGGAACTATGCTTACATTGATGAAGATATGGAGATTTGATGATGCTCGTGTTGATCAAGCCTTGTATGCATGCCCTCTATTTGGATCAATCACGGGGAAAACAAGCTTAAAGATTGTAATTCATATTGTAGACCATTTAGCATTAATTAGATGTATAGGTTCTTTGTTGTCTTTTAATCTGTTGATATATTTTTCAATAGGTTAAATGGTGTATTTTAATCTGTTGAATGAATTTTTAGTAGATTAAAAGGTTAGCTGTAGTAGTCTTAACTGTGATTTATTCAACCAGTTGATTTATTTTTTAATCAACTAATTTCACGTATGTTAAGTGAAATCAACCTATTGATTTGAAAATCAACCTATTGAATTTCGTAACAGTTTGACTATAAGAGTTGTATTTTTCGAAGAGAGGTAGCAAGACCATTTTTGACCGTGAAATCATTTTGGAAACTATGGAATTCTCTCTCTTTGTTGTGTCTTTTAATCTGTTGATATATTTTTCAACATGTTAAATGGTGTATTTTAATCTATTGAATGGATTTTTAACATATTAAAAGGTTAGTTGCAATAGTCTTAACTGTGATTTATTTAATCAGTTGATTTATTTTTTGATCAACTGATTTCACCTAAGTTAAGTGAAATCAACCTGTTGAATTTCGTAATAGTTTGACAATAAGAGTTGTATTTTTCGAAAGAATGGTAGCAAGACCATTTTTTAGCGTGAATTTTGGAAATTATGGTCTCTTTCGTGATCATACAAATTGTAGCTGGTGAAGATTGATCTTGAATAAATTCTTTGAGGATTTTGCTTGATGTTTGAAGCTTGAAGAAGGTGGTTGTGGTAGGTAGAGTTGTACTACAACTGAGGTTTGATCTTTCTCAAGCTTTATGATTGTGCTTGGTGGTTTTCCAGGTCTGCAAGAGTTGTATTGTTGTGCTAGTTTGATTCTTGTGTGATTCAAGAGTCTTTTGTGTGTGTTTTTGCATATTTTGAAAGTGTAAGGGTGTAAACTTTGTAAATCTTTTGAAATAGTATAAAGTCAGGCTCAGGTTGCCTTGACAAACTGGATGTAGCTCAGGTTTGAGTGAACCAGTATAAAAATCTTGTGCATTGCTCTTTTCTCTAACCCTTCTCTCTTGCATTATAATGTAAAGTTTAAAGCATTATGATCTAAACCATCTTTTTGACATTCTTGAGTGATTTAGTGTTGTTTGCAACATTGATCATGTTTGTATAACTCACTCGAACCTGTCTTGACTGATCTTTTACATTGATCTTGCTTTAAATCACAAATCTACATTTTTCCATTTTTCCAGTATTTTAGTCGACTATTTTTGGGATTCAATTGATTGATTATATCAGTACTACATTTGCTTAATAAAATCAATCGACTAACTCTATTTTTGATCGGTTAAAAGCGTCCAATCCAGAAGTGTTTGCATCCTTACTTGTTGGTTGGGTTGATTTAATTAAAGTTAGTTTTAAGCTTTTAAGAGTTACAAAATTGTTTTTTAACTAACCAATTAAACCCCTTACCCTTTCTTGGCATTTCAACCATTTCAAAACTTACAAACATGCATGTGCTCAAATCATATGGTTGAAGCATCAACTTTTGGATTATGATATAAAGTTAGAGAAGGTACCTCTTTATTGTGACAATACACGTGCAATCAACCTAACTAAGAATCCAATTCAACATTCTAAAACTGAACACATTGAAATCAAGCATCATTTCATAAGGGATCATATTCAAAAAGATGAAATTGAAATCAAATTTATGAAAACCGAAAATCAATTGGAGGATTTATTCACTAAACCACTTGCACGTGATAGATTTAACAAGCTTAGAACTGAATTAGGTGTCCTTGACATAAAGAATGTATGTTGATTGGCTTGTTAACTTTATTAGATCATGTGCATGATGCATTTAAAGTGTTAAATTATGCATAATTTGTGAACTGCTAATATTTCAGTAAGCTAAATTTGCAAAATAACACATATATTTAATTTAAACCATCAAAATCTACATAAGTTGTGTTTAGGAACTCTTTCAATCTGTTAATCCTCACAAAACAACACATATATTTCACTTAAATTGTTTAGTGTGAATTTCGTGTGATCTAAAATTTCTAGTCACCTAAAATTGCAAAATCAACACATAGATTTCACTTGAAACTGCCACTGCACCAAAAATTTATGATCTGGTACAATTATAGTCAACTAACTTTGTATTTTTATATGTTGATTTCACTTATGCTGATATGGATTTGCTTGAATTGATTTTAATTGATTGACCCAGTCAAAGTATCCATCATATGACATTATTTTGACTGTAGTAGCAGCATATAACAATTATTACATCAGTTAAAATCAACTTTTCAGATTGCATTGGCCATAAAGTGCTTTAATTGCATGATTTCCAATGTGCATGTTGTAAGACCCCGTCTGGATATGAAGGATTTTAAATAATAAAATAAAAATGTAATAATAATACTTCATTTATTATAAATCATTTTCCCAAAACCGTGGGAATTTAAAACTTTATTACACTGATAAAACCAACTCAAATCCAATTTTTATAAACACAATACATTATCAAAATCAGTCTCATTACAAAGCCAAGTTCTATAATTCTAATGATTAAATCCTTAAAACTCATAAAAATGATGAAACGCTGCCACAAATTTTTCCAAATAGCACACGCTCTGGATCTACGCTCCACCAGAACCACCTGCAACGTCATTTGCTTTCGTGTACCACGTACACGATCATCGCCAAACACACGCAGATAGAGTGAACTAAAGGAATATAAACATATGCAACAATTTATATAACAAAACACACACATTAAAGGAACTCCATTCGTTGGTCTCATCATCCATGATTACCACCATGTAATCCATGTTCCACGTCTTTGGTTGATAATCTCAAGCTATCGTTGCGGTCTAACCTACAAGCCACCACTTGTAGAACACATGCGGGAACACTTGCTATTCCGAGCCACAACTAAAAGAATGCTCGTATTACCCTCCATCCGAAGCCACAACTCCAGGAATACTCCAGCATCTGACCCTTAAGATATCGCCCAAAGCCTCGTAGACCACGCACATCCAAAGCAAGCAAAACACAATGTTTGTTTCTTGAAAAATCGCTTGGCGCTCCACACGAGTCGCCAAGTGCAAAAGGATTCCAGACCGCCTGGCAGGACAACCCTTATCGCCAAGCGCTACACGCTTCAATTCTCTAATGGGTTTGTAGCTATCGCCTGATGGTTATACACAACCGTTTGGTGCTACACCAGTACTTGCGCAATACTGGTTTATAAGCACCCAGAACAAAGTAAAATCAATCCATTCACATTTTATATATATATATATATATATATATATATATATATATATATATATATATATATATATATATATTCCCCCTTTAAATCCATGCTAGCATTCAATTCTAACTTATGAATAACGCATGCTCAAACAAATATAAGCAGTAACACTCTAACAATTTAAGCACATGAACCTATGCATCAATGCAAATTAATATTGACACACATGGATTCACCAATAACCAATTCTCCACATGTGACTAATCTAAAGGAACATTCAAATTGATATAGAGTTACCATATAACCTAATCATGTTCATTAGAAGTTACTTGAAATTATCAAAAGCTTATTCATGTATTTTAAAGACTCCAAAATCAGCAATATATGGTAACGTACATCTCTAGCTACTGACCTCCAAATCAAATCTCCACCCTTCAAAGTGAAGAACTCCATGTTATGGACCAACTATTAAAATTTCACCTAAATCGGACGGTTAACGAATCGGGAAATGCAGCTTTATGAAAACTGCGCGAACTAGAAAAAACGGTGGCACCTAGTGCCAAGAATCAGGAGCTTGGCTCCTGGCAATACAAACCCAGCTTCGGGCGGTTCCTGTTCCGCGAAAATACGAAAAACAAAATTTTTCGTGAATCAGAACACCACGCATCTCTGGTATGGCGCCTGGCGGCCAATTGGGTGCCGCTAGGTGGTTCCTGTAGTTCCAAGAATCCAGCAGCTCTTCCCTTGCGCCTGCGAACCTCAGTTTTTCCCAGTTTCCCCTGGCATGCAGATTTCCATCTATTCTCATGCAATCCAGCTTCTAATTATAGTGGTTCGTATCCTCAGCGCATCCATTATCAATTTTCTAAATTAGTTCAAACCCTAATTATTCTCGTAACATTCAACCCCAAGGATTTCAACTCTAACAAAAAGTTCATAGCAGGTTTAACAACTTTCATCTCCAATCCCATGTAATTCCACTTGCACGAACATCCACTGATCGATTAACGTTTAAGGAGGTTGTTTTCCTCAATCAACTCAACCTAGAACCCCAATTTCATCGAAATCGAGCAACGATGCTCGTGTCGCCTGGCGGGTCAGTCACTACCGCCAGGCCCTTCATCAGAGAAACCCAAAACTGAGTGATAAGTAACACCTCGCCTGGCAGCTCCTAGCTCACCACCAAGCGGTTCCTTGCAAGAACCCAAGAAATGCCTAAAATTAGTATGAGTCGCCTGACGACTTTGAATGCCCGCTAGCGGTTTCTGGAAAATTTCCAGAAACCTAGAATTTCAATTGCGACAACCATTATTCATATATATACATGCCATTCATAAAGCAATTAAATTTAAAATGCAAGACTAACGAGTTATAGCTCCCCTAACCTGGATTCCTTGCTCCAAAAGTGTGCAAAGTTTTGCGTCCTTGATCCTAATAGACCTTAGATCTTGGTTCCTCCTTCAAGACACCTTCTCACTCTCACTTTTCTCTCCTTGCACGCACTCAAACACACTCTCTACAACACTCACGTTTTGGTAGCTTCAGGAACCATTTCTCCCCTCTCACAATGCCCTTATTACTTGGTTAATTACTAAGCCACATTAGGTTTAATTGTCATTCAATGGCCCTTGTATGATGGTTTTCCAGCCCCCTTGGCTGCTAGGGCTTCCTTGCCCTTTCACCTTCATGCCAAAGGAAATTTTGGCAAAAAGATAATTTAATTTGGTTCCACCAAAGTTCGAACCCATAACCATGCCAATGTTCAATTCAATGAGCAACCATTCAACCAATTCACGTTTCATGATAATTCTTATAATTCTATAATTATATTACCAATCAACCTGATCAAGCATAGTTATTAAAACTAATTATAAATTACATAAATGACATACATAAGACTCAAACCCAAGTCCTGTCACACAATCAAGTACTCTCAATCACTTGAACTAGTACTTTTCCATGTCATACATGTCAGAATTAATTATTTATTTAATTAATTAAATTTCACGGGTCTTACACATGCATTTGGTGTGAACTTTTTTTGAGTGGATAGCACATAAAACTCATGGGAAACACATCACTGAATGCTCTGTACTACATTGAAACTAGAATATTTGTGCAAATACATTGACTGATTTTAAAAATCAACACATTGATTCTATGAATACATGCATAAGCATCATGTATTGGCATTCATATATGCTAATAAGAGCCAAACCAAAATTTACCATGCCTAGAAGACAAAGAACAACCCCCTCAGATGAAGAAAACTCCACTCGACCTACTTCATCCCCTCAAATTGCCTTGAATCATGGAAGGCTTGAAGCATGGTTTGAAGTACATGAAGATAGGATCCAAACCTTCTTGATTGAGATCACTAGGAAGCAAATCATTCTTCCTAAGGTGATACGCTTGTCATGGCTGAGGATAGAGAATTTTGGCACCCTTGAGCAACATCTCAAAGCTCAAAAATTGAAGACATTCCTTGAACTTTCGAGCAAGGTCTATCCGGATTTGGTGAAGGTCTTCTATACCAACCCCAAGTTCAGCAATGGTATCCTCAAATCAAGTGTCAAAGGTGTTGAGATGGAGATCACTAGGCAAATATGGAAGGATATGGCTGGCCTAAGGCAAATGGGTGTGCAAGTTCACAAGGATGAAACTACTGTAGTGGATGAATTCAAAAATGTCCAATATTACAACCAATGTGTGCGCAATCAAGGTGAGTAAACTCGAAATTTCCATGTGGGAAGGCTTCGTGTGCAAGAAAGGTTACTAGCCATGGTGGTGACCAAGATTATCATGCCTAGGGATGTAACATTCTGACCGGATATTACGGATTTAAATAATAAAATAGAGAAATAAAATAATTACGTTGCATTTAATAAAAACCTCATTTTTCAAAAGCACGGAAAATTTAAAACTTTTATTACTTCCAATAATAAACCAAAATCCATAAATTATAACATCTGGAAATAATATAAAAGCATCTCGTAAGTGTTTACAAATTATTTCAAAACCATAGAATAATAAAAACATAAAATTCCCAAGCCATCCCCGCTCTATAACTAAGCCTCACCAGGACCACCTGCATCAACATCATCTGCTCACGTGTACTGTGCACACGATCATCGCCAAACACAAGCAGATAGGGTGACCTTATCAAATTAAACATATAATTATATATTCACATATATAAGACACTCATATATATATATAAATATATATATATACATATATATATATATATATACATATATATATATATATATATATATACATATATATATATATATATACATATATATATATATAACACTACCATGTGAATCGTGTTCTACATCTTCTAGTGATTACCCCAAGGTGACTTGCTGCCATACCTATCGGCCACAACCGATAGAGCACTTGCGGGAAACCATTGCTACGGATCACACATCGTAACGCCGAGTGGAGTTCCCAAATACGAACATAGTTCGCAACGTCCCAAGACTACCAAACTCGTCAGTCAACTACTGAGGAAGGCAATATATTTGGACCCATTGGTACTGGCCACAACCAGTACACTCATATTGGCAGCATTCGCTAACCCGAGCTCAACTCAAGGGTTACTCGTGTTCATCCGCCATCCCGAGCTCAACTCGAGGGATGCCATTTCAAGCTCAACTCGAGGAATGCCACGTGCTTAATCCCTATCCCGAGCTCAACTCAAGGAACACCAACAAACCCACCTTTGAAGCATCACCAAATGCCTCTTAGATCACGCCTGTAAAACCAGCAACCCAAAGTTGCAGCAACATAATTGCCTGGCAGCACTACGCCAAAATTAGGAATAGCGCTATTTAGATAACGCTTATTTAATTAAACACTATGTATCAAAACACATGCTAAAAGACAGCGTTTTATTAAACAAATGCTATAAAAATCGTTATACATAGACAACGCTTTATTAGAAAAAATGCTATCTATGTTTGTTTTATACTTTTAAAAATAATAATATTTTAATATAAATTGATAGAAAGCGTTTACAAAGTTAAGCGCTATTTATGTTACATTAATATATAGCTTTTAAGCAAAAAAAGCGCTATTTATTGTAGCATCTATTAATGATACGGTTTCATTTATATATTTAAAAATAAATAAATCATTTTAAGTAGATGAAATAGATAGCGTTTTTTAATCAATGGAAAGCGTTTATGCAGAAGAGCGTCATCTATGTATCATAAAAAAATTCTCTCACGCCATCCAATCTTTCGCATTTGTGTTTTCTTTTCATCTAACCCTCACGCGAAAACAGAACTCGTCTCCCACCACAGTAGAAGCATCTGCAGCCACAATAGAAGCAGGTGCGTCTCCAACCAGAGCAACAACATTCGCATCCTCCAAGCACAAGAACATTGATATTTAGAGTGGGCACTATCGATTAAGGGTTTGGGAAATTCGTTCTTCTTCTCCATCAACTTTTCCAGCAACGAACCAGTTCTCCTATCACCCGACAACGGCCAACAATGAAAAACTAACAACCATTGCACGGTCCTTCATTGAGTACCAAATTCTCTCCCTTTCTCCTCGATTCTTTGTATCTTTGTTCATTCTTTGTATTGTTTTTATCTATCTTTGCCATCAATGTGAATATATATGCACTAATCATCGATTCTATAAACCCTCCATGTAAATGATCTGTTGTTCTTCTTATACCTTGACCGGAGATGTAAATATTAAAGAAAGAAGTCGGTCGATGTTTTTAAATGTACGGTGGAGTTGTGGTTGTGCGTGAGTGAGCGATAGAGAAGAAATTAAATGGAAGTCACGAGGGAATTGATTTCTGATAAAAATTAATATTGAATGGAGTTTAATGGTACCTCTGTTGTTTTTAATTTCGCATTTTTGGGCACTTGAATGGAGTTATTGGACTCTGTATAATTGTATCAGGCATGTGCTTTATGATTTTATTGTTAGTAGTGTGGTGAGTTGTTTCACTAGATGGCTGATCATTGGCATGGGTTGCTAAGAAATTTACTTAATTTTAATTTGTAGTTCTCTTACTCCTTTAATATAGTGCGGTATCGTCTTTCCAGTCTTGCTTTGACTAAAAGTCTGTCAGACCACATTGTGTGAGTTGACGATTGTGATAAAGAACCCACTGTAGGTTTGGTTCGTGAAAGATAGGTGTGAATTTGCATACTCCAATGAATTGATACTGTTATTTCTAATCTGATAGGATATAATAGCATCATCCTCTGTGTATGGCATGAGATTATTGATTGCTAATGTAGAGACAGGATGAGGAGCATACTGTTTTTCACTTTTACTTTAGCCAACTATTTTATTCTTCTATTCTATACCCTTTCCTTTCTAATTATGTTGTAGAGTGCATAATTTCACATTTATGGAATTTGTTTGATTCTTAGTTGCTTTATATATTATTTACTAATTTCATGTGTTCTACTTTCTACTCTATCCTCACCATTTTGGATGATGCTTGCTTTATCGTAGTAATCTTCTTATCCAATGTGCAGATAATATGTAGTTTTTAATATTGAATTTAGTTTTATAGATATGAATGCAAATTTTGTTTTAATATCCAGTGTGCAGATTTTAATATTGTAGCAGTTCTATTTTATAGATTTTGTATTGAGTGAGAACCCCTAAAGAGAACAAATAAGTGGTACTATTCTTTCTAGGTTTCCTTTGAATTGTTGATCCTGCTGCTTTTCACTTCAATTTGGGGAAGCAGTGCAAAAATAGAAACTATGCTAATGATTTTATTTTATTTATGTTTAAGGTTCCAAAGGTGAATGAGAATGGGTTGCTTTCTGGTGAAAGAATTGGACCCCTAAGTTAAAAAAAAGGTGTGGCTGGTCATTGGTAAGGAAAGAGACACTACGCCAAATTTGGCAATAATATAGATCTCGGTTCTAATTAAATAAAAGAAATCTTGAAATATGGAAATATTGAGATAATCTAAGATTAAAATATACAACACAAATAGGTTTAAAATTGAAATGTTTTTACTCTTGAATGTCTCATTGGACTCACATGGATTCCACTCTTGAATGTGATATGAAGGTGTGGAGCCAAGTGGGTTGTTATTTGCATTGGGGGTTGGTACTGTAAACAGAAATGGTTGTGCGAAGGGTAGAAGCTTCAACACAATGATTTGAGAGACTTCAACATTTATTTATGATACTTTAAGGAACAAAATAGTTTTTTTTAGAAGATGAATAGTGTAAATAGGATTGTTGCAACCAGAGATGGTTACTTGAAGGGTGGAAGCTTCAACACTTTAAGCTTTTGAAAATGAAAGTAGTTTTTGCATCCAACACTAGAATAATGTTCTGAAATAGAATTCCCCACCAATGAATGTTGCTAGATCACGCATGAGGTCATGCATTACGAAAGAATCATCCTTAGTCCATCGACTTGCACATTGAAAAAAATATCTTGAAACCAAATCATAAAAATACTCATGACCAACTTCTTCTAAAGTCTTTCTTCTCTTTGGTGCTTTTACAAGATCTTCAGCCATCCATAACTGGATCAGTTCATCTTTATCGAATTCATAATCTTTGGGGTACAGTGAGCAATAAACAAAACACCGTTTTAAATGTGGGGGGAGATAATGATAACTAATCATGAGTGCTGGAATAATTTTACACTAACTTTCAGGAAGTTCCCAAATGTCACTTTCAAGTACGTTATTCCAATCCCTAACAACGTGTTTTCTTCTCAACATTCCTCCAAGTGACTGTGCAGCTAAAGGTAACCCATTACATTTTTTAACAATCTCTTTTCCGATCATTTCTAGAATTAGCTTATATCAACAATGACTTTTTAATACTTATGCCCTATGTTAGAATTAGCTTATATCAATAATGACCTTCTGGTTTGTGTGGTGTCCGTTGGAGTGAAATGAGCCTCTCCTGATGAAGAAGTATAACATATTTTATGTTTTTAACAAAATATCTATCATGTAGGTGTTCACACGTAGTTTTACAGTTTCAACCAATATACCAAAGATGACCATGCTACATTTGTATTCTTCGAGGGAGTGCACCATTATTGTTCCTTGTTTCTTGTCTTGGTGTGTGGTTTGAATATAAACGATCATTTAATTTTATTTTTTTTTTGTTCTAGGAGTGAAGATGGTTTTAGTGTGGATTGTTGTGATGTTTCCTTCTTTTGGTGTTGGGTGGCTTCAATTTTAGTGATAGTACATGTTTTATTCTGTTTGTACTAATTTCATATATATTTGAGCATTCGCATGATCGTAAAAACTCTTAGTGATAGTACGTGTTTGGTTCTATTTCTAGAGTTTCTCTATCCCCACAGGCTTCTAAAGGAGGAAATGCATGGTTTGCAAACTCCAATATTTATAGTTATATATCTCTTTTTGAGTAATATTATAGTATTCTTGGATTCATATAACTAATGGATTTTTGGTATAATTTATTTTAAAAAATTATTTAAATTTATTGTATTAATATTTTAGTTGTATTCTTTACTCATTCCTTTTTTTTTTTATGTTTTAGAAAAGTTAACAGCTATCTGATTTTTTTATAGCGCTAAATTGTGATTTGCTTTTGTATATATATACTATGTAGGTAGTGTAGAAGGCTCACTTTTTTTTTACATACAAATTTCATCCTTATCACTCTTTTTCTTCTTCTCTTTTATTTTATTTTTTTATTCGGTATTTGATATCATTAGGTGCATCACTTTATTTGGTTTGGTATATATGAATTTTTTTCGCATTGTTCTATTTTCATATTTCATTTTGGAATATTATGTCAGTAGATATTCATCTCACAGGTTTGGTAGCATATTATGTTATAAAAGCTTTATATAAAAGTTTATATAAATTGAACCAATAAGTTGACTCACGATAAAAACATGGTTTAAGTATAAACCAATAGGAATAAAAAATAATAAAACTTAATTTAAAAATATATCAAAGTAGGACATTGCATAACAATTGCATTATTTATCTTAAGCTTCTATTGAAGTAAATAAATTACTAGAATTACTATGATGTATAGTAGTTATTTATTGGTATTTTTTAAACAAATTTTATATTGGTGGATGAAACATTATATGCTATTGTTTAACTAATCCTTTCATTTTTACTAATTGTATTTTTATTCTTCTTTAAATTTTGCAGTTGTTGACTTTTATTACACACAAATCACAGTGTCTTCAAAGTTGAGGTAACATGAATATTATTTTATAGTTTCTTATTGGAAATGGTGTTAGTTTGAAGAATATATGTATGCATGTGAATTTTCCTTAGCTTTATGTTTTAGAAATTAAAATTATTAGATTAGGAATAAGAGTTTTATTATTATTATATTGTATCTTGACTTCTATATAGCTAATATTATAGTAACTAACATGATAGCTCAAGAAAATATGGATCGGAAATGGATGTTTGCTAGTTTTTTATCAAAAGAATATGAAGATGGGGTGAAAGAGTTTCGTAGATTTGTAGTTGAGCATGCAAAAAACCCTAGTAGAATTATTTGTCCTTGCTTGAAGTGTTGTCATTCAAGGGTAGTGAACGCAGATGACTTAGAAGCGCATTTAGTATGCAACGGAATTGATAAGTTATTCATGTTGGACCAAACATGGTGAAAATCAAAAAAATGATATAGCCCATAATGGGCATGATAGCACAAGTTATGCACCACAAGAGACTAACACAACATATGACTTAGACCAAGTTGAGGAGATTGCAAACATTATTGAAGAGGATATGCGAGATTGTCCTCAAATGTTTGACAGGTTGACAATGGATGCAAAGACACCATTGTATAATGGTTGTACTAGTTTCACAAGACTATCAACGGTGTTAAAATTATTCAATTTGAAAGCAGGAAATGGATGGTCTGATAAGAGCTTTACTGAATTACTATCACCTTTGAAAGATATGCTACCACAAGATAATGTACTTCCTTGTCGAATGCATGAGGCTAAAAAAATGTTAAGCTCTATTGGTATGAGCTACGAGAAGATTCATGCTTGTCCAAATGATTGCATTCTTTTTCAAAATGAATATGCACCATTGGATAAATGTCCTAAATGTAGAGCATTACGTTACAAGAAAAATTCAGCATCGATGAAAGTGGTATGGTATTTTCCTATAATACCAAGATTTAGGTGCATGTATCATAATGCACAAGATGCAAAGAACTTAAGATGGCATGCAGATGAAAGGATATGTGATGGAAAGCTTCGACACCTTGCAGATTCTCCTCAATGGGCAAAAGTTGACCATGATTACCCTAATTTTGGAAAAGAACCAAGAAACCTACGTCTTGCTTTGTCTATTGATGGAATAAATCTGCATGGTATGCAAAGCAACTCGCATAGCACGTGGCCTATGGTTATGATTATATATAACCTACCTCCATGGCTATGCATGAAAAGGAAGTTCATGATGTTGTCCATGTTAATTCCAGGACCAAAACAACCAGGGAATGACATAGACATATACTTGGCACCTTTGATTGAAGACTTGAAGGATATGTGGAACGAAGGTGTAGTGGTGTATGATGACTATATGGAAGAAAGTTTCCAGCTAAGAGCAATGTTGTTTGGCACAATTAATGATTTTCCAACATATGGTAATCTATCTAGATATAGTATCAAAGGGAAGTTTGCATGCCCTATATGTGAAGATAATACAGATTGGGTGCGATTGGAACATGGTAAGAAAAATGTTTTTCTTGGTCATCGCATATTCTTACCTTCAAAACATCGTTATCGAGGGTGGAGAAAAGCGTTTCATGGAAGAATAGAAGAACGTAGACCTCCAGAATTGTTGTTTGGTGATAAAGTGTTTCATAAAGTAAAGAATATAAACAACAAATTTGGTAAAACTTTTGCAGCAGATCTAGTCACATCTGGGTGGAAGAAAAAGTCAATCTTTTTTGAGTTGCCATATTGGAAATCCTTGTATGTTAGACATTTCCTTGATGTTATGCATATTGAGAAAAATGTATTTGATAATGTGATAGGTACATTGTTGAATGTTCCTGGAAAGTCTAAGGATGGCATCAATGCAAGGTTGGACCTACTTGATATGGGAATTAGAACAGAATTAACAACAATAAAGAAAGGTAAACGTCAATATCTACCACCAGCAACTTATACTCTATCTAGAAAGGAGAAATTTGTGTTTTGTAAGTTTTTGCAAGGAGTTAAAGTTCCAGAGGGATACTCATCAAACATCAGAAACCTAGTATTTATGAAAGATCTAAAACTAAAAAGGTTGAAGTCTCATGACTGTCATATTCTCATGGAGCTTTTGCTACCAATAGGCATACGTTTCATTTTACCTAAAAAGGTAAGATGGACCATAACTAAACTATGTTATTTCTTTAGAGCCATTTGTAGCAAAGTGATTGACATTGGAAAATTGCAAGCACTAGAAAGAGAAATTATTGTAACTTAGTGTGAGCTTGAAATGTTTTTCCCACCTTCTTTCTTTGACATAATGGTTCATCTTACCATTCATTTAGTTAAAGAGACACAATATTGTGGGCCAGCATATATGAGATGGATGTAACCAATGGAGCGTTATATGAAGATATTGAAGGGTTATGTGAAAAATCGAAGTCGACCAGAAGGATGTATAGTGGAACGATATATACTTGAAGAAGCTATTGAGTTCTGTACTGATTACCTCTCTAATGTTGAATCAATAAGACTTCCAAAGTCTCGACACTTAGCAAGAACCTCAGGAGAGGGGATTACTAGAAAGACCATAGTGACCACATTGAGGAAAGATTGGGAACAAGCTCAACTATATATTCTACACAATGACGAAGAAGTTGAACCATATATTGAGAGACACAAAGCCATGCTAAAAAGATTAAATCCAACTAGGACTAACAGTTGGATAAGTAGAGAACACAATGCAATTTTTATACAATGGCTAAAAAGCCACATTTATGTAGAGTTAAATGTGAACTCCTCTAATATTTCTGACAGATTGAGATGGTTAGCAAAATGGTCCAACTTTTCAAGCCTTCTCTTACAGTGCTTATATGATTAATGGGTACACATTTTGTACCAAAGATCAAGATAATCAAAGCACTATGCAAAATAGTGGTGTGACTTTGGTGGCTGAATCTATACATATCTCAAGTGCAAAGGATAGAACTCCTATATACGCAAATATGTCGTATTTTGGGGTAATTGAACACATATGGGAGTTGGATTACAAAACATTTCAAATTCCCATATTTGGTTGCAAGTGGGGTGATAACAATAATGGAGTTTGACAAGATGAGGCAGGGTTTATGCTTGTGAATTTTAGTAAAGTAGGGTACAAGGATGAGCCATTTATTTTAGCATCACAAGCGCAACAAATATTTTATGTCACTGATCCTGTTGATGTCAATTGGTCAATTGTTTTATTATCCAATAAAATAAATAAGCATCACAATGAAGATATAGAGGACGAAAATACAAATATTGAGGATGATCCTTTATATGACATATCATATGATGATGATCCAATAACATATGATATCTTGTATAGGAGAGATGACCATAAGGAAGGGATTTGGATAAATCCATCATTTTGTATCAATAAGAAACCTAATCATTTAAAGTTGACTACAAAGAAGAAAAGGTTGGTTTACACGTGTTTTGTTATAGGTAAATGACATCTCATAGTGAAGATGATAATCTTCCTTTTGAGGAAGCAAAATGGAAGAAAGGTGTTGTGATGATGAAGAAAATTATTCGAGCTAAAAGTGAAGGAAATTAGATGTAATGTATCTATTTGATCCTTTAATATATTTTACTTTCCAGAAAAATAATATGTGTTTATTCATGATATTAGGTTTCATGGAATGCAAGAGGTCAACCAATTGAACCTGGTGGCACAAACTTCATTAGTTATCTTGGATTCATTGTCCGTTCTAATGTTCCTATAACATGTGATAATTGGAAAGACTTGGCTTTGAGTTCCTATAAGGACATTATTTGGAATGATATACAAGTAAAATATATTATCCTTACTTATTTTAAAGTATATGTTATAGTTGCCCAAACTTCTTTATGCTAATTTTTTTCTTTTAAAGTTAACTTTTAATATTGATACATGTCGTAAGAATTATGTATTAAAGGAGGCAGATAAGTTGCTTAGGACTTTTAGAACTAACTTGGCCAACACTTATCTAAAGGATGAGAATGGAAATTACATAGAGAATCCTCCTACTGAGCCTCCTGAGAAGTATGCATCAATGATTAGTGAGGATGTTTGGAAAGACTTTGTTGTAAAACGTATGGATACAAGTTTCGAGGTAATCTATAATATTCAAATGCAATGTATTTATCCTTTGATTCATGTAGATAAGATTACATTTACAATCTTTCTATATAGGAAAAGATCTTAAAAAATAAGGAAAGAGCATCACACTCTAAGTACCCTTATAGAGGTTCACGTAACGGGTATGCACGCCAAGAACAAGAAATGGTAAGTTAATATATCAATAAATAAACAATACATAACTTGCTAATATGATTTGTAACTAGGTTGATTATATTTCCCAAAACTTAAATAAAGGAATTGGGGTCAAATGTTAGTAATATTCCCCGTCAAGAATTATGGAAGCATGCTCGTGTGAATAAGGCTGGGGAAATTGAAAATGAAGATATTCAGCAAGTTTGGAACAAATGTGTAAGTAATATCTTTTCATATTATATTTGTCTGTGTGTGATATGAGAATAAGTGTGATATGTTTGATTATTGGTTATTGTAGGTAATATTGTCACAAACTATACAATCAGAAGAGATGAAGTAATGCTCGCTCAGACATCCTTGCTCAAGCTTTATGTGTCCCAGAGTATCTAGGTCGTGTTAGGGCAACAGGATTTGGAGTCAGACACAAAGATTATTTCCCGCCCAAAAAGCGTTATACACAACAAGACCATCATGCATTGACTACTCAAATGAAAGACATGGCTGAAAGAATGGCATGGATGTAGAATGAGATTAATTCACTTCGAAAGAAGGACATATCTAATAACATAGAAGAACCTGATATTGGTGTCAATAGTGGCCAAGGGAGTTGCACAATTTCATCAAATAGTTTTCCCGAGGTAACTAACTTTTCTACATTAGCGTAATTTGCTTACGTTAAATTTGTAATAGCTCTCTACATTTGGTCACTTTAAACATTATATCTTATAATTATATTTTATAATGTAGGGGGTCTCAAGTTGTAAATTGTTTGTATCATCACCATTACTTTGCTTGGTTGCCCATGGGAAATTGCATAATGTTAAAGGTGATACACTACATGGTAGATCTCTACCTAATGGTCGTGTTAAAGTTAGTGTTGATATTGCTATGGAGCCAAATGTATCCTTGCCTATACCTAATGCTGATGACGACATAATGACAATAGGACAAGCAATAGGTAAATTTGTGGCATGGCCAATCAATCTTTTATAGGTTATTGATGCAGTATGTTTGTCAAACCTTATTAATTCATAATTATTTATGAAAATATTTTATCTATCACCTAATTTTGTTTAATTGATGATGTTTTAGGATTCCACTCTATCTAAAAAGAAAAAGATTAATAATACAAATGAATCTGTCGCACCTAAAAGAAAATGTCAAGGAAAAATCATTGTTCAACATATTCCTCGTAAAGTGATTCAACCCAATCTTCCTCAATGGTGCAACTACCTCTCTTCATATATGAAATTAAAGCCTACAGAGTCACTTTCCCCAATAGAAATAGAGAAAGACATATTTTGTTTTAATGAACATAAAGAAATCATTAATGCAGAAATTATTGGAGAAATTATTGACTATGCATGGCTTGGTGCAACTACAATTTCTATATATATCGAGTACAACATACTACTTTTTTATAGTTGACTTTAATATTTGGTGAGTAGCTTTTATGATTTTACTAACTTTTAATTCTTATATCTTTCTTTTGTAAGGTACCTATATCAAAATTTCATTAAGCCAAATCATAAGAGGTTCTTCTTTTTACCACCCCAAATAACAACACATGAACTACCAATGAAAGAGAGAATGCAAAAAATAGTGAGTATATTTCTTGACAATGGGGTGATTAATAAGTTTGTTCTTGCTCCTATCAATACAGGGTAATACTTTTTTTCCTAACTTTATCAATAATGTATTATTTTCAAAGTTAGATGCACAAAATCTAATTTTGCTGATTCATTTCCAATTTTAGCCAACATTGGGTCTTGCTCGGAATCAATCTTAAAATGGAGATAATTTATTATCTTGACCCATTGGCGAAAGACATTAATATGAGGCAAGATTTGAAGAAGTTGTTTGACATGTAAGAATCTTCTTAATGTGCTTCACACATATATATGTATACTTTTTGTATATATATATTTTTTTACTTATGTATGCTTCATTTTTATTATTAACAAGGGTTATACAAACCTACCGAGCTCAAAGAGGGTCATGGTTTCAAAGTCTAAGTTAAGCAATATCAAATGGACACCAATTAAGGTAGATTACAATTGTGTATTTGAAGATCGAATGATGTTATTTTATTTGAAGGTTAATATCAATTGTATTGATGCTTTCTAGTGTCCAAAACAATCCAACGACCATGATTGTGGGTATTACATTTGTCGATATATGAAGGAAATTGTCACATATTGTGAAGGAGGGATAATTCCAATAGATGTAAGTTATCTTAATTGTATGTATTATTCATTTGTAGTAGGATTTTGATTGACTAATTTTATTTTATTTTTCTTTGTTGTAGTATTTTCCTAGTTGCAGATGTCAACAATATTCTGACAATCAAATCATTGAAGTTAGGGAAGATTGGTGTTTTTATCTCATTAGTAAATGTTTATAGGTTAGTTGTATAATTCCTTATATAACAAAATAGGGAAGGTTAGGAACAATGTTTTGTCTAAAGTGTTTTGGCCCCACAGTCTAGCAAAAATGGACCATGATGGATGAGTACTACAAATATTAGTTTTTTTTGCTAATTTCTTTCATGTAATATTATACTTTTTTAAAAATATATAAACATCATTAAGTTTTTTGTGTAACTATGTAAGAATTTCAATGCCCTTTCATTTCAGTTTTGCTTGATTTCAAGTTCGAAGTCTTTATACAAGCATGTGAGTCGAAGAATAGAATGAACAAAAAATTAAATAAATTATAATAAAAAATAATCAAACCAATACACATCGCTTGTTTTAAAAAATGTTATCTATTGATGAATTGAAAGTGTTATCCATTAATGAAAAATAGACAATGTTTGTTTGAACAAGCGCTATCTACTAATGAATTGAAAAAGCGCTACCTATTGATGAAAAACTACTCTCATAGACAGCGCTTATTCAGTCAAGTGTTGTCTATGAGAGCTTTGATAGACAGTGCTTATTCAATCAAGTGTTGTATATGAGAGCTTTGATAGACAACATTTTCTAAAGAAAGTTATATCTATTAAATAATATATAGATAACGCTTATTTAGACAAGCGTTATCTATCAGGTGTCATTAGACAGCGCTTTTTTACAAGCGCTGTCTATTAATAGATACTGCTCCAATAGATAACGCCTAAAAAGGGCTATCTATTAAGAAAAAAACGTTGTCTATTGCCAAATTTGGCGTAGTACAGGGGAAACGTACCGCCAGGCACTGCCGCTTCCAGACCGCCTGGCGGGGGAGGCATACTGTCAGGCACCAAACGCCTCGTTCCTCGCTGCCCTACATCTATCGCCTAGCGGGATGCTCAGTACCGCCAGGCGCCACGCGTACAAGTTGTTCTCTAAATCCAAGCTATCGCCTGACAGTTTGAATTTTTTTGCCAGGCGCTATATTAGTAGTTTGCTCAATACTCAACTGCTTTAGACTATGTCTTCCGTCCTCACCCTCTCACTTCACTAGTTCAATTGCCATACCTTTTGCACACCCATAATGCCTACAACATGTTACCACCACCAGAATTACCAAACCAAAAGTTTCTCAATTCAATTCGTGTTCTTAGTCATCATTGGTATCACTTATTCCCACTCATATGCCTGCTACATCTAATATAAGCACCAGTTACCATGAAATTGAATCACTACAGATACACCCCCAATCCCAATCTGTCAGATTTACCTCAAGTTACTAATCTCTTCCAAAGCTTATCAAATTTACATGGATTCATCCCATCTATTATGTATATATATTTATATGAGTTCTTACTTCTCATTTTACTAGCATGTTTTAGCATGTTTCAGTACATTCTCTGCATTGTCTGCCTAGTCACACTTAACTACAATTTATACTTCACTGACCATCATCCCTGATTCCCTGCCCAATTTTCCCCCAACATAATAATCCCCCCTGACACAAAATAATGGATTAATTCCTACTTCTCCCTGTCCAATTTCTTTCAATTCTTATGCAAATGCACCCGCATGCAGACCAATGCACCACCCACACTCATTCCCTACAATTTTCCCCTAAATTACACCACCAATTCGTCTCACAATATTAATCCCCAAACTTTCCAACCTTAACCATCTCTCCATTATTCCATCGATTACGACCTCAAATACGTGATTATAACCACAATTTGACATCAAAACCATTCTTTAATAATTACAGTTAACTTTCCCTCCGATCAGAATCAACCCATACCACACAAAACATAAAGAATCGAATCAAAAGGATCGCATTGCCTGGCGGGTATTCATCACCGCCAGGCAGTTCAACAAGAAAATCCAGAATTGGGTCACAATCATGTGTCGTCTGGCGGTCAGGAGTTTACCGCCAGCCGATTCTTCTTTAAGAACCCAAATTCAACATAGACAAGATGAGTCGCCTGGCGGCCAATCGCCACGCAGTTTCTGGAAAAATCCCCAGAAACGCGAATTTCATACACTTTCGACAATTTATATGCATCCATTCATCATACAGTTCATGCAAGTATACAATATAAAATAATAATACGATTTCCAACTCCCCTAACCTAGTTTCTTTGCTAAAAGTTTGAGAATTCCATGGTTCTTCTTTGCTCACCCAAAGTCTTCTTAGTTCTCCCTCCAATTAGCTCCTAGGCTCTCTCTCACAACACCAAATCCCTTTAAACTCACTCTCTCAATTGTGCAGAGCGAAATCAACCACTAACTCTCTCATGGGCTGCTTTTCCAGCCTCCCTTGGCTGCCCACTCAACTAGGTTTTCTTTACCCTTTCATATTCAAGCCAAAACTCAATTTACCAAAATAAAGTTTAATTTGGGTTCTCCAAGGCTTGAACCCACAACCATGCCAATGTCAAGTAATTGCACAACCAATTCAACCAATTCAGGTTTCATGCTAACTAATATAATTAAATGATTATATTATCCCATCACATGATCAACATATATTTAAAAATAATAACAAATAAATAACACACATTTGGCATAAATAGGACTTGAACCTAAGTCCTAAGTCATCTCCCAACGAACATGGAATTGATTTTTAACAAATTAGTGCTTATAAAACTATACAAAAGAGTTAGTCAAATAAAATAATAAAAATATAGGAGGATTAAGATAAACAAGAAAGAAATAGAAAAGATAAAAAGAGATAAAAATAATAGTAAAGAAAATAGATTGATTCCACTGCTTTTTCAAAATAGATTCATTACATAATTAAGTACTCTCAACCACTTGAACTAGTACTTTTCCACGCCATACAAGTTAGAATTTAATGCCATAAAGGCTCCCACTACCCGCATTTATTATTTAATTAATTAATTAATTAATTAAATTCCACGGATCTTACATTCCCTCACCTTAAGAGTTTTCATCCTAAAAAAAGAGAACTTACCAGGGAATAGGTGAGGAGAAGATTTCCTCATGAGATCCTCCATCTCTCACGTCATCTATTGGGTTGCCTTATCCCAAAGAACCTTCACAGTTCGGATCTCCTTCCCTCTGAGTTGTTTGACTTGAGAATCCAAGATCCTTACTAGCCCAACTCCGATCGTCAAGTCTTCCCGCACCTAGACATCATCCTCCTCCAACACATGAGTAGGATCCACAATGTACTTGCTCAATTGTGACACATGAAAGACATTGGGTAGGTTTGCCAAGTGTGGTGGCAAAGCAATCTCGTACGCTATAGGTCCAATGCTCCTCGTGATCTAATACGGACCGATGAATCGAGGAGTCAACTTCCTTAACTTCAGTGCTCTCCCAATACTTGTCATAAGAGTAACCCCGAGGAACACGTGATCACCTGCCTCAAACTCAAGCGGCCTCCTCCTCTTATCTGCGTAGGATTTCTGCCGACTCTGAGTTGCACGCATCCGGTCCTGAATTATCTTGACCTTCTCAGTTGTCAACTGTAAAAATTCTGGCCCAAGTACAACTGACTCCCCATCTTGCTGCCAACACAAAGTGGTCTTACATCTCTGACCATACAATGCCTCGTTTGGTGCCATTCCAATGCTGGAGGGATAACTATTATTATAAGTAAACTCCATCAATGGCAACATATCACCCCACGTACCCAAGTGGTCCATGACACAGGTTCTCAACAAGTCCTCCAAAGACTGTATAGTTCTCTCAGACTGACCATCTATTTAAGGATGATATGTTGAGCTCATTCTCAGTTATGTGCCCAGTGCTGCCTGTAGTGATTACCAAAATCATGATGTGAATCGAGGATCTCTGTTGCATACAATACTCATTGGCACCCCTATAGTCTGACAATCTCTCTGACATACAATTTTGCCAATTTGTCCATATACATCTTCTGATTAATTGGCGGGAAGTGAGCATACTTCATCAATGTGTCTACTATTACCCAGATCGAGTTATGTCCCCTCACTGACCTTGGTAGATGTGTAACCAAATCCATGGAAATGTTGTCCCATTTCCACTGAGGAATATCCAGAGGCTCCAACGTGCCACTTGGCCTCTGATGCTCAATCTTCGCCTTCTGGCATATTAAGAAGGATTATCTTGATTCCTTTTAGATTTACGAATATGGTGAAGTTGTTTAAGAAAGCTTTTCGAAAATTCCCACTGGACATTAAGATTGCAAGCTATCTAGATGTAAAGGTTCATTTCTCAAGCTCATAAAAGGAAGAAGAGAGTTGGATTCAAGTTCAAGAGCCCACGGTTTTAACAAAACTTAAAGAACAAAAACGAAAGAAGAAACAAATAAAATGGAAAGCATAGAAGGTGTTGCAATGGAGGAAGCGCGCCACTCATAGAGGGTGATCTAAGCCAACCAAACCCTAGAGATGAGTGAATGGTTCCGACACTTGCAAGCAAGATAAGGCAAAGTTGAGTTTCACTTCATGGAAGGAGAGCTCACGAAATTTGGATGGTTGAAACACAAGGTTTATAATATCAAATGATAAACCCTTTTACAAGACAAGGAGCCCTCTTTAAATAGAAGTCCATATGGGTCCTTTAGAAAAAACATAAACATGAAAGGGATCAACTAGCAAACCCTAATTCCTAGACTAGGAATGCCACATGGCCAAAATGAGAAGCATTGGTTGGTGGATGCTTTTCTATGAGGATTCTAGGCCATAAAAATGAAGGAGACCAAGTAACCTTCAAAAGAATCAACTAAAAAGGCAAAAGGAGACAAGGTACATGTCTACTTTTGCTTTTAATTTATACTTTTTGCTTTCCTCTCTCTCCCACATCATCCACATGCTTCAATCACCATGCGCCACCTAGCATGTTCTACTTTCTTTAATTACCTACAAAAACAAGACAAACAAAGATTAGCATGTTGGTTTGAGTTAAGCTAATCTTGGTCAAAGGTCAACTTTGGTCAAAGTCAACAAGTCAACCAAAATAAGTCAACTAAAACCAACTTAGGGAATTCAAACTAAAGTAATGGAAAACAAAGATAAAGGTGATGGAATAGAAGACTCCCTTCTAGACATGCTTCTAGTGATCCTTCTTGAGGGTGCTTCTGTGGAGGTATCATGGTTGGTCACACCTTCACTAGCATACCAAGCAAGAAGCAATATAATCGGCCACATCTATCTTCATACTCATCCACCAGCAGCGCTCTTACCGGGTTTTGGTGAGCATGTAATAGTGGTACTCTTGCTAGGTTTTGGTGAGCAGGCAAGGGTAGTTGCTGATAAGACCTAAGAAAAGTAATGTTTTTACTAGGTTTTGGCGAGCAGGTAAGAGGTATTATTGGTCTTTCTCGATGCGTTGGTGCGCAAGGAGAGAGGTTTTTTTCCAAGAAGCGTTGGTGTGCAGGGAAAGGAACTTGTGAACTGAAAGTATTAAGAACAAAAAATGTCTTGGTAGAACTTGTGAACTGGTAGTATTAAGAAAGGAACTTGTGAACTTGTGAACTGGAAGTATTAAGAACTCATGACTATATCTGAGATAGTTTCCTTTCTTCATTCTAAAGGTTTTGGTAAAAGAGAGAAAAATGATAGGTTGAGTTGCCTCCTATACCTTTTCTTGTTAGGTTTCCGTTTGTTTTGTGATCTGTATGTGTTATCTGTAGTGGCTGACTATAGAATCAAGGTCAAACTTGATTTGTTGTTTTGCAAGGGTTGGGTAGGACCTCTGAGAAAATTTCTTGATCAAAGATGCGAGTACGCATAAGGGTATCTCGGTGAGCAAGAAAAAATAAGTTGGTTTGTTGGAGCCTAAGAAGTGAAGTCGAAACTCAGAATCAACACGTTTGGTGGAGGGATTTTCAAGGATAAGTTCTTGGGGCTAACACTACAAGTTTGGTAAGAGGAATTGAAATTTAAAAGTTAGTACAAGGAGAGGTGTCAACGCAGGTGTGTGCCGTAGAGTGGAAGAGTTAAATTGATACTACAACTTAATATAAGGCTAAGGTCGGAAGGAAAAGTGGGGAAATGTATGAGGTGAAGGCTGAAATAAAAAAGGTAGGGACCAGGAAGGGAGAATTTCAAGATAAAGGAAGTTGAGGCAGTCTTATCTACATTTTGCTGGGTGAGCTCAATTTTCGAGGACAAAAATTTTATAAGGTGGGGGGAATGTAAGACCCGTGAAATTTAAATAATTTAATAAATACGGGCAGTGGAGCTTTTATGGCATTTAATTCTGACATATATAATGTGGAAAAGTACTAGTTTAAATGGTTGAGAGTACTTAGTTATGCGAAAGGACTTGGGTTCAAGTCTTATGTATGCCATTTATGTGTTATTTAATTTATTATTATTTTAAATATGTATTGGATCATGATGAGTGATAATATAATCATAGAATTATATAAATTATCATGAAACATGAATTGGTTGAATGGTTATGCATTGATTTGACAATTGGCATGGTATGGGTTCAAACCTTGGTGAACCCAAACTAAACTTTCTTTTTGCCAAAATTTTATTCGGCATGAAGGTGGAAGGGCAAAGGAAACCCTAGCAGAAGGGCTGGAAAACAGCCACTAATGGACCTTCAATGACAATTAAACTCTATGTTTGATGTCATTTTCGTTTTCCTTCATCATTGTCAATTAAGACAACAATTAGTGACCAATTAAGGTGGAGGGAGAGTGTTTTTAGTGGCTGCCATTGTGCTTGGAGAGTAGAGAACGAAATTAGAGAGTGTGTTGAGAGGATTGAGGGAATTCATTGGTGATCAAGAGGGAATTCATAACAAGCCCAAAATAAGCTAAGGAAACCAGGTTAGCGGTGCTGAACTCGTAACTTATTTGTAATTGGTTAATAATTGATGTATGAAATGAGTGTGCATTGTTTCTGGTTGCCAAATATCTCGAATTCTAGATTTCTGGAAAATTCCAAAAATTGCTTGGCAACTTTGAATGAGCCGCTAGGCGGCACATACAATTTTGCTTATTTTCTAGGTTCCAGATGAGGAACCGCCTGGCGGTACGAGCCTGATCGCTAGGCGACACATGTGCACCAACCCAGTTTTTGGGTTTTTGATGAACTGTCTGGCGGTGATGATTACCCGCCAGGCTACGCCAGTCAATTTGGCTCGATTTTAGTGTTTTCGGGTTTCTTGGTTGATTTTGTTCGGGGGAAAAGATAGTGCCAACTATTTGGAAATGATTGGAAATCCGAATTCGCTAAAGTATATAAAATTAAAGGTTCGATTGGGTGGAAATTGCAAGAATATAATTTTTTGGGATAATGAATTGGGGATTTCTTAGTCGCACTAAATTAAGTGGTAAGGTTAGTGGAATTTCGTATATTAAGGAGTCTTATGAAGGAATAGTGAATATAAACACGTGAATGCATCCTATTGGATCGTAAATCGAGTGGAAGAAGAATTATAGTGGATTGGATAAGGTTCGCAAGTGCTGAGGAAGTTTCTGGGTTCCTGGAACAACGGGAACCGCCTAACGGCATCCAATTGGCCGTTAGGTGCCATACCAGTGATGTGTGGTGCTTTGATTCACGAAAAACATTGTTTTTTGTATTTTTCGCGGAACAGAAACCACCCCACGCTAGTATAGTCCCGCCAGGCGCCACCTTCCTCACTTTTGGGCGCTAGGCGCCACCATTTTTTTCTAGTTTGCGCAGTTTTCGTAAAACTACATTTTCCAGTTTGTTAACCGTATGATTTAAGTCAAATTTTGACTGGTGGTCCATAGCATTTAGTTCTTCACTTTGAACGGTGGAGATTTGATTTTGAGGTCAGTAGCTAGAGATATACATTACTCAATATTGCTGATTTTGGAGTCTTTAAAATACATGAATAAGCTCTTGATAATTCAAGTAACTTCTAATGAAGCATGTTTGAGTTATGTGGTAAGTCTCTATCAATTTGAATGCTCCTTTGGGTTAGACACATGTGAAGAATTGGTTATTGATGAAGGCATGTGGGTCAATATTAATATGCATTGGTGCATAGGATCGTGTGCTTAAATTGTTCGAGTGTTGTTGCTTAAATTTTGTTTGAGCATGTGTTATTCATAAGTTAGAATTGAATGCTAGCATGGATTTTAAATGGGGAATATATATATATATATATATATATATATATATATATATATATATATGAAATGTGAATGGATTGATTTTACTTTGTTTTGGGTGCTTAAAACACAGTACTGCACAAGTACTAGTGTAGCGCCTAGCGGTGGTGTTTGACCGCCAGGCCATAGCTACAAAACCAGTAGAGAATTGAAGTGTGTGGTGCTTGGCGATAAGGGTTGTCCCGCTAGGTGATACTGGTAGAAACAGTAGCATTAGAGGTGCTTGGTGTCTGGCGGCACGCGTCTTCGCTAGGCGGTCTAGAAGCCTTCTGCGCTTGGCGACTCATGTGGAGCGCCAGGCAATTTTTTTGATGGAGCAGACATTGCGTTTTGCTTGCTTTGGATGTGCATGGTCTACGAGACTTTGGGCGATATCTCAAGGGTCAGATGCTGAAGTATTCCTGGAGTTGTGGCTTAGAATGGAGAGTAATACGAGCAATCTTTGAGTTGTGGCTCGGAATAACGAGTGTTCTCGCATGTGTTCTACAAGTGGTGGCTTGTAGGTTGGACAATAACGATGGCTTGAGATTATCAACCAAAGACGTAGAACATGGATTACATGGTGGTGGCCATGTGTGATGAGACCAAATGATAGAGTTCCTTTAATGTGTGTGTTTTGTTATATAAATTGTTGCATATGTTTATATTCCTTTAGCTCACCCTATCTGCGTGTGTTTGGCGATGATACACGAAAGCAAATGACGTTGCAGGTGGTTCTGGTGGAGCGTAGATCCAAAGCGTGGGCTAGTTAGAAAACTTTGTGGCAGCGTTTCATCAATTTTATGAGTTTTAAGGATTTCTTGTAATCATTAGATCTATAGAACTTGGCTTTGTAATGAGACTGATTTTGATAATGTATTGTGTTTATAAAAATTGGATTTGAGTTGGTTTTATCGGTGTAATAAAGTTTTAAATTCCCGCGGTTTTGGAGATATGGAGGCTAGGGTTTCTGTTTTGGAGATGGAAGGAGATGATGACGTGGCAAACTCTGATTGGTCAATTTAGTGAGTAGAGGATCATGACACGTGTCATAATGTGGTTGGGCAGATTTGGAATGTAAGGATTGCCACATGGCCTATTTTGAAGCTCTTTTTAGAATAGGTCCCATTTCTTAATTCCTCATGAATTTGCACTTATTTTTTATTAAGAAGCCTAAGCTCTTCTTCCAAATTGGCAAGGTATTTATCTTTTTCAATTCTACCTTTCTCTTTTAAAAGAGCTTCTTGCCTTTTCCAAATCTTTAATGACTTTAGTTCTTTGGCCATTTGATTTAAACATGGTGGGGCCTCATCATTAGAGTCACTACCTAATTGATAGGAAGGTGCCTTAGATATCTTAAACTTTGTTTTTAAATTTTAGAACAAGACTTTGGTCTTTTAAAAGAAAATTTCAAGGAAGAAGTAGATAACAAAAGCCTTTAGTTCTATTTTAGGAAAAAGGTGAATCACTTGGATTGCTTACATACCAAGTCTTTCCTAGCCAAAGGAATTTGAAACTTTTGTACAAAACTTATTAGATGAAATTAATTCAAAGACTAAGTTGACACACACTAAGCTATTAAATAAGAAAATAAAGGCAAGAATTTAAAACTATATGCAGCCTAAATTTTGGAAGAAGTAGAAGGCCCTTGGAACCTTCAAACTTCGCCACTAAAAGCGCTTCACTAATGTATAGAAGAGTTTCTAGTTAGGAGATGGGAATGAGTACCTACGACTCCCCTAAGATACCTAACTAAGCCGTGAAAATAAGAAGGAAAACATTACAATTTTACAATGAAAATTGAATACAACGAAAATGCACAAAATTTAAAGTCTTCAAGACAATTTTCATGATTTTGATCTTCCTGAATTTGGTCCTCACAAGTGTTTCACTCTTGCATAGGATACTACCTCACAAAATTTCGGGACTAGGTAGTCCACCTCGTAGGATACTACCTCAGTAAAGTTAGATCACCTCCAAAACAAAGTATGCACCAAGTATAGAAACCAAACCAAAATAGGTAAAAAAGTAAAGCAAGAAAAGCACAAAATTATAATTGCTAAACCAAAGTGAATAATGCCATGACAAAATCAAAGGATAAAGAAATGAAAAATTAGAAATAAGGTAAAGAAACAAGATAAACACTCAAATAAATTTGATTTTTCACTCATTGCCAGTCCAAAAAACATGAATTCAAGTCCCTTTTTCATCTATTTTTCATTTTTTCATTTCTAAACATTTTTCAAAGATTTGTTTTTCTCTTTTTGTCTATGTCTTAGCTAAAAGAGGCAAAAATTATATTTGGATTTGCACCAACCAATTTTTTATGATAAATCAAATACAAAGAGTGTGTAGTCAGACAGAAATTGGAACAACAGTAAAATGCAACAAAATAATGCTCTCAAACTCAAGTGATTGTAGTGTACTTCTTTTGCCACTTTATTTTGATCATTTCTTTCGATTCTTTTTTCCACTAGCTTTTATTCTTTTTCTGCTCCTTTCCTTTCTTTGTATAGCTCTTACAACAGCTAGTTTCCACCACAAATAAGAATCACCACACTATGCTTGATTATTTGCATTTTAATGGAAACAAAAACCTCAAAGGAGAAGGAAACTTAAAGGAATCAAAAGAAGATCATGAAATAGAATGAAACATAATGAAAATTGACTATAAGACATTGCTAAGGTATAAATAGAAATATAAACTCAAAAATAGAAATGAAAAAGCACTAAAGCACAATTAATTGAAAGGATATTTAGTGTGGTTTATGGTGATGTTAAGCAAACACAAGGAAAATTCCCACTGGATATTAAGATAACTAAGGTTATCTAGATGTGAAGGTTCATTTCCAAGACTCCAAAGAGAAGAAAGTGTTCATTTTCAAAGATTAAAAATTGTACTCAAATCTGAAACGGAATTCAGTAGCACATCTCCAACAAATTCAAGGCAAATTAAAAGGTACACAATGAAGTAATGACATATATGGACTAAACATGACTCTAGACAAAACATATAGATCTTAAAATCAAAATAAACTCAAGAACAAGAAGATTGAACCGGCAAAAAAATCAATAAATACTCAAGTAAAATGGAAAGTAAATAGTAGAAACCAAATAGAACAACTAAACCACACAAATGGAGGTTAAAAATGAAGCAAATGAATTGAACCAAAAGAAGAACACAATATAACCGCAATTAAGTGGTAAAAGTAGCAAGACAATCAAGGAGAAGAAGTGAAAAACATAGAAATGAGAAGATAACAAAGAAGAAACACTTATCCCTTCAAAACCGAGAGCAACCAAGGCTCATGATACCATATGATGGCTTCTTCTAAGCTCCACCGAGACTTGTGTGAAGATGGAGAGCTCAATGTTGGATGTTGAATGCGAAAGCAAGAAGGAAGAAGTCTTAAGGTGTTTGGTTTGTTGTAAGTGAAAATATTCTTAAGAGTGGTGAGGTCAACTCTTAAGGAAGAAGACTAGAGTAGACTATAGAAGAGTTTACTCTAAGGTCAGCTCAACATAGATCTGTGCACAAATTTAGGCAGCACTTCATTACTCAATTTCAAGCTGAATTTTACATGTCCTAAGCCTTATATTTATAAGCCAAAAGGAGACCAAGGAGTCTCCAAAAAGTGAAGGGAAAAAGAAGTCTAGAAAGATGAAGGATTGACCCCAACCAAGGAGCATGTGGGAGGTGTGACTTCCCACCTAAGCAAGTGATGAAGGATTGACCCTAACCAAGGATGAAGGCACATGTTTAAGAAGACTAAGCATGTTTAGAAAGGAAATTCATTAATCCTTCATCCTTTTCATTTGTGTTTGTTATTTTGATTCCCTAAGTTGACTTAGTTGAATCAACCTTAGTTAACTTGTTAACCTTTGACTAGGTTTAACTTGTTGACTAGCGTTGACTTGACTTAAGCTAACATGCTAATCTATGTTTATTTGCTTTATAGGTGAATTAGGAGTAAGAAAGCAATGCTAGGTGGGGCATGGTGATTGGGAAGCATAAATGATGTGGAGGAGAGCGTAAAGCAAAGGCATAGAGCATAAAGTAAAAGGCATAAAGCAAGTATACCTATATACCTTTGGTCTCCTTTGTTTTTAGCACACTTTGGCCACTTTTTGGAGACATATGAGACAGATTCTTGGTCTCCTTTTGTGCTAGAACGAAATTAGCCTTACACACACCATAGTTAGCTCTTTTGTCTCTCATTTTTGTAACCTTATTTTACCTAGTTTCTAGAAGCTAGGGTTAGGTTTTTTAAAGAGACATCCTTAGGTATCTTTTATTTGCATAGAGGCCCCTAAACTCTTCTATATAAGGGGTGCTCCTAAACATGTAAAAGGGTTGAACATTTTGAAGTAAAAACACTCTTGTGTCTCAACCATTTATGAGAGTTTCCTCCCTACGGAGTGAATACTTTTAAGCCTTATCTTGTATAGTAAGTGGTGGCACACACCCACTCATCTTCAAGGTTCCCATGGCTTCTAGCCTAACCTTGTAGTGGCGTGCTTCTCACATTTTTACCACTTCTTTCCTTTCCATTTTATGTTTTCTTCTTCCTTTAATTGTTCTTGGTTTTCTATGGTTTATGTGTTTTGCATTTCCTTTTTGTTTTGAATCAATCCATCATCTTCTTCTCTTGAGCTTTGTGAAATGAACCTTCACATCTAGATAGTATGTTATCTTAATGTCCAATGGGTATTTCACTTAGCTTTCTTAATCAACTCATCACCATATTCAGTAATCTTAAAAAGGAACAAGATAATCCTTCATCAGCAAGTCATACTTGTCTTTCCATAGGAAGCTAACTCTCATCCTTGGAGTGCAAGTTTGAGAAGCTTCTAGGCTTCTCTAGATTAGACGCACTACTTTCGACCCATTTAGCCCAATTCACCATTTTGGTCTAAAATTACTTCTAAAGCTCAATTTCCTCTAAGGCCCAATATATGGCCCAAAGAAAATCCTATTCTATTGGATCCAAAATACAAAGCCCAAATTAAATCCTAATCTAGTGCAAAGAGTCCTAAGCTAGGTCTTCACATCTTTCTTAACCCATGTAAAGTTCATCTTGGGCCTTGCATGCCTATTTGAGGCACATTCCTCTTATATTCTCCTAGCCATGACTTTTGTTGTGGGTCTCTTGGCTAGAGGCATTCCATCACCTTATTATATGCATGTGTGTTTTGAACCAACGAGATTCACCTTGTGAACTTGAACTATTTATTTCAAGGCTAAGATCATTTTTGGATTAAATGCTCTTATTGGAAAATTAATTCACGGTAATCCTGCATCAGAACCTTGGATCACAATTACTGTGGTTGTCTATAGAAGGTTGTAATATTTGGATCACAATTATTGTGGCTGCAACGACCTAGTCAACTTTTCCTTTCACCAGTTGTTGCATGTAGGTATGCACTTTGTATCATGGTAACCTGGTTCTACCCCATTTCAGTCCTTCAAACATCTTCTACTTTAACTTAGGTTGTTCGCTTCATAAATCACCTTTTACTATGCTCATTTTGATTGTTCTTTTTAAATGAATGTGAAAATGTGAAGTCGATTTATAAGCAGAGTATTTTGAATGAGTGTTCTTTGCTACTTGCATTCAATGTCTTCTCTCCTTTTCCTATGAAAGTCTATAATTTTCAAATCTGGTTCTTTTCTTAAAAAGGAAATGTTCAATTTGTGTTTTTGGTAAAAGGACTTACAAATCTAAATGAGTTACAATCAGGGGCGAACCTTGGGTGTGACCAAGGGGAGCCATGGCTCCCCCTAGATTTTTAATTTTAAATTATATATATTTATATATATTTTAAATTCATATTTATATATTATTTTTATTAAGTTTTATATATATATATATATATATTATTTTTATTAAGTTATACATACATACATATATATATATATATATATATATATATATATATATATATTATTTATGTATTAAGTTATGTATATATTTTTAAAAAATAAAATAAAAACTAATTTTATGGACCTTAGTTAATAAAGCGATTAAGGTTTAGTATCTGATCGTAAAGTTTTTTCAGAGGAAACCATTAATAAAGTGTAAAAGTAAAAAGAAAGAGAGATTGAGAAAATGAGATTGGAGAGTAGAGAGATCGAATAACTCATACTCACAAGATCTCCTGAATCAGTATCCTAGTATGATTTATATATGTTAGATTTATGATTATCTCATTAGTATATTTCTTCTAAATTAAGTTTTCCCTAAATTAGTATGAAAACTAATTTGATTTTAGGGATTTTTTTTTTATGAAATTGGCATGAACCCTAATTATATCTTCTCAAGTTAGTATTACCCTACATTATAAAATGTTGGAATTTTATGTTTTCCACTTCATATAATGAATTAGTTGAATAACCTTAATTGGAATAGAAATAAGAATACCTATTTTGCATGAATTCAATCCATTAGAAAAATTAAAAATTGAAAAATGTGAATTGCAGTATGAGAATGATTTAAGTAAAAGAAAAAAAGAATTCTTTTCTTTAATAAATTATATATAAAAAATATAAATTGGCACTCCCTAAATTTTTGTCCAAGTTCTGCGCTTGATTACAATTGTCCTGTCCCAAGTTTGGAGGTAATAATTTCTATTCAGCCTGGAATGGTGATGAAGGATTTTCTTGATTTCTTTTAGGGTTATGAATATGGTGAAGTTGTTTAAGAAAGATTTTTGAACATTCCCACTGGACATTAAGATAGCAAGCTATCTAGATGTGAAGGTTCCTTTCACAAAGCTCAAGAGAAGAAGATGATGGATTGATTCAAAACGAAAAAGAAAATGGAAGGCACATAAACCATAGAAAACCAAGAACAATTAAAGGAAGAAGAAAACATAAAATGGAAAGGAAAGAAATGGTAAAAATGTGAGAAGCACGCCACTACAAGGCTAGGCTAGAAGCCATGGCAACCTTGAAGATGAGTGGATGTGTGTCGCCACTTGCTATGCAAGATAAGGCTTAAAAGTATTCACTCCCAAGGGAGGAAACTCTCACAAATGGTTGAGACACAAGAGTGTTTTTACTTCAAAATGTTCAACCCTTTTACATGTCTAGGAGCACCCCTTATATAGAGGAGTTTAGGGGCCTCTAAGCAAATAAAAGATACCTAAGGGTGTCTCTACAAAAACCTAACCCTAGCTTTTAGAAACTAGGTCAAATAAGGTTACAAAAATGAGAGACAAAATAGCCAACTATGGTGTGTGCAAGGCTAATTTCGTTCTAGCACAAAAGAAGACAAAGAATGTGTCTCATATGTCTCCAAAAAGTGGCCAAAGTGTGCTAAAAAAAAGGAGACCAAAGGTACATAGGTACACTTGTTTTATGCCTTTTACTTTATGCTTTATGCCTTTGCTTTACTCTCTCATCCACATCATTTATGCTCCCCAATCACCATGCGCCACCTAGCATTCCTTTCTTACTCCTAATTAACCTACAAAGCAAATAAACATAGATTAGCATGTTGGCTTAAGTCAAGTCAACTATAGGGTTGTGCTTTCCACTACTTCTCATTCCCCTTTTGAGATTGTGTATGGGTTCAATCCCCTAACTCCTTTAGACCTCTTTCCCCTACCCACTCATGAGGCATGGACTTGCCAAGATGGTGAGGCCAAATCCAAGTACATCCAAGACTTGCATTCGCAAGTCAAGGAAACCATTAAGAGGAGAGTTAAGAAACAACAAGAGGATGGTAATAAAGGAAGAAAGGAAGTCATCTTCCAAGAGGGAGATTGGGTATGGTTTCACTTGAGAAAGGAGAGATTCCCTACTCAAAGGAAGTCTAAATTTCTCCCTAGAGGGGATGGCCCCTTTCAAGTCATTAGGAGGATTAACAACAATACTTATGAGTTAGACTTACCCCCAAGCTACAACATAAGTAACTCATTCAATGTTTGTAGCCTTTCTCCTTTTGATGTAGGGTTTAAGAATTCGTGGTCGAATTCTCTCCAAGAAGGGGGGGATGATGAAGGCGTGACCACCTCCTTAGAAGCTCCCTCAAGAAGGATCACTAGAAGCATGTCTAGAGGGGAGTCTTCTATTCCATGACCTTTATCTTTTTTTTGCATTACTTTAGTTTGAATTCCCTAAGTTGGTTTCTAGTTGACTTATTTTGGTTGACTTGTTGACTTTGATCCAAAGTTGACCTTTGACCAAGATTAGATTAATTTAAACCAACATGTTAATCCTTGTTTGTCTTATTTTGTAGGTAATTAAGAGAAAGTAGAGCATGGCTAGGTGGCACTTGGTGATTGGAGCACTTGGATGAAGTGGAAGAGAGAGGAAAGCAAAAAGCATAAAGCAAAAGCAAAAGTAGACATGTACCTTGGCTTCTTTTGCCTTTGTGGTTTATGCCTTAGAAGGTCACTTGGTCTCCTTCCTCTTTTGGCCTAGAATCCTCATGGGAATGCCTTCACCAATCATCTCCCTTCACTTGGCCAAGACTCACTCTCACATTAGGTTTAGGGTTTGCTAATTAATCCTTTTTCATGTTTTTGTATTTGCTAAAGGACCCCTATGAATTCCTATTTAAAGGGTGCTCCTTGTCTTGTAAAAGGGTTGATCATTTTGTTATAAACTTTGTGCATTCAATCACCAATTTTCGTGAGCTCTCCTTCCTAGAAGTGAATTCACATTTGCCTTATGTTGCTTGTAAGTGGCGGCACCATCACTCATCTCTAGGGCTTGGTTGGCTTAGATCGCCTCCTATGAGTGGTGTGCTTCTTCCATTCTTCATCTTCTATGCTTTCCATTTTTATTGTTTCTTCTTTCATTTTGCTCTTTAAGTGTTGTTATTGTCGTGTGTGTTTAAGCTTGAATCCAACTCTCTTCTTCCTTTCATGAGCTTGAGAAATGAACCTTCACATCTAGATAGCATGCTATCTTAATGTCCAGTGGGAATTTTCAAAAGGCTTTCTTAAACAACTTCACCATATTCATAACTCTAAAAGGAAACAAGATAATCCTTCATCATTTGGTATCTAGAGCCTAGGTTATCTTGAATATGGTGTTTTTCATGTGCTAACCTTGTCTTGTTGTAGCTATCTTGTTATGGTTCAAATCCACTTCCATGACACACAAAAACAGTGCTGGCAGAAAACGTGACGGTTTTAAAATATTAAACTGCACCAGCTCAGCGGTCCAAAAATTACATTTTTGGTGTCAAAAGAAAGCTCTTTGAGTCTAGTGTCTAGAAAAAAAAAGAACCAACGCATTTGGAGTTTTGTGGAGAAAGTTATGATCAAATTAGTGAGCAAAGATCAGATCTGCCAAGAATACGGGAATCAGCGTTTTCAGGTTATGTTGTAGCAGTTTGGCTACGGTTTTTGCACCTCTTAAACTCCTAAATGTGGTTGGATAACATGTCTTTGGATGCTTAGTCTTTGAGCCTCAAATCCATGAGTTTAAATGCATGATAGCTACATATTTTTGTCTTTGTGTATGTCATGTTGAGTCTTTAAATGTGTCTAACTTTTGCTTGAGTCTCTTATCATATGCTTCTTTGAGTTTTCTTGTTCTTGTTTCTAAGTATTTGAGCTATTGCATGAGATCTATGCCTTTTGTTGTTGTATTCTCCTTGAAATTGATTTTGACCTAATTTTTTTGGGAACTAAGTGTTCAAGACACCCTACAATATCCTTCTCATCATCTTAAGTACCTAGTTTTGAAAAGAAAAATTATTTTCATGACCAAAAACAGTTTGGCCAAGAGCTAATGTGTTGCTTGGTGAATCCATTTGGCCATTTTTACTAGGTGTTATGCTACCAAATTTTATACTTGGATTTTGGGTGATATTGGCAAATTAGTTCCATGCTTTAACTTGGTTATGATCTTTCTTGGTGTATGCATAATTTGAGTTATAATCTTGGCTTGCTCAAATGTTTTCCATAGAGTCTTTAAAAGTGCTTTTCATTGCTTTAGTCTTGTTCAAGTTTTGTCTTTAAAACAAAATTTCCTTAGAAGTTAAACTTTCTTGTTTTGGAGCTTTGCTTGCTTGTCTTTAGGTAATCCTTGTTTTGTCTTAGTTGTTTTCATTTCCTTGTTTTCCTAGAGTGTTGTGGCCGAGCCACTTGCTTTGCTTTTGAAAGGTTTTCATCTTTTTTAAGGTGTTTTCACTTGCTTGGAAGGATTTTTTAGTGTTAGCCTTGCTTGTGTGCTTTGGGAGTGTGATCAAAAACACTTGGGTGCTTGAGAAGACCACACTTGGTCTCGGGTTTGGCTTGTTTTAATATCTAACATCTTGCTTGTCTCGGTTTTTGGTGAGTTTTGGTGTAGGAACATGAATATGGATTAAATCTTGGAGGTAGAAGAGGAGGAGGAATCGGCTTCACCTTATTCCTCTCCCATGGTGACTCCTATGGCCCAAGAAAGTGAACAAATCACCCTTGCCAACATCCTACGTGAGATGGAAGTGAGTAGAAGGGAAACTTTTGATCAATTGAGGGCGAATAGGAGACAAAGTGAGATCTTCCTACAAGAGCACATCCAAAGACTTGAGCTTAGAGAATATGAGAGGAGAAGGAGGAGGTCCTCTTCCGAGGACTCTAGCCATGGTGGAAGAAGAAGAAGGCACGGCTATAATGGTGGTGGAAGGCACAATCAACTCCCACAAAGACAACCTCCACCAATCAAGATTCCAAAGTTCAAGGGGGAGAATGACCCAAACCTCTACATAGAGTGGGAGCAAAAAGTGGACCAAATCTTCAATATTCATTTAGTTAGTGATCAAGAACAAGTAGATTTAGTAGTTTTAGAATTTGAAGATTATGCCATGACATGGTGGCATCAATTATGTATGGACAATATTAACCAAGAGCCACCTGCGGCCTCTTGGATGGACATTAAGACTTTGATACGCGCTAGATTTGTTTCTTCCTACTATAGGAGGGAGACTCTTTTGAAGCTCCAAAGGCTTCAACAAGGGTCTATGTGTGTGAATGAATATTTTAAAATGATGGAGTCCATGCTTCTCAAAGTAGGACTCCAATTTGAAAGTGAAGAAGAAAAGGTAGTTAGATTTGTGAGTGGTCTTAGAAGAGAAGTTCAAGATGTAGTTGAGTTGTATGCATATTCCACTCTTAACAAAATTTTACAATTGGCCTTAAAAGTTGAAAGTCAATTGAAAAAGAAATAAGAGGCCAAGAGGAATACTTCATACAATGAATACTACTCTAGAACTTGGAAAGGAAAAGAAAGAAAGGATGAGAAACCTCTTTCCAAAGACCACCCACCTAGGACCAATTCGTCTAGAACCTCCCATGAAAATGCAAACTCTTCTCAAAGTTCAAGAACTAGTTCCATCAAATGTTTTAAGTGTTTGGGCTATGGTCACATTGCTTCAAATTGCCCAACAAAAAGGAACATGATCTTGAACCCTAAAGGAGAGGTTGAAAGTGAACATTCTTCTCCCCCCTCCCCTAAAAGTTCTTCCTCCCACACTTCTTCCCAATCTTCAAGTGAGGATGAGATCAAACCTAATGAAGGAGGTTTGTTGGTGGTTAGGCGCATGCTAGGCCAAGTGCCTAAAGAATTTGAAAACCAAAGAGAAAATATTTTTCACTCAAGGTGCCAAATCAACAATAAAACTTGCTCCCTCATAATTGATAGTGGAAGTTGTGTTAATGTGGCTAGCACAAGGGTTGTGGACAAGCTTGGCTTGAAAACCATCCCTCATGACAAGCCCTATAAGCTTTCTTGGCTTAGTGAGGAAGGTGAAATCAAAGTGGACAAACAAGTCCTTATTAACTTCTCCATTGGAAACTACAAGGATGAGGTATTATGTGACTTAGTGCCCATAGAAGCAACTCACATTTTATTAGGAAGGCCATGGCAATTTGATAGAAAAGCTTTTCATGATGGCCATGCTAACAAGTTTACCTTTAGCTTCCAAGGCAAAAAGATCACATTACTACCTCTTTCACCAAGAGAAGTTAATGAGGACCAATTTCAAATGATTAAGAAAAGAAAAGAAGAGAAAGCGCAAAGGAAGGCTCAAGGGCATGAGTCCAAGAAGAGTATGATCACCCTCAAGGGGGTGAAGAAGGTAATGCTTGCTTAAAAACCCATCTTCCTAGCTTATCCTAGTGAATCTTCCCCCTCCTTCCAAAACCCTCACTCTAGTCCCTTAGACTTGTCATTAGTCTTAGATGAGTTCAAAGATGTTTTTCAAGAACCTCCAAAGGGTCTCCCACCCCTAAGAGGTATAGAACACCAAATTGATTTCATACAAGGCTCATCTTTGCCTAATAGACCAGCCTATAGGACTAGTCCCGATGAGGCTAAAGAAATTCAAAAACAAGTGAATGAGTTGTTAGAAAAGGGGTGGGTGCAACATAGCATGAGTCCTTGTGCAATGCCCGTGATCCTAGTTCCTAAAAAGGATGGAACATGGAGAATGTGCATAGATTGTAGGGCTATCAACAACATAACCATCAAATATAGGCATCCCATTCCTAGGTTAGATGATTTGATTGATGAGTTACATGGTGCAACCATATTTTCCAAAATAGACTTGAAGAGTGGGTACAATCAAATTAGAATCAAAGAAGGTGATGAATGGAAAACCTTTTTCAAGACTAAGTTTGGATTATATGAGTGGTTAGTCATGACTTTTGGCTTGACCAATGCACCTAGTACATTCATGAGACTCATGCACCATGTTCTTAGAGAGTTCTTAGGGAAGTTTGTTGTGGTGTACTTTGATGACATTCTCATTTATAGTATGTCTCAAGATGACCACTTGCATCATTTAAGGAGTGTGTTAGAAACCTTAAGGAAGGCATCCTTGTATGCTAACATGGAGAAATGTGTGTTTGGGATGGATCATGTGATCTTCCTAGGTTTCAAAATAAATCAACATGGGGTCCATGTGGACCAAGAAAAAGTGATGGTCATCAACGATTGGCCTCTCCCAGAGAATGTAAGTGAGCTTAGGTCTTTCCATGGGTTGGCTAGTTTCTTTAGGAGGTTTGTGCCAAACTTTAGCACCATAGCCGCCCCTCTCAATGAATTGGTCAAGAAAGGTGTGGTCTATAAGTGGGGCAAAGATCAAGAAAAGGCTTTTGAAACTTTAAAACAAAAATTGATCAATGCACCACTCTTATCCCTCCCTAACTTCTCCAAAACTTTTGAAATTGAGTGTGATGCATCCAATGTAGGCATTGGGGCCGTGCTTCTCCAAGAAGGGCACCCCATAGCTTATTTTAGTGAGAAACTCAAGGGGAGTCATATCAACTACTCCACCTATAACAAAGAGCTTTATGTTGTTGTGAGAACTTTGCAAACTTGGCAACACCATCTTCTTTCAAAGGAGTTTGTGATACATAGTGACCATGAGTCACTCAAATTTTTGAAAAGCCAAGGCAAGTTAAACAAGAGACATGCTAGGTGGGTAGAGTTCTTAGAACAATTCCCATATGTGATCAAACATAAGCAAGGAAAGGCTAACATTGTGAGAACTTTGCAAACTTGGCAACACCATCTTCTTTCAAAGGAGTTTGTGATACATAGTGACCATGAGTCACTCAAATTTTTGAAAAGCCAAGGCAAGTTAAACAAGAGACATGCTAGGTGGGTAGAGTTCTTAGAACAATTCCCATATGTGATCAAACATAAGCAAGGAAAGGCTAACATTGTGGCGGATGCACTTTCAAGAAGGCATTCCCTCCTTTCCATTCTTGAAACTAAATTTCTTAGTTTTGATCATATTAAGGAATTGTATCCAAAGGATGTTGATTTCTCCCCCATTCTTAGTGAGTGCCACCAAGGGGCTTACAAAGACTTTTACCTCCTCAATCAATATCTTTTCAAAGGTAAGAGACTTTGCATTCCCCAAGGTTCCTTAAGAGCCTCACTCATTAGAGAGGCACATGAGGGAGGATTAATGGGGCATTTTGGGCCAAACAAGAATTTGGAAGTCTTGAAAGAACACTTCTATTGGCCTCACATGAGGAAGCATGTAGATAGGCATTGCAAAAGTTGCATAGCATGCATGAAAGCCAAGTCTAGAGTCCAACCCCAAGGTCTTTACACTCCCTTGCCTATCCCTTCCAAGCCTTGGGTTGACATTTTTATGGATTTTGTCTTAGGCCTACCAAGGACCAAGAAAGGTAGGGATTCCATTTTTGTAGTGGTGGATATGT